>NC_133293.1:18122039-18444955 GCF_005239225.2 Populus alba | reverse complement strand
TAATATGATAATAATTTTGAGGCTTATATGGTCGTTAATTTTAAGGATTCCCTAAGTGCATGCGTGCAAGCTAGACCAATTATCTATATTAATATAAAAAAAAAAAAAAGAAGAAGAAGAACATGGGAACGTATCAAATAACATGATTATGCACCATTTAAAATGCTAACCTCGTCATGATTGATTCGCTTTAAGATTGTTTAGGAGGAAAAATAAGAGTTCTTTTATATTTTTTTCCTGTCTGGCGAAGGAGGAAAAAAAAAAAAAAAAGACCATCATTTCCCGAAATGTTAATTAAAGCGGCATGCTTTTCCCTGAAATTTAAAGTTCTTCCATCCATCCAAGAAAAAGAATCATGCAACGTGAAAGTTAGAACAGAATATGTTCATCCTAATATATTATGTTCCATTGTCTCGTTAATGATCTTCGAATATGTGAAGACAATCTAAACAGGTAAATCAAATCTTTCGCCAATCCTTTCAGGGGGGAAAATGGCCATGGCATCGGCAACCATTTTTTATATATATTTATATATATTGATCCAATTCTTCCCCAGCAGAGAATATATAAATTCCGTACAGGAAAAAAAAAAAAAAAAACGAGGCTGAGTTTTTGTTCTTGATTCAGATTGCGCTTCACACTTCCTTGGCAACTTAAAAGTGATTCTTGGGCGGCAAAAGCAGTTATGGCAGATAGGTACGTGGAGAATCTGCCTCATCTTTCTGTCAAAGCTTTACACTTGCTTGCCTATGGGCCGTGGCGAAAGTCCTGCATGCATAATTATTGCTGAGCTAAGGAGGGGTAGCTGATGCCTCGCTAGATCACCGTTATTCCTTAGAATTAGTGAGTTGACTCACTTCGAAACCAGATGATCAAAATCTATCGACAACTGTAGCTTTGGTTGACATATGCATGGCAAAAGCAAGTAGAAGACTTGGCTTCTTCTTCTTCTTCGAGAGAGAAAAGGAACAAAACTTGTGTAATTCACATTTCCAGCTTTTGTCTCTGTCTGACGCTTTTTACATGATAACGATGCATTAGCTAAAGTTTCTACAGCCTAAACAAAAAATTAAATTAAATCAACATAGCACCTTTTAATTAGTTTCTGCCCCCATATATCTTAAATAAAAATTATTTGTGTTTAATTTTTGTGTACAAATATGTATGATTTATTTCGAGAATATCTCCATTTTATACCTAAAAAATGACTATTCTATAGTCATTATTAATTATTTTATTTTTAAGAGTATCGATCATAATAATTGTGCTTTGATATCTCGAATATAAAAAATTAAGGAAAAAGAATGAGGAAAATTTTCGACAAAACAGATATTCCTATGAACGATTTGACCGGAGAGAGCGACAGGCCCACCCGCCCAAAAGGGCTTCAGTTTGCGTGGCACTTTGGCAATATATAAGAACGTTAAGGCCATTTAAAACATGTAAATCCCTGTACCCGGCAAAATTCCATTCGAAAATTGGAAAGCAAAAAGGAAAAATTTCTCCAGCTACATCCAACCCATCCATACACTAGCAAAAATAAAAACACCTCTCTTATCTCTTCTTTTCTTTCAATTCTAAGCCGTTCCTCACCAGCACCGTTACTTTGAAATTCTCCGCCTCAGCAGATTCCCTCTCTCCTATTAAATCTTTCTTTTCTTTAATCGCCTTTTTCTCTTCCTTCCTTTCTCAAGCGAAGAATCTCTTTCTCTCTTCGATCGCTTCCCTTCCCTTTCTCTTCATCAGATTCTTTCTTTTCTTTTTCGTGCACTTTTTAATTAGCGATGCCTATTGTCTTGCCTCATTCATTCTCCCTCTCTTCTCTTCTTTTCGTTTCTCATCATATCTTCTTGCGTTTCATTCTCTCCCTTTCTAGTTTCTACATCGCCTTGCTTCTCTTTCAATCTCATGGCTCCTCCTAATTCAGGTGTCCACCATATTTCTAATCCTTGCATTTATGGTATGTTTTGTCATCCATACTCATTGCTGTTTTAATCCCATATTTCATTATCTTTTTCGCGTTGTCATCGCCTCCAACTTGTTTGATAACAGGCTTCATGTTTGTTTCTGTATTTGGCTTTCTTTTTAAAGTAACTCTACTGTAATTGTCATTCTTTTTTTTTTTTTTCCTTTTTGATATTTGGCCCTTTTTGTTTTGTTTACTGCTGTTTTGTGTTTGTGTGGGGTGGGTGGGGGGTTTATTCTGGGAATTTTATGTTAAGCAGGAGACTTTGTTTCTTCGTACGCAGAGAGAAAGTCCCGGTTTATGAAGTGGCTGGGTAAGCTTTTTAAAAGTGGGTCTAATCGTGGAGGTGCTCGTGGTGGAGTTGGCGGCCGCGCACATCCACAGCTTTTAGGGGAAGAAAACGTAGTTTGGAGTGCACCTGCAAGATCTGTGGTAACTTTCTAAAAGTCCTTTTTTGGTCAGCTTGCCAGTGCATATAGCAGTTAATTCAAATTCCTTTCCAACTTGCTCCATGATGGAGCAAGTGGTTCCAATTCCTTTCCAACTTGTAAATTGACCGGAAAAAGCATGCTTCTAACATTGCTTTCAATTTTTTATTTTGTTACATAGGAGAGGTTCGAACTCGAAACTCTTGGGGGGAAAGGAGATAATAATATCAGTTAAGCTATAGCTCATTGGTACTTTGATTTCAAATTGATAATAGATATATCCCACTAATTTCAATCGACTAGACCTTTTTTTTTTTTCTGGGCCTTTTCTGATGGGTTAGGCCGAGCACTTTTTACTCTTCCTTTCCTCTTTTTTTAAAGGGCATGCTATCGTTGGATTACCAAACTCATTCTTTTGGGAAAATGTTATATTTGCTATGTTGCCACAGATTCCCTTTCCACACATAGTACTTGTCATCAAAGGCTTGCTTTATGTGCAATCCACTAGCCTTGTGCAAATGTTTACATTACAATATTGGTTAAGACAATCAGGATGAAACAATATTACAAGTGGAGTTTTCTGGTCTAAATGCTGAAATCCTGGAAAATAATTATGACATTTCTAGACCAACGAAAGGCAATTGTATTCTCATTTAGTTTTAAAAAACCTGTCTCGTCACTTAATTTTTATATTCGCTAGTAAATAGAAGTTAGATCCTGTCAATTTTGACAAGTGTAGCGTATAATTGAGTTTAGCTGATACTCTCTGACATTGCTCTGAAACATTTCAACCAGCAAGTTTCTTTCAGGTAATAATGCTGGTTGTAATGTATACCTTGACTAGAAAACAGATTGATCATACATATATTAATAGTCTAGAACATACATGGTTTATTTCTATCCCACTCGTTAATTCAACTTGCTCTGGTGCTAGTAGAGCACCTAGATACGGGGTTTAAATCCTACTGTATGGGCACAGATGAAATATAAAAAGGAAGAATTCCCCTTCATGCACTTCACACAATTCTACATATTGGTTGCTCAGAGGGGAGAAGACAGATTTTTCAATTAGCTTCTATATTGTTATCAGGATGATCGTTCTAGAACTGGGAAGGAGCGGGGGGATGCCATTGCACTTACTATGGCTGAAGATTGGAAGCAACCAAGTGGTGCGGTTTTGCTCCCTTCACATTCATATATTTTTTAACACACACAAACATATGCACATGCTTCTCTGTGTATATGCTATTCTGGGAGTTCTATAAACATTCAATATCTGTTTTCCAGGATGTAGTCGGGGAACAAATGATCAAGATCTAGCGAGATCGCTTCAGGATACCCTTAATTCATCTTCATTTCCTTCATATGGCACTACACAATATCGTCCCTCGAATTTGAGGTAAAACTTTTAATTTTTGTCATAACTAATTCGTGACTCAGCTCAACAAATACATTTTTATAGGCATGCATGCCAAACTCTAGGTATTTTGTAGTTGGCTTGCAGCATGGTTGATGAAATGGGAGGGTAGTTATCCAAGTCGAGCACCATTCATGAATTATCCTTGATGAACTAAGAAAGAACATTTGAGGCTTACAAACACATATGATCCTTAAGCGTTTATACATGTCTGTCATCCTGAAAAGTGGATTTCTTTGTCCATTAAGGATAATCTAACAACATTGTATGATAGAAATTCAAATGTGGAAATTTGGCAGGACTGTGACAGCTTTTATTGGAAATTAACACACATGGTTCATTATAAAGGTCACAAAACATTTGACTTCTCTCTGCACTTGCAGAGAAGCTAACGATTTAACTTCTTGATAACTATAGTGATGCTGCATTATCGTAAATCGTCAAACTTTTTTGCTCGAAGTATGATATAAATGATATGGGTCTATGTGCAGTGCTTGTAGCCTACTTTTTGCAGGCTCTTTTAAATATTTTCTGCAGAAATCTTTCATTCAATCTAAGAGAAAAGAAATCACTGTTAACAAGAAACTGAAGAAACAAGATGTCAACTCCCATTTTTAAATTTATGAGTATTCCACCCTCGAGCTGTATTGGTCATGCATGGTATGCCTTGACTTGAAGGTTATGTAGCGGCTGCCAACGTGACATTGGCTATGGCAATTATCTGGGATGCATGGGAAAATATTTTCATCCAGAGTGCTTTTGCTGTCGTTCTTGTGGTTACCAAATCACTGAGACCGAGGTAATAATACCTCTCAGGCTCACGAGTATCTTGCTATCTTCTTTAAAAGAAACAAATGTAATGAAATTTTTCATGGTCCACTATTTCTGTGGATGAATTGAGTCAGATGTCAAAATTGCATATAATGTAAGAAATTCAAATAATGATAAGAAATGTTTCATCTAGTTTTTAACTTATTTTTTCTGTTGATCCAAGTTTTCTTTGTCAGGGATGGATCCATATCACAAGTCTTGTTTCAAAGAGTTAACTCATCCCAAATGTGAAGTCTGCCACCAATTTGTAAGAAAATTAACATTCATTCAATTAAGATAATATGCTAGTTTTCTGATTCGTGTTGATCACTTTCTTCGAGTTTTTAGTTTGTAACTAATTATGGGCATAATCTAGAACATTTTCTTTATATGTTTTCAGATCCCTACAAACGCAGCTGGTTTGATTGAGTATAGGTGCCATCCATTTTGGTCCCAAAAGTATTGTCCATCACATGAGCATGACAACACAGCTCGATGCTGCAGTTGTGAACGTCTGGAGGTATGTATGTAAATTTGTAAAACAAACTATCCATTAGAATTTTCTATTTTGTTGATGCAGTAGTTGGCTGTCCAGTATATATTTATTTCTCTCTTAACAATCTTGGAGAAGGGAATGTGCTCAATACTGAAATCAAATTTTTTTGCTTATGGTAGTTGTTGGTTTTCTTCTTCTTCTTCTTGTTTTTTTTTTTTTTGGTCTGTCCACCCATAGTCTAGGGATGCGAGATACTATTCTTTGGAAGATGGCCGCAGCTTGTGTTTAGAATGCATGGAATCGGCTGTCATGGATACTGGTGATTGCCAACCCCTTTACCACGCCATCAGGGACTATTATGAAGGATTGCATATGAAACTGGACCAGCAAATTCCCATGCTTCTAGTTCAAAGACAGGCACTCAATGAAGCCATTTTTGGAGAGAAGAATGTAATGTATTATCTCTCACATACTTTTAAAATCTATTGATTGGTGAAATAGCTTTTATTTAGACATGGTTCTTTCCAGGGCTACCACCATATGCCCGAGACAAGGGGTCTATGTCTCTCAGAAGAGCAGACTGTCGCTAGTGTATGATACTGGATAACTCTAGTATTTGGTTTTATTTTAACAATTTGTGTTGGGTTTATTAGTGAGGAACAAAATGTTTAACTTGGCGATTGCCATGACTTTTCTCTCTGATTTCAACCAGATACAAAAGAGACCAAGAATTGGAGGCCACCGACTGGTAGGAATGAGAACTGAACCCCGAAAGCTGACTCGGAAATGTGAAGTTACAGCTATTCTTGTTCTTTATGGTCTTCCAAGGTAATACTCGGAGGCAATTTTTAGCTCTTCGCTCTGCAGTTAATTTTCTCGTTAGTGGTTTTGGTCATGTTTTAAGACTCGACAAAACCTTCAACAATGGATCATACAATCCTCGTTGTTAAAATAAAAGGATATGTAGACCGTGTATCATGTACCATCATTTAAGTGGATGTAAAATGAGTGTATATTCCAAATTCTCTGTAAAATTTCGTTGGTGGTCGGTGAGGTTGCATATCTAAGAAAATTTTCAACCACAACACAAGCATATATATATACATACTTCTTCGGGAAAGACTTCCTGTATTACTAACAGTTTGTTAACATCATCTGATAAGAACATGCATAACTCGATCAAGATTTTCTTTGATAGCAAAATAAACCATTTCCATGCTGAACTTTTCCTTTTGATTTATCATTTCTGTGTCCTCTGTTGGAATTTTGCAAGTTTTACCGTACCCTGCAAACTTGTTGTTTTCTGATAGCTTGTTGGATGCAGACTGCTAACGGGTGCTATTCTTGCTCACGAGTTGATGCATGGGTGGTTACGCCTCAAAGGTAGAAAGCTGTAGGCTTGAATTTTGCTGGAAAAGGCTTTTGTAAATTTTGCTGTCGCACTCTTCATTTCATTTTCATAATGTAGGATACCGCAATCTTAATCCTGAGGTAGAGGAAGGAATCTGTCAAGCGCTCTCATACATGTGGCTCGAATCAGAATTGCCCGGATCTAAAAGCATGCCATCCACATCCACATCCACGTCAGCAGCTTCCTCTTCCTGTTCCTCCTCCTCTTCAAAGAAGGGCGGGAGGTCCCAAGTAGAAAAAAAGCTGGGTGATTTTTTCATGCATCAAATCGCCCATGATGCCACTCCAGCTTATGGGGAAGGATTCAGGTCTGCTAATGCTGCTGTCATCAAGTATGGTTTACGACCCACCCTGAACCACATACGCCTTACTGGCAATTTCCCATTATAATTCTAAAGCTCATGGATGCTTCTTTTCTTTTCCTTAGTCCCCTATGATCACACTGTTTTGCTGCTCCTCATGAAGGATTGAGCTCATAACAGAAGATTGGACAGCTCCCCCTTAATTTTCAAGGGGTCCAGTGACGATGCGTGTCCCACAAAAAATATATTCCGAGTTCAATAAATAATTGTATTCTATTCTTATCATTCAAGTTCAACAATGGGGCATTATTTATTTTCGTTGCGTTTCAAATTTTTTTTTTTGAAAAAAGTTCTTTTTATTTATTTTAAATTAATATATTTTTTTAATATTTTCATATCATTTTAATATGCTAATATTAAAAATAATTTTTAAAAAATAAAAAAATATTTTAAAAAACAAACGTGTAACTATTCCTAAATAGAAACAGCCCAGAGTGATTCTTCTAGTTCAACTTTTAGATTCTCATGACCACTGCATCAATGTAAATATTAATAAAAGATATAATGGTTGCTATTAAAAGAAATCAAAACCAAGAAAGAAAACTAACATTAGAATTGCAAGCTTACTCAATCTCAAAGAAAATTACAACATCATTATTTTTCTTTTAGGAAATTAATGTTTTTTTTTTTCAGGAAAAGGAAATTAAAGTTCACTACATTGATTAAATCATCAATCACCCTTTAAGCAGAAGTCAGAATGCTTAATTTAAATTGTTTTCAAAATCATGTAGATGTGTCGTGAGTATTTGAAGAAAAGAGGCATTATAAGAAAATTAACGAAAATAGTATTTTGAATATATCATTTCATCAACACACAAAAAATCTATTTATTATATATGTTTCATGTGCAGCAAGATTATCTCATCAAAACCTACTTAACAACGAAAACGATAGCTATTATTTGTTTCTTCACTTACAGAATCAGATGTATATAAAAATTAAAAATCTTGGAAGAATCGGATGAAATATTTATAAAATATATGGGTCTACAGAAACTCTGCAACAATTTTGATGGCTCTAAAGTAGAATGCCCGGAGTTTACCACGTTGTAGTTAACTTGGTACCAGGCCCTCAAGTCTGGTAAAAACAGCAGCGAATTAATGCAAAAAAAAAAACGACAAGGCAATGACAAATTAGACGAACTGAACTGAAGAAAAAATATTGATCACCGTTGGTATTACTTTCTTTGAGAATTGTGAGAGCTATGGTGAGTACACTTGAAATCAGATTTAGGGTTGGTCTATCTACATGGGAAAATGTACCCTAATGATAGCATAACAAAATTATGCACCAAGAGGAAATCCATGAAAAATAAGATGAACAATTCTGCTACATGACAATTCAACAGCTCATTCCTTCAGCTGCAAGGCAAACACCCTTAGGCGTTCACAGAAACTATAATTTGGGAGTAACATCCGCTAAAAGCAATTTTAGAGTCTCATACGTCATAAAACATATACCAACACCAGGCACAACCTTGTAGTATTCAGGCATAATGCCTCTGTATAGACCGCGAAAGCCCTCAGTCTGGATTATTTGCTTGAATATACCAAGAAGACCTGTGGTGTAAACAGGAGCCCGTCCACCTGCTCCTTCCAATTGCTTCCGGCGTCTCACAAGATCAAGAGGAAACGTTGCTGCATATTCCAAGGACAATAGAAAAAAATTATTCTTACACCACAAGACATGCTTTGCTTGCACAGGTTACCAAACATCATGAGAACCTCTTGTGTCTCATCTGTTCATAGATTTTTTTTTGGCTTCATTTAATGCACACTAGGAAAAATCAATCATGCAAAAAAAGCAAGCCTAAAAGAAAATAGAAGCATCAGAAAGGTCAATAATGTGTAGAATGGTATTTGATAAAAGAAACATCTAAATTCTAAATTCAAACAGCAGCAGTTAAAACTTTCATCATGCATGAGCATGACCACTGTTTTAAAAAAACTTTCTCCGGTCATTGTTGATAAATTAAAGGGGAAAAGAAAATATGTGATATATCCAAATCTGACAGAAACCAATAGACAGCATCCTGACAACTGCATCACGAGGCTAAGGATAAAAATACCCATTGTACAGTCGGCAAAGGAAGCCTAGGTGAGAAGCATACCTCAAAGAGGATAGCTCTCACAAATGGTAACTGAGAGAACAGCACTAGTTCACCTGGGAGTAGTGCCACCCTATTATGGAATCAACTGCAATGCTTGGGGACACAAGTAGTCAAAGAATTGCTGGAGGAATTAGGTCAATGCAAGAAAGATTCTCACGTAGAAAATAAAGTTAGATGAATGACAAAAGAAGATTATTTTATTGACTTCCTTACTAAAATTCTCAAATGCAAGATATAAAACAACTCCTGTCTGGTTTCTGGCTCTACAGGTCAGTCTGTTTAGATACTTAATGCAGAGCCTGCACCACACCCTGCTTCTCTGCATCAAGAGCGTAGTAAACAGCTGCACATATTAACTTCTTTGATTAGATAGTGCCCTAACCTAATCAAAAAAAGGTGAGCAGTTCAACGTTCAACCAAACTCTCATTCAACACTGCTTATCTGCTAATTAAAATTTGGTTTAGTCAGGAAAGTCCTGGGAGAAGCGAAATTATGGGGTGACCTAAACAACTCCTGTTCCTGTGTGTTATGGTAACATATGAAGCACAAACTTTACTACAATGCCAATCAATCAAAGATTATGCACAACTACAAGGACAACTACATGAGGAATATCTGTAATTACAGCACAGGAGAGAATACTAAAACCATGCATCAGAATTAACAACAAAGCTGGGGTTTAACCAAAAAAATATGCTTCGTTTGTGGAACCAAAAAAAATAACTCTAAATTTTGAAAGGCCCTTCATTTAACAGGTTTCAGATCACTCACCAGTTGAGGATGCAATGCCTGAAAGACTACCACAAGCCAGACTCACGGCAACAGGAGCATCATGGGGCCTGGTATGAAGTAGAAAGTACAAAAATAAAAAAAAGTCTTAAGAATTGCACATACAAATGGCACATAAAAAGGCCTGAAGAAATTTTCATATTGCTGAATCAACTAGTGAGCTTACCTGTGCAACTGCCAATACGATCGTAAGCTCTCGTACACTGAGAAGCTGATAGCTATACTGGGTCCAACGCCCTACATTAATGTTCAATTACAATTAAGCACAAATCAAAATGATGGAACCATCTAACATAAACCCTGATATGAGCATAACCAATAAAACATACCAAAAGTGTGGCTCCAAGTCCCTTGTAGAGGCCAAAAACACTTTCTTCTCTGCTAATTGTTTGTAATGCATGCCAAATACCTCTGTAGTAGATCACATTTGTCTGCAAAATTGGAAACTAATTGAGTTAAAAGAAGCAGCTTGAACATGTAATAACCAGTTACTAAACATACTACAAGTTTAAAAGCAGATAACAAGGGGAAAATAACATCACACATCAGATTTAAATTAATCATGAAAATCATAAATCATTAACACAGGTCATAACTAAGATCACCTGCTAAAGGGAAGAAATCCATGGGCAACAACTACAATCCTAGCCAACAGATGAATTACCATAAATCACAGACTAAGTATTATTGAACGGAATAAAACAAACCAACAGAATGATCTTTTATATTATCCAGCAACTAAGAGCTAACATTGATGGAATTTTGACCAGGCATAGCCCCAAAGGCAGCCCCTCATCATCTGGCACACACTAAATCAACACTTTGTAGTCCCCACTACACTTTATTGTGCAACCAGTACCAATGGAGTAAACAACAATCTTCAAACGACCACTTGTTTTGGTTACTTAAGTTGATGACAAGTAAAATTGACCTTGGTTTAAAAATTGGAAACTGTTTGATCTTTACAGAAAGTCAACATCAAATTCCTTTGCATTCTACTAATTAAATCACAAGCTGGGATGCTTAGAGACGAGGGTGAATGAGGAGAATATAAACTCCAATAATGGAAGACTAAAATGGCAAATTCATCTCTGAAAGGTTATACCTGAGCTGCTAGGCGTGTCCTTACAAGATCCAATGGATATGTAGCAGATGCTGCTGTTATTCCTGCCAAACCACCACCAACAAAATGTACAAGCAGGTCTCTGCCCATGTTTTCTCTATTGCTTTCAAGGCCAGGAATCATGTGTAGCAACTACATAGCAAATACTCATAATCAAAATCAAGCTACTAGGATAAAGGCATAAAATCTAAATTGGAAATGGTTTTGAACTACAGAACAGTAATTATTCCTGCAATGTTTTTGCCAACCTCTTTATAGCGCTCGTATGCATAGAAGTTGACAGACGAGTAAGGTAGCCGATGAGCAATTGTAACAAGATTCCCTTTCCAAAAAGCTCTAAATCCTTCCTCTCGAATAATTCGAGAAGCCTCGTGCCATATACTAGCTTTCCTCAATGTTGCAACATCTGAGTGCATGCCTTGCACCTGAAAAGATTAAGCCACATTAAAATGATGTCTACCGCAATGTACAGAGTCACCCCACCGATTTCATCGTTCCATAGATGCTAATCTAAATATCCCAGTTCCTTGATTAGTATTAGTCCAATAAGAAAATCATAATAGTTTCCTTTATTTGTTCAATTAGAGCATATGCAACCACAGAAGAACAAATCCCCCCAACATTTTTTAAACACAAATATAATCAAACACACAAAACAATAATACAAAAACCCAATTAACAACATCAAACAGCTAAAAAACCATCACAAAAAAAAGCCAGGAAAACAAAGAAAATACTCAAATGGGAGAAACTAACCTGAAAGAGTATGGTGAGGCGTGCAAGAGGTGCAGTGCAAGTCTTGCTTAGTGCACCCGCAACTCCACCAGCTACAAGTTGCGAAACTGTTCCGATCTGCGATTGCTGATGCTGTTGCTGCAATGGCTTGTGCTGCTTCGGCTGTGAATTAAGAGCCCTTGGCCCTCCCTCTACCACCACTCCTACTCTTGCCTCTGTCTGCATCTCTCTAATAACTCCCTCTCTCCCTTCAAAAGTGGATCTTTACTTCAAACATCAAAATGTCAAAACCCCAACTTTTCTTTTTCCTCAAAAGAACCCAACTCTATCTCACTAGTCAGAACAGAAATTAAAACCTCGACTTATTTCTTGAAGAATACAAGAAAATCAGCCCCGTAACCCCGACAAAACTTCTTCTTGTTGCTGCCGTTGTTTTTCTTCAAGGGCTTCTTTAGCTTTAGCTTTAGCTTTGCTTTGATCTCAGTTTTGAGGAAGTTAAGGACCCCTTTTACAACAAGAAAACTCGAAACTACCTCGTATTTGTATTGAAGAGTCACCGCGACGCCAAAGCTAGTCGTTTTGGCTTGCTTTTAGTCTGCGGTCTTTTAATTGTGGCACAGTAGTTTCAGCCGTTGATTAATTAAAGCACCATAATCAACGTTCGACTGTGGACTTTGAATGTAATGATGCAATTTTATAGGCTAATCTAAATAGATTTTATTTTGATATGGTAGAGTGGAAAATGTTCCACTGCTTTGAAAGTATTGGGTGATGGAAAATTCTTGCAAGTTGAAGTTTCCATGTCTTTAGTTGCAACAGTAACCATTTGACAGATGTTAAGTCCTAACGTGGGGGTTGAGTCAGTTAATCCTCGATCCATTAACAGACTGACGCGTCGCTTTATTTTCTATTGACTGGTTTATTCCTCGCGCTACGCTATGTATTAGATTCTTTCTTTTTTATCTATGCTCGATGCAGAAAAAGAATGTGGACATTGTTGATGGTTTTTTAACTTTAAAAAAATTATTTTTACAATAAATTAAAAAATTTATATACATTCTTAATAAAATTAATTTAAATTTTATATATATAATAATAATAATAAATTTTTTAATTTAAGTTAAATATTAAATTAAGAAGTTGAGATAAATATGTTATTAATTAAAAAACTGAATATTTATTTCATTTTAAAAATAGGTTTGTAAAATTTTATTTGGTTTAAATCAATAAAATTAAAATTTATTTTTTCACATCAAGTATTAATTTAATGTCAAAACTTATTTTTAACGCTACAAAAGCCTCCTATAAAACCAATCGAAATAAAACATTAAACTCAAACTTAATGTGTAATAATTAAATCTTGAATAAAAAAATCAAGTGAAAAAAAATAAAAATAAAATGAAATATTGAAAGTAACTATTGTAACATATAATGATTTTATGACTTTCATCTATTTTGTATTTTCATTATTTTTTTATATTTTTTCATCTCATTGTCTTGTATGTCTATAATCTCAAATGTTTTTGTATGATTTACTGATTGTCAATTAAAACAAAAACAAATTATAATTGTTAAATAAAACATAAGAAGACTCAATAAAAAAAATACAAATAAAAAGTTTGAGTTGGTTCATTGGTATTTCCACCCATTTTTGTATGATTTACTGATTGCCAATTAAAAACAAACAAACTATAATTGTTAAATAAAAAATAAGAAGCCTCAATAAAAAAAAAATACAAATAAAAAGTTTGAGTTGGTTCATTGGTATTTCCACCCCATTTTTGTATGATTTACTGATTGTCAATTTAAAAAAACAAACTATAATTGTTAAATAAAAAATAAGAAGACTCAATAAAAAATAAATACAAATAAAACGTTTGAGTGGTTCTTTGGTATTTCCACCCCATTTTTTTAATGTTTTTTATAATTTGTTTTTTATTGTTTTTGATGCACATAGAATAATTAATTGTATCATATTAGTTATTTTTTAAAGATGATTTAGCTACCTATAAAAAAAATAATAAAAAAATATGTAATTAGAATTTTTCTCTCATTTTCTGTTTATTTTTTAAAAATAAAATTATAAAATAATTAGTAAAATATTACTAATTTCACATACCAAACTAACGAACTTCCTCGTATTTTATTTATGGCGCGTGTTAGTTTGTACCTCCAACCTTTACAATTCAATAAATCAGTCACCAATTTTTTTTCTTATCAATTCAGTTTATGCCTTGGACTATTCTCGAGACGTTCAATAAAACCAAGTCAATGTCATCCACACTTAGATTAGATCATGGAGTTCATTAATAGATTCTCTCTCGCAATCTTACCGAATAAATGACTGAATTTAATGACAGGAGTAATTTGATTCATTAAATAATCCATAAATTAATCAAACTGTTTTAGTTCACATCAATTAACAACTTGTTCATGAGACTCTATCTTCTTTCACGAATTTTGACCCTAAGAGAACACATTTAGCAGATGTTCCTAATGTTCAATTGTGTTCGTCATTTACTAGTTAAAAGTATTTTTAATTTCCCAAGAAAGTTACAAGTCCCATACATAATTCATACATTTATCTATAGATAATCATAAAAAAAAAAAAAACCCAATCATTCATTATAGTTCATCAATTACAGCGTGCTTTAGAGGAAGCCAAAAACGCCTCCCATATCAAGTTCGGGATTCATTATAGCTCATGAGTTCCAAATCACAGATATTTAAATGAAGTTAAAGTTGACGTTAAAGTTGCAATTTGGGGAGTGGAAATCAGCATCCTGTCATGAAAATGACCCGTGGAATTAAGTTCTTTTTCATTCGCTTTCGCTATCAAAATCAACCATCTCTTTATTAAATTTCATTCGAAATTCAGGAAGGCAAATCATGTGCTGGTTCTGGGGTCGTGATGGATACATGTCGCCTTAATCATCGTCATCCTCTAATGATGGCGGCACATGGCTTCTTGTAAAATTTGCGCGTGAATTCTCCACCATAGGAACTGGGAAAATGACTGAAAGTACAAAGAAATCTAATGCCAAATCTCATAAAGCAACAGTTAAACTTGTGTACCGACAACTTCTACATTTCTTCATCTCTGCCACTCCACTGATCATTTGACAAAGAGGCTGCCTACTTGATATTACATTACAGATGGTCCTTTTTATTCAGGCAACATGAAGCAAATTGAGCTTGCAGATTATAGAATTATGCAGTATCCGGCTCCTTTACTCTTTCCCAAAATGCTGCTTCTCTAGTTCAAAACCTGTTGCTGGTTCTGAATTCATCATGCCAATCATTTCCACGTTGACGTGGTGAGGCATGCTCAGAGGGAGAGGCCATGATAGATCAATGCCATTATTCTGGGGAAGACCCAGTGCCAATGAAACACCTCTGGTTCCACTAACACCTGCAGAGTGGTAATTACCTGACAAATTGTTGCCATAAATATTTACTGGGTCCTGTCTCTGCTTAGACACATCAGGAAGTTCATTTCGCGAGCGGGTGCGTGTCGATTGATTTGTATTCTGGTGCAGGGTTGATCGGGGCTGTTTCTTAAGAGGCAAATCAGATGGCGTGTTGGCACCCTGGTTGACCGTTTCAGATGGGGCTTGAGTTTGCTGTGATTCAAGCATGTGCACTTCTTCCACCATTGGCTTCCAAAGTCTAACTCTTGCGTTAATAAACCAATTAGAAACCTGTAAGGAGCCATGGAAAGAGATTTTGAAACTCTATTAAATAGCATCATTCTCTCTTAGGACAGAAGCGTCCACGAAAACAATTAAGTGGTAATATGAACACCTATCCAGCTTAAATAGGCATTCATGCATATCCATAGACATTCCCTCTCAGGGTGTAAAAATCCAGCCATCAGAACAATGTTAGAGAACGACAAGAAGATATGAAGTGAAGAGGGCACACCTGAGTCCTTGAGAGACCTGTCTGCTGAGCCAAGGCTTGCTTTTCGGAGTCTGTAGGGTAGCTGGTAAATATAAAAACTAGTTATATAAACATCAGTGTTAATAAGTCAGGATAACATGGCATAGCGATGAGGTCTAGAAGTTCCACCAAACACTTACGGGTGTAAGAAGTGTTCAAACAACCATGTCTTAAGCACAGCTACAGCATGATCAGGAAGTCCCCTTTGAGATCGCCAAACAGAATGTTGAATAAAGTTTAGGTTCAGAGTTGGATTTTGGTTTCCAATGCCTCGTTCAGTTTTCCCATATCTATGACTTTTTTCCTTGGTGACAATACTATCAGAGAAGGTTCTTCCTGTGAACTGAATTTTATCCAAAAGGGCATTCTTCAAGCTAGTAAAGTGCTTCAAAACAATTTTGATTGCATAACAAACATAAGGAGCTGCATTTCCAAGACCAGCAACAGTTTCAAATGATGCAACAACTGTCTGCATTTGTTGGCAATAAAGTTTGTATCTCCTGTATACCTAATGCAGATTGACAAGGAGCAAAACTAGTTTCAAACCTGAATTCATAAAGATTCTCAGGTGGTACTTGCATTCAAAGAAAAATTAAAGCAGAGCCGGTGGCTAATGAACATCTTAGAACATATCTGACAAAGACAGAGGAAACTTCAGAGGATTATGAGCCTTTCCGCAACTGATTGGTAGGCTTTGTAGATTGAGTTGTTGAAGGCCTCATATGCACTTGCAAAACAAGTCCTATATAGGCTAAGTGTACCCTCGCGACGGAGAATGTTATTTTGATCATTTTGTACGAGGATATGTTGTCTTGCATGCTTGGTGATTCTAAGATAATTATACACAAAAAGATCTCATGCATTTGCAATGTAGGGAGTAGGTTCACAAACATTTTGTCTAATCTACCTGCAAGAGTAGTTATAAAGAATAATTGTTTCATCGTGAAAGACCTGAATTGTTCACAGAAATGCTTACCCTGTTAGCTTGTAAAACATGATATTCAGTTAGGCGTCGCTGTGATGACTTCTAATGCAAGGCATTTAGGTATGGTTACATGAGCATGATTAAATATAGCCTGGTGTGTTATGAGTAGATTTGCCCAAAACACTAAAAGGACAAGGGAACTTAATTTAAACTCATTTTGCAGGCTCATTTTTTAAGACTTGTTTTTACCTCTTTGATTTGGGCCCTTTTTTACTTTTTTCTTTTCTTCTTTCCCATCCTCCTCGGTTAGGCCTATTGGAAAAAGAAGAGAGAAAAATGAAGACCCGAACCGAGATAACAACAGGCTTATCCAAGCCGACACCAAGAAGAAACATGGCTGTAAAACCAAACTCGATAGTTGGAAAATGAGTTAAAATCAAAGCCCATCAATCCTTTTAAGTTTAGGCTCAATCTCCTCGTGGCTCACCAAATTATGTTTAGTCATGCTCGCATAACAACAACTATCTCTTAAATGCCTCGCATTGCATGTTATCAGTGCGACGTACTTGAATGCCTTGTTTTACAATTTAAAAAGGTTGACGTTTCCATGACCAATTCATTTTATAGGGTAGTTGAGTGGTTGTTCGCAATGAAGCAATCATTCTATATGGTTGGTTAGGTTGAATGTGTGCAACTTGATTGCTTATCCATGTAATCCTTAAGTGTATAAATATTCAAGGATCAACATGTATAAAAAACAACATATCCAAGCATATAATGAACAAAATAACATCTAATGTTTTAAAAAACAGCCAAAAAAAAATTAACCAGAAACACAAAACTGATTAAACTAATTTTTAAAACCATAAAATCTATTAGGTTCGGGTTGGTTTCAATTTCGAAAACTAAAGTTAAACCGAACTGGACCTTACCAAAAAAAGCCTAATAGCTCTAAAAACAAGAGGGGTATAAATATTAAATATTACCAGTTAACTTAACTCTAAAATAATCCCCCCTTTCACAGAACAGAAAAACCATCTCTCATTCTTCCTCCTCATTTTACATCTACCATACTCATGTCTCATACCCCCCGAACTTCTCTCCATAACTTCACAATAGCTGAACTAAAACCACATCCCTATCTGCCCCTGACTTTTCTCTCGTGTTCTCTCCTCTTGATTGAGACATGTTATTAATTTATTTTAAATGCAAAAATCTAACGGTATCTTGATATTAAACACCAAGTAAGGTCAACAACTTATGGTTTTGTATATGCTAAAAGTATGTTTGAAATTATAATAAAGATTGTTTTCAAATTGTTTTTGCTTAGAAATATATATATATATATATATATATATATATATATATATATATATATATATTTATTTTTAACATCAAAATAATTAAAAAATACAAAACAAAAATTTAATTTTTTTTTCAAAAAAAAAAAGTGTACTTAAACCAAAAAAACAATAATAGCCTAAGAACGTGTTTGACAGTGTGGTAGCGGTTGCTTTTCAAATAACTTTTCATGCCGAAATACATGTCAATGATATTTTTTTATTTTTTTAAAATTATTTTTGACATCAACACATCAAAACAATTCAAAAATATAAATCGTATTAAATTTTAATAATAAAAAAAAAACTTTTCAATTTTTTATAAACGTTTCGAAACACTACCTAAATCAACACCGTTTTGGTCCATCTGCAACGATTCCAGTGAAGGAAACAAAGATAGCAGACCAAAAAAATCTGAAAGAAAATAAAGCAAGCAAAACAGAACAAGAAAAGAAACAGTAACTTGATTCAATATGACAAGACAGGACATCTTTTTGCCATGACTACTTACAATTGCTCATATATCTTTTCCCGAGATACTGATTCCTTCACAGCAATAATCAAATCAGTTACAGGAGACAGTCACACCAACGCAATATTCACAAGCATCCTCCACTATCTTTACCCAAATTGATAATTTTTATTTAACCTAAAAAATGTCCTTTATATAAATGACCTTAACATAAAGAGGACATGAAATATAAATGGAAAGGGGCTTGGCCTGTCTACTTGCTGATACTGGGTAACTTTTTTTTATTTTTAGGTACTGTTACAAGTCTTATCACATGGGTAATACACGTAAGATTAATACTTTCTCTGACATCTATTATTAAAAAAAAATAAAAAAATTGTAAGTCTGGAATCCCCGATCTAATTGATTTTTTTTTCCGGAACATATTAAGATTTATAATTAATCTTCACAATGAGAACGTTGAGCTTAGCTACTAATGGAGTCTACGTGAGACCTTCAAACGGAATAACACACGAAGGGGTTCTCCAAAACATATGTCCTGAAGAAACAAATTGTGTAAAAAAGCAGAAAGGGTATTGACTGATAGATTGTTTTCTCTATATTTATGAATTTGAATCTTTCTTTTTCTTTTTCTTTTTTCTGTTCATTAACCTAAGATCTCTTGCAAAACCTGCCAAAAAAATGAAGAAAATAAATGAAGATGAATCAAATATACCTCGTCCAGCATGAATATTAGCTTTGAATTCTTCCATTGATGCTCCACCCCGCCACTTAAAAAAGCAATACTTTCTCTCGTAATTTCACTCTCACCCAAACCATCCAGAGGGAAGTTTGTATTCGCACAACTAATTACACCACAAATTTCGTCCAAAATCTGCTGTGCAGGTTTCAAGAACCTTGAACTCGTCAAGATTGAAGCGTAGCCAGTAAAGGGACCAAGAGGGACGACAGAGCTTCTCATTTCACCGTTCTGCTTAGTGTAATCACCTGAAACTGAAACGGCATTGTATCTCTGGTTATCGAGTTGAAACGAGAGACACAGAGATAAACCCTGACTTGTTATGGGCTGGTAGTTCATGTCTTTTAGGGTTTGAAGTGAAGAGAACGAAGAAGATTGTGAAGGGTTCATGGGAGCTGCTTGTCTAGAGAATAGTGGGGTTGGTGGGTTTTGTTGTTCTTGGTTGGTTTGAGTGGTGACACGAAGCTTGTTTTTTCTGTCCTGTTGTGGGACATGAAAGGGTTCGAAGTTTTGTGCCATGAATATATACACTCTATGAAATGCTTTTGAGCTTGAGAGAGAGAGAGCTCACCGAAAGTGAAAACGAAATGGTGATGATGATGATTGATGAAGAGCAGGACGGGTTATGATATAATAAAGGTATTGTTTGTTATTAGAGTAGTGTTTGTTTTTCCTACATAATTTTTATTTAAAAATATATTTTAAAATTTTTAAAAAATTATTTTTAACACTAAAATAATTTTAAAATATAAAAAAATAGTTTAAATAATTTTTTTTTCTTAAACACATTGCCGCTGTAAAAACAAATACTGCTTAACTAGCTATGTGGATTGCGTTTGTCCGCATGCCAGCTAATTTTTTTTAGCGCAACAATGCAGGCACTTTGCATTAAAAAAAAATACAAATATAATCATAAATAAAAATTTCTATACATATATTTAATTAACCAAATTAAAAATATTTGTGATAATAAATATTAAAAAAATCATTGGTGATAGATAAAGACTAAATTAATAAATCAAGATATATATATATATATATATATATGTATGTATTGAGATATATAATTTTATAATATAAATAATAGATCTATTCATATTGAAATAACTTTATTTATTTGATTTAATTTTTTATAAAATCAAATGTTAATAAATATATATATAGAATAAATTGGGTTAGATTAAAGTTATTTTTTAAAAAAAGTACTTATAAATTTAAAATAAAACACATGTTGAAATATATTTTTAAAAAAAATATTGAGAAGACTGCGCTTGAGTAAACTTGATTTAATCAGTATTTAAAAATCCAATGAATAAAACTTAAATGAATTTAAGTTAATTTGGTAAATTAAAGATTTATATTATAAGACCAAGTTAATTTTATAAAATAATTTATATTTTTTAAAAAATAAAATTATATTTAAAAAGAAAGAAAGCTAAGTGATAAACTACCTTTTTTTTTTAATAAAGTTAAGTGATAAAACAAAAAAAGTTTATCCCGTCGTCCTCTAAAAAGAATTGTTGATTGCTTGATTTTTTTTATATAAAAAAAAAAAACCCCGAAGGAAAGCACTTTAAAAAGAGTCCAAAAATTTATCTAATGACCAGTTTCTGGGACCAAAAACAATGGCAGGCCCGCGCACACATCCATGCAAATATTTTTTGTTTGGCAAGCAACGCTCCACATGTATCTCTAAAAATTTACCTTTTAATTTTCTTTTAAAAAATCAAATACAGGTCACGGGTTTGAACCCTAGAAATTCATTCTCTAACCTTTTTTTTTACATTCAAAAAAATATAGAGGCACACATAAATCTTTTTATACCTCTAAATAACTTAAAAATTGATCTAAAAATAAAAAAATATCTTAAAAATAAAAAAATTTATCAATGTAAAGTATACGCTTTTCAACGAAATATCCAAGTAAACTTCTCTTGTAAAGTTAAATTATTTGACATTAGAATCAAGTTTTTTTCATGGATGTTAATAAATAGTTTTTTTTCTTTACCATCAAAATGAAAAAAAAAAGTTTAAGACGAAAACATTATGAGATCTTTTTCTATTGTTTTACATTATTTTTACTCCTTCCAGTAAAAAGTTCAAATATTTTTGTTATTTTTTTTTAACATCACTGCTAAAAATTAATAGAACTCCATTAAACAAAACATTCAAAAAAAAAAATAATTTATACCTAAATTTTTAATAGAACTCCATTAAACAAAAATAAAAAATAAAAATTCATGCCTTTACTTTTAATTTCTGCACACACAGTATAACTAAAATTAAAAATATAATAAAATTATACCCAAATTTTAAAAATTATCAAGTTGGATATCTGTTATTTTTTTATACGGCGTTCTTAGTTATTTTTTCATGTTATATTTGACTCCTTTAGAACAAGGAATTTATACATTCTGATAAATTATATTAACATAAAAAAGGTACTATTTAGTTATGAGATAGAATATAATTTTTTATTCGTGTCTGTAATTTTAATATTTTTCCCTCGTATATTAAAAACAAAGTTTTTAAAATAAAAAGATTTGTAAAATTGCAATGATGATGTAATCACGTAAACTTTAGTCGAATCTTTAATAAAAGGATTGACAAAAAATATAAAATCACCTAATTAATTGCATACACCACGTATAACTAAAATCCTAAAATAATAAAATTACATAAGAATTTGATAGATTATGTTTTTTTTATTAAGAGATTCCTGGCTGTTTTTATTTTATTTTCTACTCTTTCAGGGGAAAGGATCCACACCCTTTGAAAGACTATTTATATAAAAAGGACTCTTTATTCTTTAAATAACAAACAAAATATAATTTGGACCTGTAACAATGTTACACGCGCTGTAAGAAGATTGCGAATGTCATTCATTTGCTGGCATGCACCACTAGCCTCTTCTTTTAATAATATTTATGTTAAAAGAAAGGTAAGAAATGTGCTGCAATGAGTATATTTTTGGAACCGGCCTGGCTGGACGGGTGTACTTGAGATTTAGGGTTGGAATTAAATTTGGTAAAACAAAAATAGAAAAAAAAATTTGGTGTGATTTGATAACCTGGTTGACCCGGCAAACCCTGGTAAAAAACCTGGTTACAATCCATTAACTTTTATTTTTTTTTGTTTTTTTACTAAAATAATATCATTTTGATTTTAAAATAATTAATTTGAAAAACCTGATGACCTGGTTAAAACTCGAAACTCATGCCCTAAACTGGACCGAATCTAGAAATTATGGCAATAAAAGTGGGTCGGGGCAAGAAGCTCGAGCTAATACAATTTGCATGTCCATGATGAGTGTGCTTGCACGCCAACACTCTTGATGTGAGCCTGAACCTTAGCTCCCTTGTGGACTTTGGTTTGGGCTTGAAAGCGTGCTCGAGCTTGGTATATTTGGGTTTAGATAGCACACTTAGATCAATTTCCTGTCTTTAATAGATTTAAACCCAACATTCATTAAGGATTTTTTTGGAATTCCATGCAAGTCTCTTAGTATTTTATGTTGATCCAATACATATTATCATAAGTATAATACAATTCAAATTATCACATAGATAAAATCACACTAGCTTCTTCTCTCCACAAAATAACAAGATTCATGGGCTACAAATACATCATGAATCCTTTAAGTTAAATATTCACAATTTCTTCATTCTCCATTGCACATATATTTTCAAAGCATCTCTCTATAATATTATTGTATTTTTTTATAAAGCTACCAACTTTATTATTGGAGAGTCCCCATGTCTATTAAAAAAGATCTTTTAGGGGTACTAGCTATCGGTCATCTGGTATATTAAACATGACTTGTTACCAATTACCAATTCTCTGAATTTTTCATATCAAGTTACCATATACCTTAATTATAGAGAATTAATCAAATTGTTTGAAATAAAAAATTAATCAATTATCAAACATATAAGTTTATTTTATATTTTGATATTCGTTATTAGACATCACATCATTATAAATTTAACTGTCATATCTATTACATCAAAAAAAAATACTTATCTAAATTCAATATTTGAATAAATTGCCCAAATTTAACATACAGAATTGCAATACAGCATTCGAAACTACATGACTTTTTCTCAACCATATACGTGCCATACAATCAAAGCATGTTGCATTCAATTATCACAGTTTCCAAAAATCGAGAATCAATTAAAATTTTCTCTGGATCAGAAAGCACTACTGAAATTTTTATCAGAGATTTGAGGGGAATAAGTATTAAGGATCAAAAGAGAAGCAGAAGTAATGGGCTAAAGTTACGAAGCTTTTTTGTGGATGCCTGAGGCTAGAACACAAGATGAGAATGCTAAATCCTCTGTTCATAGTGAACTATGCCTCTCCAATGAAACTAGAAACCTTCTCTCGAGATGGATCTAGCAAATACATGACATAATGAAAAATGAATATTGTTCGTCGCCGTCACACGAATGAACAATATTGTGCTAGCCTCGTTTTACCAATCTGTAAGATAAACACCATGTTAGTTAGAACAACAAGCTCTTTTGTTGATATTACTAGACAGATTTGCAATATTAATTTCAGTCCCTTGGAGAAGTCCGGTCGAGTTAGCTGCCTCTTGTGCTGTCAGTGCCTTCTTGCTAATAATTTGGTAGATATCCAACAGAATGGTCTGGAATGCCTTCTCAACATTGGAAGCTTCCAAAGCTGAAGTCTCAAGAAATGAAAGGCCTTCCTTCTCGGCTAGCGTTTGAGCATCTTCTGCTGAGACTGATCTAAGATGGTTCAGGTCAGATTTGTTTCCAGCCAACATGATGACAATGTTAGAGTCTGCATGGTCCCTTAGTTCACGGAGCCACCTCCGGACATTATCAAATGTTTGCCTCTTGGTTATATCATAAACCAAAAGTGCACCAACTGCTCCTCTGTAGTATGCACTGGTGATGGCTCTGTACCTTTCTTGGCCAGCCGTGTCCCATATTTGTGCCTTAGCTGTCTTCCCTTCCACCTGCATAATAATTAATTTTGGCATCATTAAAAATAAATATTACCTGATCAAAGAGAACCAGAAAAGAATAATCATGGAGTTGATTCAACAAACAATTGGGGTGTAGATGACAACTTCAAACTTCGCAATCAGGGAACCCTGTTCTCTATAGTGTTTCCTATGCGAGACTCTCCTTGCAGGGGAAGTGGCGGGCTACTTACTCATGTTCCCTAACCAAAATGTTCTCCTGGTTAATAACCGCAATTGCTCTTTGTTTTAATACTCTACTTGATTGTTAAAATTATTTCACAATCTGATAAAAAATTGCTGACAAAACTCTGAAAACCTGCAAGTTTCCATTTGTAACGCCAGGGCTCATGCCAGAAAAGTATTGGGGTTGGGGGTGATTAGGAATATGCTTTTTTATCCCTTTGTATGGAGGCATCAATATTATTCGATGCT
This sequence comes from Populus alba, assembly GCF_005239225.2. Classification (NCBI taxonomy): domain Eukaryota; kingdom Viridiplantae; phylum Streptophyta; class Magnoliopsida; order Malpighiales; family Salicaceae; genus Populus; species Populus alba. The sequence continues at coordinate 18,420,460 of NC_133293.1, read as the reverse complement.
CTTGGAGTTGAGTGCATTCCTCTGATATGTAAGTGGAGTACATGAGTAAGGATCATGTGGGATTCACTTGAACTACAAACACAATCCACAAACATAAAATATTTGACCGAGAAGAGATGAACACGTGATGATGGCATTGATAGCATAGCTCTAAAAATCAAAACTCGTTTTATAACAAGTGAAAATGAAAAATAAAAATAAACAAAATGCAAATAAATTAAAAGAAAACCTAGAGATCTCATCACAAGATGGGATTGATGGAAAGGAAACACACAATACTTAACCACAAAAAAAAGGAAACATATATACAAACCTGGAGAGTCCTTGTTGCAAATTCAACACCAATAGTAGACTTGGAATCCAGGCAAAATTCATTGCGCGTAAATCTGGAAAGAATGTTTGATTTTCCAACACCTGAATCTCCAATCAACACAATCTTGAACAAGTAATCGTATTCATGATCCACCTTGTATGCCATCAATTAATTATGATCCTCCGTTTTCTCTAATCCTCTCTCTCACACACCCTGAACCCCCAAATCAAATAAAAAAAAATTGAAATCGGCAAATTGGGTTGGTAATTAAATTTGAAATTGGGGGTAGAGAGAGAGGGGTACACTAACGCTACAAGAGAGAGAGAAGTAAAACAAGAATAACGGATGAAAAGGCATGTTAAACGGTTATTCTTTCATTGAAGGCGCGAAACTCGGGAGAGTTTAAAATCACACACACACACACACACACATGCTTTCACACCTTTGTCTTTCCATAAAAATAAATAAATAAATAAAGCGAGAGTGACAGGACTCTATTGGACATTGGGCTTTTGGACCGGGTCCTGGGCTTCTAGGACTAGGTGAATAATTTTTAGTGTAAATCACAGAAAGACTTGTAGTATTGTAAAATTAAAAATACTTCCCACAAGTTTTACAGATTTCTCTTGGATTTCCATCTTCGAGGAGTCCGTTTGTATGTGCATGGATTTGGGAGCTGCTGCCTTCTGTTCCTTCGAAGGAGAATTGGAGTCCACGTCCCGACTTTTCCGGGATGCAATGGTCGTCGCTGGAGCTTCTCCTCCCCGCCCATTCCCCACGTATGTCAGAGGGCTAGCGGACTTTGTCACACGCCATAAACTGAAGGGATTTCAATTGACGACGATCGGACCTCGGATCGGTTTTGTAGATGCTATTTGAGGTTGATCGCCGGTTGGAGGGCTCATCGGACGGCGACCAAGTCTGACGGCTAGCCACGGACTACAATTTTCTGCCCTTTATTTCCATGAAATCTTCCCTTGGGCTGGGCTAACATTTTTGGATCAATGACCGAGTGTAACGAGGTTATAACCAGCACTTGAGCTTGCCAGGACTCATTCATCGAAGAAGTGGTCAAGACTCAAGTTTTCAATTTCTGACTTTTCTCAGGCTAGTGGGAGACCATACATTTAACGGCGACCATTAACATTTTAAAGTAAAACACTCTTGTTTTATAATATTTATGTCGATTTCTTTCCATGCTTCAAAAATATTTTTTTTAAAAATTATTAATAGACTTCACGTCAACCTAAATATCTCGAACAACTTTCAATATCAAAACCAAGTATAATTACTCCGTCTCTGAAAAAAAAACAGGCCATTCATGCAAAACAAAAGGAAATTTATAAAGAAAATCATCACAGCTTGGCATACGGTACCAGTTTTAACCCATGTAATTAAGCTGGGATGAGCACATCACCTGTCCCGCGCGTCCCTTCGTTGCTCATGGAGTTTTAATTACCAGTTCTTTAATAACAAGAAACTTCACAATGTTTGTCACATCAAACAATATTAAATAGAGGTGTAATTTCTTAGGAAGCTCAGCTTTGAATACTTCATGCCAATGGCAGTTTGAGTGCCGCGGATAGAATTTGTCATGCACTTGCAATAATTCACGAGTCTTCCTATCAAAAAATATTTTTTTCCGGGTCTTATTTGGTGGAAGTTCTTGTCCTTTCAAAAAAATAATGCACAATTAAACCTTTTCAAATTAATAACCAGCGGTTAAACTCCAAAAAAAACCCTAGAGGTCAACCATTAATTGGGATTGAAATATGAATTAAGTCGACAATACTTGTATAATGCGTCTTAATTGAATCGGTTGGTGGAGAATGTTGATGCTTTTCTAGCATAAAAACCTGTTCTAACAAAAATACTGGTATAATGCGTCTTAATTGATGATGGCAAGCAAAATATCTCATTATCCTTTCTGCCTTCTCCTACTCGGCAGCCTGATCATCGCTTGGCCTCCCCTTTGTAGCAGCACGCCTTCTCATTCTCAAGATGATCGAAAGGCATGTTTCTCTATGTTTTATTTTAATTGATTGGTCATGAAATCCGAAAATGGGCACTGCCATATCATGACGAAGTTATCATTTGATCCTTGATTTGGGTGGTCTTTTTTATTCTTCGGTACGGTTTTATGCCATGAAAAGAGCTCGAAATTAATTAGATTTCTTCCATAAACTTATAATTTCTTTCGCTAAACTTTTTTTCTGTCTCGATTTTATCAGGTATTCTAACTAACGTGGTTAAATTTTCGCCTTTGACATTGTTCATATGCAGTCATATATCGTCTATATGGGTGACCGGCCTAAGAGTGAATTCTCGGCTTCTTCCCTTCACTTGAACATGCTGCAAGAAGTCACTGGCAGGTTATAAATAAAACTACTCGTTTGGCTTCGTTATAAATCTATTATCCTCTTGTTCTTTCATGAATGTAACAACTATAGAAATGTTGAATATCAAGCGCAGCATAGAATATTAAGCATCAAGAAGCACTTTGATATTTTTTTGACTAACCAGCAATCTATACTGGAATGATTTCAGCAATTTTTCTCCGGAATCTCTGCTCCATAGCTTCAACAGAACTTTCAATGGATTTGTAGTGAAGCTGTCAGAGGATGAGGTGGAAAAACTTGCTGGTTGGTGCAGTCAAAGTTTTTTTTTTAATTAATCAGAATTTTATTAATCAAATAATCATGAATTCAAATCTCATCACTTCTATTCTAATTAATAAAAATTAAACATAAATAATGTAAATCCATGTAAATTTCAAGTTTAAAGAGTGTTAAAAAGTAATATAAAACCTTTTACATCATGCAACGAATGTTCAATTTTAAAACGGCCACAACTTTCCTGTACAGCAATGTCCAGCGTTGTATCTGTATTTCCTAATAGAAAGAAAAAGCTTCACACAACAAGGTCATGGGACTTCATGGGATTTTCACAAGAAGTTCGAAGGACCAACGTTGAAAGCAATATCATTGTTGGGATGCTTGACACTGGGATCTGGCCCGAGTCTGAAAGCTTTAAAGATGCAGGATTTGGTCCCCCACCAAGCAAATGGAAGGGCTCTTGCCAAGTCTCATCCAATTTCTCTTGCAACAAGTAATTAATTTAAATAACAGATGGAATGTTCAATCAAAGTGATGTCCGTATTCAGTAATATATGTGCTGTCCGTATGCAGTAAAATAATCGGAGCAAAGTATTATCGTAGCGATGGAAGGTTCAATCAAAGTGATGTCAAATCTCCAAGGGATTCACAAGGCCATGGGACACACACTGCTTCTATTGCAGCAGGGAGATCAGTTAGCATGGCAAGCCTGTATGGCCTTGCCATGGGAACTGCTCGAGGCGGGGTTCCATCAGCTCGTATTGCTGTGTACAAAGTATGCTGGTCGGACGGTTGTTGGGACGCTGACATTCTTGCAGCGTTTGATGATGCAATTGCTGATGGCGTTGATATTATCTCCATTTCAGTTGGAGTCTCGACACCTCATGACTATTTCAACGATTCAATCGCAATAGGAGCCTTTCACGCTATGAAATATGGTATATTGACTTCCAATTCCGGTGGGAATGGGGGTCCTGGGCTCGCAACAATCTCAAATATATCACCATGGTCTCTTTCTGTGGCTGCTAGCACAATTGACCGAAAGTTCTTTACGAAGGTCCTACTAGGAAACAACAAGGCTTACGAGGTAAGTTTACTCCAATCTTTTGTGTTAGAATATATGTTCCATGTTTTCTCGTTTTCTTTTTAGTTTGTGCGGCAAACTGCTGTTAGCTTGTTACGTTAGAAAACTATTTATTTTAAAACACAATTCAAATTCGGATGAATTATATTGTCTTAATATCAATCATATATTTATAAAAAATCTCAACTTGACCTCTGATGTTTTATTGCTGTGGTAATAGTTGTTGATGATGGCTCGCCTGCTTTTTATTTTTATTTTTTATTACTTTTTTGTTGAATATTATTATATAGGTATTTGAGAGAGAAACAAGAGAAAAGTGTGAAAAAAAGTGAAAACAAATAGAGAAGTGTTCAATTTTATTTAAATTCATTTGTTATTTAAAAGTCCAGGGCCACATTAAAACTTTTGGAATTTTAGGATTAGCATTTAAAGAATTGAAATAGGTACCAAAATTGAATGTGTTAATAAATCTACTTTGGCTAAAATATAGTTTTCTGTAAATTAATTTAGAAATCGATAAAATAATTTATCACAACCGACTACATAGAAGTAAAATATCAAGATCATTATAGTTCATGTTAATCCATTATAAATATGATAAAACCACTTTATATCATTCAAGTCGATCAACATGTCAAGCACTTAATACAAATAAGCACCTTATATTGTATTATATATATACACACACACACACAAACTTATTTTTTAACAAATCTTAATTTGTTGTGTAATCAGGGCGTTTCGATAAATACATTTGATCTTCAGAATGTCATGCATCCTCTGATTTACGGAGGAGACGCTCCAAACATCACAGGAAATTTTAGTAGGTCCTCCTCAAGGTAACTCTTATTTCTTTTTGATTTTTTCGTCTTTCTAATAGGTAAACCAACAAATTCTTTAATTTTAAAAGGAATTAGCTTGACATTCCGGGCCCAAAGAACTGTAATTGTACTCGAGTCATTAATACCCAGAAGAGCTTCATAATTTATTGAAGCTTTAGAATTGTAAATATTGGGGGACCTTTTTTGTGTTCTATGTCATGGACCATGGATTCAGTCCATCAATAAAAAAAACAAATGAAATTTCTGGAGAAACTACTTGAAAGACATGCATGGGTGGAGGATCTCAGAGATATGTGTTTTTGTAAACAAGTAAAAATCAACTGAAAAATACTGAAGAATGCAGGTTTTGCTTTCAAAACTCATTGGACCCAGCTTTAGTGAAGGGCAAAATTGTTCTTTGCGATGACTTGGATGATGGGAGAGAACCATTCTTTGCTGGTGCAGTTGGTGCCGTAATGCAAGACGGAGGTGCCAAAGATGTCGCCTACTCTTTTCCACTGCCTCTGTCCTACCTTGGAACAGGAGAGGGTAGCCACATTCTATCCTACATGAACTCTACAAGGTATCAATCAAAGAGAATAGTGTGAAAATATTTTACTTATTGAACCTTTTCAAGTTGATAATCAATAATGTGAAGGACTTAAAGGACGGAATGAACTGATCATGGACTTGCTCATACCAAAAAAATTGCAGCAACGCAACAGCCACTATTTATAAAAGTAACGAGGTAAACGATACATCAGCCCCCTATGTGGTCTCATTTTCATCAAGAGGTCCGAATGCATTTACACCTGACGCTCTCAAGGTAATTCACATAGTTTTCTTTAAAAAAATGTCTCATGCAGCTAATTACGTTCACTGACATTTGATAATGTTACAGCCAGATATAGCTGCCCCAGGAGTTGACATTCTAGCCGCATGGTCTCCACTTTCTTCCGTTACTCAAATTGAAGGGGACAATAGAATGGTGCCATACAACATCATTTCAGGGACATCAATGGCTTGCCCACATGCAAGCGGGGCTGCTGCCTATATCAAATCGTATCATCCCACTTGGTCTCCTGCAGCCATCAAGTCTGCTCTTATGACCACCGGTAATTAAAGTTTCAAATTCTAATTCTGAATTATTCGTTTATCAAGTAGCGAGAGACCTTAACAATCTTTAATTGATTTGGCCATGCTTCCAGCTTCTCCAATGAATGCTGAAATCAATAAGGATGCTGAATTTGCATATGGCGCCGGCCATATCAATCCCGTCAGGGCTATAAATCCCGGTTTAGTATATGATGCGGGGCCAATTGACTACATGAAATTTTTGTGTGGACAAGGATACAATAGTAGTGTTCTACGAATGATCTCTGGGGATAATAGCAGTTGCTCGGAGGCTTTCAATGGAACAGTTTGGGATCTGAACTCCCCCTCGTTTGCACTTTCTACCTCGCGCTCGGAGGTGAATAGTCGAGTCTTCAACAGGGTCGTCACAAACGTAGGGTCACCAACATCCATATACAAATCTAACGTGACTGCCCCGCCAGGACTTAAAATCCAAGTGAACCCCACCATTCTATCATTTTCCTCCCTGGGTCAAAATCTCTCTTTTGCACTCACAATTGAAGGAACGATAGCTAGTTCGATAGCCTCTGCTTCTTTGGCATGGGACGATGGAGTATATCGGGTCAGGAGCCCTATTACCGTGTATGTTGCTCTGAAGCGAAAGCCTTGAAACTATAAGCGCAGCTATAAATATAAATACTAGTACTCTTTGTCAATTTCTTGGGAGTAAACTGGCTCTAGCGTTTCTTTTCTGTCGTAAATTCAACGTTTCAATTTCACTCACCAGAAACCAAGTAATGGTTGCGTTTGGTTACTAAATTAAAATAAATAAAATTTTATATATATTTTTTGTTTTAAATTAATTTTTTTAATGTTTTCAGATCCTTTTAATATGTTAATGTAAAAACTAACTTTAAAAAACTAAAAAATATATTTTAATGCTTTTAAAAAATAGATTGAAAAAACATCATTACCACACTTGCAAACACCCCCTAATATTTTAATTTTATTTGAATTACTTTTTTTTTCAAAAATAATAAAATTAATAAAAAAAAATATCATCATCGTATTTCTCACGTGTCATACCATATCATCGCATTTTTGAATATATAACTTTAAATCAAATGAACCTATATTATTATCATATGAACCAAATCTGTGAAAATAAAATTGTATAACCTTATTCTTCTTCTTCCATAGCTCGAAAAAAAATAATAATTGCAGAGTCAGTCACCACCAAGTGGTTAAAACTAAAGATCTCTATTTGAAGGTTTAGATCAAACGAAGAGAAAGATGGAAGGAAATAATTCGAGAACAGGGAAGAGGTGTCTTCTTCACTGTTCAGTGATCCAAAGGCGGCAAATGAACAACAAAACTGGAGAATAAAAATTACTTATTAATAATGGATGGACTGGAAAATGATCGCTCTGCACTATGGATGGACCAAGTCATTGCTTTATATTATCTATAATTTTAAGGGTATAACTCAATTAATCAAATTCTAGATTTGTTCTCTAAAGATTACTAATTTGAATTCTACAAATCTTGAGGTCACTGAAAACTTACATAGACATTAACTTCATGGCCTGTAGAATTAATCGAGATATGCGCAAACTGGTCCGAACAACTACATTAATAAAAATAATAATAATATATCATCTTTGATATTTTTAATCTAGGCCAATGTAATCTCCACTAAAACAAATCATCAATAAACTAATACACTTAGATTGACAAATCCTAATCCTAAAGATAAATAGTTGTAATATTAACAAGATATGCATATTAAATGTTAATATGAAATTGCATTAAGATTTAATTTAAATAATGCAAGCAACTAAAAATATTAAAGTCAAAATGAAAATTTCAAACAAGGGATAAATATTTAGGTTTCTTAAAAGTATGAGCTAATTAATTAGCAGTTGAAACGGCAGAAAGACATGAAGAAATCACAAAAGAAATCAATCAAGATAAAAGAAAGTCCTCAGCAGTGCATTTCTTAATGACACCAAAGGCTCGAATGATAGGTTCGGGCTTCCTCTCGAACACCTCCGCAGTGCTTTAAGAAATCCAACATAAAACAAATCCAGAGTCAGGAATAATTATATATATTATTAAATCAAAATTGTTGTTACAATGTTATGATACTATAGAATCTGCCCTTGAAATAACTTTTAGCACTTCTAACCATACCTTAGCCTTTATCACAACATCAAAAAAAAAAAAAAAAAACAAAATTAATACCTCTTTATATATATATATATATATATATATATATATATATATAATATATATGAGAGAGAGAGAGAGAGAGAGAGAGAGAGAGAGAGAGAGAGAGAGAGAGAGAGAGAGAGAGAGAGAGAGAGAGTTACATATGACTCAACAGTCTAAACTCTAAGTCATTGGACTTAGAAATCGTTTGGGAACATGGTGTAAATAGTGTTTTTTAAAAAATTTAATTTTTTTTATTGTTAAAATTTAATACGATTTGTATGTTTTGGATTGTTTTGATGTGCTGATGTCAAAAATAATTTTTATAAAAAATAAAAAAATATCATTAACATGTATTTCAGCACAAAATATTATTTAAAAAGTATCCCCTATTACACTACCAAATACACTACTAGCCCATTGTAATCAGCCCACCTTTCATAGTGTTCAGTGTTAACAAAACACTTGGACATGCGAGACTTCGTCCATCAGGAAGTATTTCTGCTGGTAGAAAACCACGTCAAGTCCTTTCTGGCCTGTCGAAGGCCAACGGGTCAGGGATGTGGAGGCTAAAGCTTGAACAGTGATCACAGACCAAACTAAACAAAGCGATTTAACCATACCGGAGTGTAACGAGGTTATAACCAGCACTTGAGCTTGCCAGGACTCATTCAACGAAGAAGTGGTCAAGACTCAAGTTTTCAATTTCTGACTTTACTCAGGCTAGTGGGAGAACATGCATTTAACGGCGATCATTAACATTTTAAAGTAAAACACTCTTGTTTTATAATATTTATGTCGATTTCTTTCCATATTTCAAAAATATTTTTTAAAACAACTATTAATAAACTTCACGCCAACCTAAATATCTCGAAGAACTTTCAATATCAAAACCAAGTATAATTACTCGGTCTCAGAAAAAAAACAGGCCATTCATGCAAAACGAAAGGAAAGTTCTTTAATAACACGAAACTTCACAATGTTTGTTACATCAAACAATATTAAATAGAGGTGTAATTTCTTAGGAAGCTCAGCTTTGAATACTTCATGCCAATGGCAGTTTGAGTGCCGCGGATAGAATTTGTCATGCACTTACAATAATTCACGAGTCTTCCTATCAAAAAATATTTTTTTCCGGGTCTTATTTGGTGGAAGTTCTTGTCCTTTCAAAAAAATAATGCACAAACCTTTTCAAATTAATAACCAGCGGTTAAACTCCAAAAAAAAACCCCTAGAGGTCAACCATTAACTGGGATTGAAATATGAATTAAGTCGAAAAATTAGTTCTGGAAGAGTCCAAGAATCACTTGGTGGAGTTAATGCATGAACAATCCAATCATCATCTTTTACTAACTATAACACGCATAGGGGAAAAAAAGGAGACAAATATTAAAAGTAATAAATAAATAAATTAGTGCATTAATAGTTCAATAACATATTTGTTAATTTTTACGTTTTAAAAAATATTTTTGAAAAAAAAATAAAATTTTATTTTATTTTTTATTTATTTTAATTTTTTTTTTACGTTTTAGATTGTACTAATGTCAAAAATAATTTTTTAAAACTAAAAAAAAATTATTTTAATTTATTTTTTAATAATAAAACATTTTAAAACATAATTACCATCATACTTTCAAATATCTTCTGTTGTGGAGAATGTTGATGCTTTTCCAGCATAAAAACCTGTTCTAACAAAAATACTTGTATAATGCGTCTTAATTGATGATGGCAAGTAGAATATCTCATTATCCTTTCTGCCTTTTAATTTCTTTCGCTAAACTTTTTTTCTGTCTCGATTTTGTCAGGTATTCTAACTAACTTGGTTAAATTTTTGCCTTTGACATTGTTCACATGCAGTCATACATCGTCTATATGGGTGACCGGCCTAAGAGTGAATTCTCGGCTTCTTCCCTTCACTCGAACATGCTGCTCTTAGTCACTGGCAGGTTATAAATAAAACTACTCGTTTGGCTTCGTTATAAATCTATTATCCTTTTGTTCTTTCATGAATATAACAACTATAGAAATGTTGAATATCAAGCGCAGCATATAATATTAAGCATCAAGAAGCACTTTGATCTTTTTTTTTACTAACCAGCAATCTATACTGGAATGATTTCAGCAATTTTTTTGATCATGTTATTCCACTTGCTTGTAATATTGAAAGAGTGTGGAGATTTCTTGAATTGTGGAACAAACTAGACATAGACAAAACACGAGTGAATTGGTGAGGGAAATGCTTAGTCTAGCAGAACTAAACTGCCACCCACGCAAGGTCTACTTTTAGGATGAAAAATTGGCCTCGTGACATATTTGTTGATGATGGCACGCTTGATTTTTATTTTTATTTCTTATTACTTTTTTGTTGAATATTATTATATAGGTATTTGAGACAGAAACAGGAGAAAAGTGTGAAAAAAGTGAAAAAATAAAAATAGAGAAGTGTTAAATATTATTTAAATTAATTTGCTATTTAAAAGTCCAGGGTCACATTAAGACTTTTGGAATTTTCGGATTAGCATTTAAAGAATTGAAATAGGTACCAAAATTGAATGTGTTATAAATCTCAAAGTAAAGAATTCATTTTGGCCGAGGTATGCAACGTAATCGACAAAAGTAAAGAAATACTTCCAAACACACCTTGATTTCAAAACCTTTATCTTGAGTTTTGTATTGATAATGGTACTGATGGAACAAGGATAAAGAAATTAAGGATTGTGTGTAGTGTTAGTCTGAAAATGTTCTCCTTGCTGAGTTCCTGGACAAATTAATAGGGTTGCGGCTTGGGCTATTCTTGGCCATCTCCTAAGCTTAACTTTATCAAATTAATAATCTCGCCGGTCTCCTTTTTTTCAATGTAGCGTTAGGAGCCGAGGACTCATCAAGCACTGGCTGATGAGTTTTAAAGTCCTTTTTTGTGATGCGGTAGCCATGAACACAACAAATATAGAGGACAGCTTGCTACTGCCGCTGATTTCTTAGCAAATCAAGGGATAGCCTTGTGATGCTAGGAACCTCACCAGCCATTTGCTATCCTCATTTTTGTGTAAGTTCTTAGGTCTTGCTTGTTTCGGCCTCGCTCAATGCCCGTAAGCTCAAAGTTTTTGTCCTGAAGCAGATCGGCGACTGTCCCTTTAATTCCTTGGGCCCTATACATAGATTCTCCAGTTGCAAACAGTGTAGATAAATGTGTCTACAAGGCATGCATGTGTGGCCTGCAGCAATCTAATTTGTTTTCGAATAGTATATTATTCAATCTATCGTTTTCAATTATCTATCCTTGTGGAAGAATAATTATCGAGGATATTACGCGAGTGTATTTTTGAGTGATCTGATTTTCATCAGCAAATGATGGTGAAGATGAACGCCCATGCCAATGGCTCCAGAGGTGATAAGCTGAGAATATTGCTGGACGATGACATGAATGGCGTTACGATTACTGATGCTGGTGTAAGAGATAGGGCTTCCAAGGAATTCCATTGACGATGGGAGAAGTGTTTTGCAGTCTTCTGGAGGAGAGCTGTCATGGAAAAGATGCGGAGGAGCTCAATTAACCACATACAGATTATTCTTTATTGACTTTTCTACTACTACGATGGGGGTGGAAAATTCATTATTTGATTTTTTGAATAATACCAAATTCATCGTTGCATTTTCAAGTCATAGTAACTTGGTGACTGATCTGTCGTAAATTGATTGATGTCGTCATCCCACGTCATTGTTTTTTTCTGAATAATACCACATTCACCCGTAGATTCTTTATGGGTTGGTTGCTAGCGGACTGAAGGCCTTTTATGTGGGCTTCTTTGTCTTGTACTGGCAGAAAGGAAAGGGCATGGTTCGGTGCCCTAATTCTTTAGTTCATTATGCGCTCTCGTTGCTCGAAGAGCGGGCCCCAGCAAGGCTGGGCCTTGACTGTCTAGGACAGCACTGGTTTATTAACCACGTTCTCACAGCTGCTTGAATAGAGAGAAATATAATATCTAAATTCTTGATTTTGTTTTTTTTGTCATTGGCGTGAAACTCAGCAGAATTATTCAAAAACCCTTGAATGAATACATGCAAAGAAAAAAATCAATCAATATTTTAAAAATAAAATCAATCAATACTAAAAAATTAAATTAAATAAAAACTCATATTATAATTTGAAATTGAAAAAAAAATAAAAGACGAATTTTTTTTGTTATATGATTAAAAATACAAAAATTAATTTATCATCAACTCAATAGTAAAGATTAAAATTAAATAAAATTATATATTAAAAGATAAATTTAAAAAATTTAAAAAACCTAAAAAAAACAAAAAAAAACTTGTATTAAATTATGAAATTAAAAAAATAATAAAAAAATAAGACAATAAAAAACCTGAATAACCAATTAAAAAAGAAGAAGCCATGAGGATATTGAAAAAACCAAGGGCGAGTCGGCTCGCATGCTTAGTCCTGGATTTTTTTCACATGTCGACTAAAATAATTCATTTGCTTCTGCGATTTCAAAGTCATGCTATACATGTTAATCCCCGAGCTACGAAACTTTTTTTTTTTTAAAATAACTAAAATGATATATTAAATAAATTTATTATTTATAAAAATAATTAGGCTTTCAATCAAACCCACATCCAAGATTTTTGGATATAATATTTCAGTGAAATTATTTAAATTTAGATCAGTTTAATAATAATAATATTATTAATAATATTATAATAAATAGTGATAATATTATTATTATGATTATTAGTGTTATTTTTATTTTTAATATTTTTCAATTTAAAAAAATATTATTATTATTGAAAAAAAATTTATAAAAATTAAAAAATTATAAAAATTTAAATAATAAAAATTTATTATTATTATTATTATTATTATTAAGGAACCAGATCCAGAAACTTAGATATAACTAGAGCGCTAGAATCAAGTTTATTATCATCATTATCATTAATAAGTTTTTTAAAACAATATTATTATTATAAAAAAAAATTATAAATTTGATTTTAATGAATAAAAATATAAGTCAAACAAATTTAATATTATAATTAATATTATAAATATTAGTACATTTAGCCGAACTCAAATTTCTTGATTGTAACTTTACAGCTAACATTCTTGGATATTAATGGTTTTTTATACGCTGCTGCGGGCCACCCACTAGTCAAACACTATACCAGGTTGTTATCTAAGACACTGTTTGACATTGCATTCCAAACGGTGTTTCATCAGATTTTAAATTTTTTTTGTTGTTAAAATTGAGTGTGGTTTGTATTTTTTAGATCGTTTTGATATGCTGATGTCAAAAATAATTTTTAAAAAATAAAAAAACATCATTGGCATGTATTTCGACACAAAAAGCTATTTGAAAAACAAACGCTACCACACTGCCAAACACACTCTTAACAATGGCTATTAAATCCAGCTGGTGGCAAAACACTCCAAGATTATCATGGCGATTTCCGAATTTGGCGAGCTTAACAATGGCTACTAATTAATATCTTTGTAATAGAAAAAATAACGATTGGCTAGCTTAAGATAAGAAGCCGGTGGCTAACGACTTATTGTCTTATTTCTTCTATTTACTATAAAGCGCTCTTCCCATTTGCATGGCATCATCAAGCTAGCAAGCTAGAACTTCTCGCTTTTAGGGGTCTTCTCCGATGGCGAACAATTTTTCATTTTCATGTTTCCTCCTCATCAGCCTCACCTGCAGTCTGTTTATTGGCTGCCATTGCTCATCCGATGAAGACAAAAAGGCACCGTGTTTTATCTCACCATCCTTTCTGTTATTTTATTTTTGCCACAACTTCTTTTTTTTTTTTTCCATATAATTTAATTACTAAAGGCCATTTTACTGAAAGCAGGTTTATGTTGTGTATATGGGTGACCGCCCAAAGAGTGATATTTCTGTATCAGCTCTTCACATCAGCATGCTACAAAACGTCGTGGGCAGGTAGCATTTTCAAAGTGGAAGAAAACACACTTGAACTTGCATTAATATCTCTTAATTTGTGATTGAGCTAATGTGGAAAGCCAAGGAGAGTTCATTAATTTTTTTCTTTATTTACTTACGCAACTTTTTTATTTTTGACAAGCATGATACGAAGTCTTGCGAGGTACCAAGATCATATTCGAAAACAGAGTAATATTTCGGTTTTTAAAAAATTAGAGTAAAATAAGGAAATTTAGAATTTTTTTGTTCAAATATAACATTTCTCTATAAAAAAAAAACTTATTTTTTTATTTTTATTTTTACTTAGATTGAAAAACATATCTTAAAGGTTCTTCGCAATTTTCCTTTATACTTTTTTCATTGTTTTTCAAAAAAAAAAAAAAAAAAACAGCATAAACAATACTCTTCTATAAACAAGCACTTTTTAATAATATAGATTAATTTTTTCATATATATTTTTATGTTTAGTTTTTTTTTTTTTATAATCATCGAAAATATATTGAAAAGGCCATAAAGTCAATAGCCAATTAAAGTAAAAGACAAGGATATGGCAAAAAAAAAAAAACAGACTTAATAAAAAAAAAAGAAAAAAAAAAAATGATCTAGTACTACAGCAAACAACAAAGAGACTTATTTTCATATTTAGTTATTCTCATAAATTTAATTTTTATCAAAAATCTAATGTAAAGATTTTTTTTGGAGTTAACAGTATAACTTTTTTCATGATAATTCTTAATTTGAGTAAAATAAAACTAATATTATACAAATAGATTATTATGATTATAAATTATGATTGTAATTATAATAATTATTATTATAAATATAAATTATGGATTTGATTTTTTTATATAAAAAAAATTATAATCTTTGTATTTATTTTTTTTTTTAGAAAAATTCAGCTTAATTTGTTTTCAACAAATGAGCACGTTTTTTTTATTATTTGAAAAAAAAATACATTATTGAGCAACACCCTAACCATTTGAATGGATTGTATTTTGATACAGTGGCGCATCAGATTCTTTGCTCTATAGCTACCATAGGAGCTTCAATGGTTTTGTAGCTAAATTGACCAAAGAGGAGAAAGAGAAAATGGCTGGTGGGAAGGCATTATTATCATAAAATATTATTTGAGACACAATCCTATGTTAGCTCATGCAAAGTTTTCATAACAAGTTTCCTTTCCTTTTTCCCCCCCCTTCAAATTTCAGGCTTGGACGGTGTAGTGTCTGTGTTTCCTAGTCAGAAGAAAAAACTTCACACAACAAGATCATGGGACTTCATGGGCTTCCCCCAGAATGTTGCAAGAGCAACTTCTGAAAGCGACATCATTGTGGCAATGCTTGACACCGGGATTTGGCCTGAGTCTGAAAGTTTTAATGGCGAAGGATATGGTCCGCCTCCTAGCAAATGGAAGGGCACTTGCCAGGCATCCTCCAATTTCACTTGCAACAAGTAAAACTCTAAAGCTCTATATAACTTGCACAATGAAACACAAGTGAACACATTATAACATATCCGCAAATATTGCTTGCAGTAAGATAATTGGAGCTCGATACTACCACACCGAAGGAAAAGTATATCCAGGAGACTTTGCCTCCCCAAGAGATTCAGATGGCCATGGGACTCACACTGCTTCAACAGCAGCAGGAAGATTGGTTAGTGAGGCAAGCCTACTAGGCCTTGCTACAGGAACAGCACGAGGAGGGGTTCCCTCTGCCCGTATTGCTGTGTACAAGATATGTTGGTCTGATGGCTGCTCATATGCCGACATTCTTGCAGCTTTTGACGATGCTATTGCAGATGGAGTTGATATAATCTCCCTCTCAGTTGGAGGGTGGCCCATGGACTATTTTGAGGATCCAATTGCTATTGGAGCTTTCCATTCAATGAAAAATGGAATACTCACATCAAACTCTGCTGGTAACTCAGGTCCTGGTCCTGAAACAATTTCAAATTGTTCACCTTGGTCTCTATCTGTGGCTGCTAGCACCATAGATCGAAAGTTTGTGACCTCGGTGATGTTAGGCAATGGAGCCATTTATGAGGTGAGCACGAATATTTCAGTTCTAAATAAACAAAGGAATATTTAAACTTTAACGGTGCCTCCTTCCACCCTTGAAATTTTGATGATTATTATTCTGATGTGGCCATCAGTTTTCATGTTATAATTTTGATTATTATTCCATGAAATACGGCGGCAGATATTTCCGGCAGTAATCATGTTATAATTTTGGTGATTATTTTTTAAACATAACTGTAGCATTTCCCTTCTTCATGTCAGGGAATCTCCATAAATACTTTTGAGCCTGGAAATATTGTGCCCCCTTTCATTTACGGTGGAGATGCTCCAAACAAGACAGCAGGATACAACGGGTCAGAATCCAGGTAAGAAGAGAATGAAGTTGGATCAACATACTTCAGTTGAGAAATGTTAACATGTACGATTCAAGTACAATCAAATACATGGAATGATCCAGTATTGTAAATCTACAAAGTTTATCCTGAAAATGCAGGTATTGCTTCCCGGACACGTTGAACAGCACTTTGGTGGAAGGGAAAGTCGTTCTTTGTGATCAGATCAGTGGAGGGGAGGGGGCAAGAGCCAGTCATGCAGTTGGATCAATAATGAATGGTGATGATTATTCTGATTTTGCCTTCAGTTTTCCTTTACCAGTTTCGTATTTGAGCTCAAGTGATGGAGCTGATCTTTTGAAGTACTTGCACTCAACTAGGTACTGGTAATTTTTTATTTTTTTTTGCCACTGTATATTTGTGAAATTGCACAAGAAGTTTAAATAACGTTTGTTCATTTACTTTCTCGATTCGTTGTGATATCCTACCAGTGAACCAACCGCAACTATAATGAAGAGCGTTGGAATAAAGGATGAAACTGCCCCATTTGTGGTTTCGTTTTCTTCACGAGGGCCTAATCCGATAACAAGTGACCTTCTCAAGGTAAATTGGAAGGATTTCCTCATTTTCTTTCTTCAGCTGCGGACCTCTTCCGCTTTTTGTAACTTCTTTACCCTGCGCAGCCCGACCTGACTGCCCCAGGAGTGGACATTTTGGCAGCATGGTCCGAAGCAACCACTGTAACAGGAAGCCCAGGGGATACACGAGTGGTTAAATACAACATAGATTCCGGAACATCTATGTCTTGTCCACATGCATCCGGCGCAGCTGCTTATGTCAAGGCATTTAACCCAACATGGTCTCCTGCTGCCATTAAGTCTGCCCTAATGACAACTGGTAATGGTTTGATTACAGCAACATATTTATTTGAGCGCATGATCTCAGTGATATTCAAGGTTTATAGATAGGACCATATAAGACATTGAACTAACGTTTAATTTAAGAAACGCAACCGAGTCTCAGTTTCTAATATTCTTTGCAGCTTCTTCCATGAGTTCTAGCATTAACAATGATGCGGAGTTCGCTTATGGATCCGGCCATATAAATCCTGCAAAGGCTATTGATCCTGGTCTGGTATATGATGCTGGAGAGATTGATTATGTTAGATTTTTGTGTGGACAAGGATATAATGCTACACAACTTCTACTAATTACCGGAGATAAAAGCACATGTTCTGCAGAAACAAATGGAACCGTGTGGGATCTAAACTACCCATCTTTCGCTCTGTCTGCCAAATCCGGGAAAACTATCACTCGAATCTTCCATAGAACTGTCACAAATGTTGGATCAGCATCATCTACTTACAAGTCAATCACGAACGCTCCAAGTGGACTTAATATCCAAATTGAACCAGATGTCCTTTCCTTCCAGTCTCTTGGGCAACAACTTTCCTTTGTTGTCACGGTCGAAGCTACGTTGGGTAAAACTGTACTGTCTGGATCTTTGGTTTGGGATGATGGGGTGCATCAAGTAAGAAGTCCAGTTGTGGCTAATCCTACTCATTAAAATCTAGAAATTTACTTTCTTCCAACTAGCTAAAGAAATAAACCTGATGATTGTTGTTTCAAATGCATAATAATGTATTTTCTATTTTGGTCACATTTTCTGGAGTCTATAATCCCCCCCCCCCCCGGGGTTTCCCAGCTTTGAAAAATGACGTGCAATTAACCTGACCTTTTTGATGCCTTCGGCAAGGAACTATCAAGAAGAACATTGTTAATCAGGGAGCGTTCGTAAGGAACATATTCTCTTCATTTTGGTATTCTCTTCTTTTAGATTTGTTAATAAAAAAAAAAAACCTAAAATTTGACAATAACGATGTTTAAAGCCGTCCTTGAACTATTTTGGCGAGCTTAACAACTTCATTATCCATTTATTATCCATTAATATTTTGGCGAGCCCATTTCTGCATGAAAAGTTTAGCGATAAAACCCGCAATAGCAAGTCGAATACCTTTACAAAGGCTTATCCTGACTGCTCCGGCGTGTTATGGCACCGAATGCTAGACAGGCAAACACTTTATCAGCATCTGCAAGTAGAGCTTTTATCTTCATTTTTTTTTCGTGTCTTTTTTTCCTTTTTCTGAACAAATATTTAATATTAAAATCGGGTTTGATTTTTCGACTTGAAGTCCATTCCTTCTTAAATAGTGCTTCCAGTACTTGTGGCGACATTGGCAATAGCAGAACGTCAGAGTTCATTAGAGCCTCCACATTTCATTTATAAGTTTGTATACTATTAGAAAATTAATAGAGCTCTATGATTACTGGTAAACACTGTTCAAAAAGAAAAAAAAAATTACTGCTGAATACTAATCATTTTGTGGCAGCAGGTTTATATCGTATACTT
The DNA here is from genome assembly GCF_005239225.2 of Populus alba. NCBI lineage: Eukaryota > Viridiplantae > Streptophyta > Magnoliopsida > Malpighiales > Salicaceae > Populus > Populus alba. The sequence continues at coordinate 18,401,642 of NC_133293.1, read as the reverse complement.
GGGTGACCGTCCAAAGGTTGATTTCTCTGCATCAGCTCTCCACACCAGCATACTAGAAGAAGTTGTTGCCAGGTTATTGACATTGTTTAACACCGATCAATAGCTCATTGTATTCCAGGAGTAAACAAATAAATGGTGTGACAATGACGGTTTTTAGGCATATCTTGTATATTGCTCTACGTGACAACAATATTTTTATCTTTTTTCAGAATACAAATTAAAGATCAATTTTAGCACTAGCAATGAAAATCAAATGAAGAAATTAAAGAGGCCTCAAAAGTCATGGAAAGGTTGTTTTCAGGTTTTTGCCAGTTGATTGCTCTCAAAACTTCAAATCAAAGTTTATCCAATTCAAAAGTAGCATTTACACATAGAGAAGATATACTGGCAATGTTACAATTAACATATCCAAATAGAAGCCATTTCATGTTTGGACAGACAAGATCTATAACAAAACATGTCTCTATGTGCATGAAAGAGTATTTTATTTATTTATTTATTTATTTGAACTTGTTTACTGTATTGCTTTGATCAGCGCATCAGAGTCTATACTCTACAGCTACCAAAGAAGCTTCAATGGGTTTGCAGCAAAGTTGACCAATGAAGAGATGCTTAAGATATCTGGTAAGAATTTCTTAGAAGATTTATATTTAAAAATGGAAACAGATTTCATGATAAGGCTGTAACACTGGGACCCTATTCAGCCATGGAAAGAGTGGTGTCTGTCTTCCCCAATGAAAGGAAACAACCCCATACAACAAGGTCGTGGGACTTCATGGGCTTCTCCCAGCATGGTAGAAGAGTTAATACTGAAAGTAACATCGTTGTTGGAATGATTGACACGGGAATTTGGCCAGAATCTGAAAGTCTTAGTGATGAAGGATTTGGTCCCCCTCCAAAGAAATGGAAGGGCAGTTGCCAAAATTTCACTTGCAACAAGTAAACCCTTCAAATTAACTAACACATACGCATAAATACTATATTGTGATACATTGCTAACCATTAGGATCTGCAATGTATGTACAGTAAAATAATCGGAGCTCGATACTACCGTGCCGATGGAGTCTTTGGTAAAGATGATATTGTATCGCCAAGAGATACAGAAGGGCATGGGACTCACACTGCATCAACTGCTGCAGGGAACTTAGTTACTGGGGCAAACATAGTAGGCCTTTCCTCGGGAACAGCTCGAGGAGGGGCTCCTTCTGCTCGCATTGCTGTGTACAAGAATTGTTGGTTCGATGGCTGTTATGATGCAGACATTCTTGCAGCATTTGATGATGCTATTGCAGATGGAGTTGATATAATTTCTCTTTCTGTTGGAGGATTTTCTCCTAGAGAGTATTTAATGATTCGATAGCAATTGGAGCTTTCCACGCGATGAAGAATGGTGTACTTGCATCGATTTCTGCTGGTAATTCGGGTCCTGATCCTGCAACCATCACCAATGTCTGGCCTTGGTTTCTCTTTGTGGCTGCTAGCACAATGGATAGGAAATTTGTGACTAAGGTCATGTTAGGAAACGGAGCATTTTATGAGGTGAGCAAGATGCATGAAACTGTTCCGTTGAAAAAAGCTATATCATGAACGACTTGCATTATTGCTTTCACCATGGATGGATCAAGCTCATACTCTATTCACCTGCCACAAATTAAATCATCTATGTTATTTTTAATTTAGGTCCATGCATGTAATCTCCACTAAAACAAATCATCAATAAACTATTACACTCAGATTGACAAATCATGATCCTAAAGATAAGTAGTCGTAAAATTAACAAGATATGCATATGTTAATATGAAATTACTTTAATATTTAATTTAAATAATGTAAGAAACTAAAAATATCAAAGTCAAAATGAAAATTTTAAGTAAGGGATGAATATTTAGGTTTTTAAAAAATATGAACTAATTAATTAGCAGTTGAAACTGAAAAAATCACAAAATAATAAATCAAAATAAAAGAAAGACCTCAGTGGTGCATTTCATGAGGATACCAAAGGCTCGAATGATAGGTTCAAGCTTCCTCTCGAATACCTTTGCAATATTTGAAAAAAATCCAACATAAAACGAATTCAAAGTAAAAATAATGACATATATTGTCAAATCAAAATCGTTGTAACAATGTTAGGATACTAATAGAACCTGCCATTTAATAAATTTTATTTTTAGTTAAACACAAATATTATATTTTTAGCGATCATTTTCCAACAAAACTTTTAAAAATCGGCATATCAAACCAGCCTTAAAGGAAGGACCTAGACAATTTCACGGAATGAACATAATCGGGCCTAAGAGTTGTAGGCTTTGTTAGAGTTCTATTTTGAGGCCCGCAACTGGCCCAGTAGCATAAAGAAGAAGAAAGGCGTTATCATGGTATGTTATGACTCCACTGTCTAAACTCCAAGTCACTGGACTTAGCCCATTGTAATCAGCCCACCTTTCATAATGTTAACAAAACACTTGGACATCAGGAAATATTTCTGCTGGCAGGAAACCACGTCAAGTCCTTTCTGGCTTGTCTAAGGCCGAAGGGCCAGGAATGTGGAAGCTGAAGCTTGATCAGTGACCACAGACCAAATTAAACAAAGCCAATTTAGATTTAACCGTACTGGAGTGTAACGAGATTTTAATCAACACTCGAGTTTGGCATTAATTTGTTATCCAAACCAGTTTACATATCTCAAAAAATTATTTTAATTCAATAACTTAAGATATTAGATGAGTTTCTATGATATAATTTATATTATTCTCTAACACACTTTCTCAAGTGAAAGTTTTTTTATTTTGAAATTTGCACATACCCATACTATTTTATACTTAATTTTTTATCAAATAAATTGAGATGTTGAAATTCAAACTCGTAACCGCTTAATCATCAAGGCTCAGAAACCATGTCAAAAAACCATCTCAACCCAATAGCTTAAACTGTTAGGTGAGGTCCCAGAATATGATTTATATTATTCTCTAACAGCATGTACCTCAACTAATTTTATGAGCCCTGAAATTTATGAGACTTGAACTGGTAATTTTTAAATAACAAATTTAAAAACGGATCAATTAAATTATACCCAAATGGATCGAATTTGCCAATCATCTAAGAAGTTGTCAAGACTCCAGTTTTGAATTTCTGACTTTACTCAGGCTAGTGGGAGAATATACATTTAACGGCGATCATTAGCATTTTTTAAGTAAAATACTCTTGTTTTATACTTAAGAGGTGGTCTCGACAGCTTTCAATATCAAAACCAAGTATAATTATTCGGTCTCAGACAAAAACAGGCCATTCATGCAAAACAAAAGGAAATTTATAAAGATAATCATCACGCATACGGTACCAGTTTTAACCCTTGTATTAATTAAGTTGGGATGAGCAGAGGGGAAAAAAAGGAGACAAATATTAAAAGTAAAAATAAATAAATTAGCATAGTAATTAATAGCTTAAGAAGGAGTTTGTTTTTATGTTTTTAAAAACATTTTTTTTAAAAAATAATTTTTTAATTTATTTTAAATTAATTTTTTTTAATATTTTCATAATATTGTTTTATCGTGTTGATATTAAAAATAATTTTAAAAAATAAAAATTAAATTATTTTGATTTATTTTTTGTTAAAAAATATTTTGAAAAGTGGAGAATGTTGATGCTTTTCCAGCATAAAAACATGTTCTAACAAAAATACTTGTATAATGCGTCTTAATTGATGATGGCAAGCAAAATATCTCAGTATCCTTTCTTCCCTCTCCTACTCAGCAGCTTGATCATCACTTGTCCTCTCCTGTAGCAGCACGGCTTCTCATTCTCAAGATGATCGAAAGGCATGTTTCTCTATGTTTTATTTTAATTGATTGGTCATGAAATCTGAAATTAGATTTCTTCCATAACCTTTTAATTTCTTTCGCTAAACTTTTTTTCTGTCTCGATTTTGTCAGGTATTCTAACTAACTTGGTTAAATTTTTGCCTTTGACATAGTTCATATGTAGTCATACATCGTCTATATGGGTGACCGGCCTAAGAGTGAATTCTCGGCTTCTTCCCTTCACTCGAACATGCTGCAAGAAGTCACTGGCAGGTTATAAATAAAACTACTCGTTTGGCTTCGTTATAAATCTATTATCCTTTTGTTCTTTCATGAATATAACAACTATAGAAATGTTGAATATCAAGCGCAACATATAATATTAAGCATCAAGAAGTATTTTGATCTTTTTTTTTACTAGCCAACAATCTATTCTGAAATGATTTCAGCAATTTTTTTTATTATGTTATTCCGCTTGCTTGTAATGTTGAAAGAGAATGGGGATTTCTTGGATTGTAGAATAAACTAGTCATAAACAAAATACGAGTGAATTGATAAAGAAAATATTTAATTTAGCAGGACTAGACTACCACCCCCACATGGTCCATTTTTAGGAAGAAAAATTGACCTCGTGACATATTTGTTAATGACTGCATGCTTGATTTTTATTTTTATTTTTTATTATGTTTTTGTTGAATATTATTATATAGGTATTGAGACAGAAACAAGAGAAAAGTGTGAAAAAAGTGAAAAATAAAAATAGAGAAGTGTTCAATATTATTTGCTATTTAAAAGTCCAGGGCCACATTAAGACGACTTTTGGAATTTTCGGATTAGCATTTAAAGAATTGAAATAGGTACCAAAATTGAAGTGTTAATAAATCTCAAATTAAAGAATTCATTTTGGCCGAGGTATGCAACGTAATCGACAAAAGTAAAGAAATACTTCCAAATACACCTTGATTTCAAAACCCTTATCTTGAGTTTTGTATTGATAATGGTACTGATGGAAGAAGGATAAAGAAATTAAGGATTGTGTGTAGTATTAGTCTGAAAATGTTCTCCTTGCTGAGTTACTGGACAAATTAATAGGGCAGCCATGAACACAACAAATATAGAGGACAGCTTGCTACTGCCGCTGATTTCTTAGCAAATCAAGGGATAGGCTTGTGATGCTAGGAACCTCACCAGCCATTTGCACCAGGCTATCCTCATTTTTGTGTAAGTTCTTAGGTCTTGCTTGTTTCGGCCTCGTTCTATGCCCGTAAGCTCAAAGTTTTTGTCTTGAAGCAGATCGGCGACTGTCCCTTTAATTCCTTGGGCCCTATACATAGATTCTTGATACGCATCTCCAGTTGCAAACAGTGTAGATAAATCCATGGTCATGCATTTTCCACGGCCCTACAAGGCATGCATGTGTGGCCTGCTGCAATCTAATTTGTTTTCGAATAGTAGATTATTCAATCTATCGTTTTCAATTATCTATCCTTGCGGAAGAATAATTATCGAGGATATTACGTGAGTGTATTTTTGAGTGATCTGATTTTCATCAGCAAACGATGGTGAAGATGAACGGTCATGCCAATGGCTCCAGAGGTGATAAGCTGAGAATATTGCTGGACGATGACATGAATGGCGTTACGATTACTGATGCTGGTGTAAGAGATAGGGCTTCCAAGGAATTCCATTGACGATGGGAGAAGTGTTTTGCAGTCTTCTGGAGGAGAGCTGTCATGGAAAAGATGCGGAGGAGCTCAATTAACCACATACAGATTATTCTTTATTGACTTTTCTACTACTACGATGGGGGTGGAAAATTCATTATTTGATTTTTTTTAAAAAAAAAATTAATCAATATTTAAAAAATAAAATCAATTAATACTAAAAAATAAAATTAAATAAAAACTCATATTATAATTTGAAATTGAAAAAAAAAATAAAAGAGGAAATTTTTTTTTGTTATATGATTAAAAATACAAAAATTAATTTATCATCAACTTAATAATAAATAGTAAAGTTAAATAAAATTATATATTAAAAGATAAATTAAAAAAAAAGATAAAAAAACCTAAATAAAATAAAAAAAACTTGTATTAAATTATAAAAAAAAATAAGACAATAAAAAACCTGAATAACCAATTAAAGAAGAAGAAGCCATGAGGATATTGAAAAAACCAAGGGCGAGTGGGCTCGCATGCTTAGTCCTGAATTTTTTTCACATGTCGACTAAAATAATTCATTTGCTTCTGCGATTTCAAAGTTATGCTATACATGTTAATCCCCAAGCTACGAAATTTTTTTTAAATAACTAAAATGATATATTAAATAAATTTATTATTTATAAAAATAATTAGGTTTTCAATCAGACCTACATCCAAGATTCTTAGATATGATATTGCTGTTAGACCATTTAAATTTAGATCATGAAAGTTTATTATTATTATTATTATTAATAATATTATAATGAATAGTGATAATAATATTATTATGATTATTAGTGTTATTCTTATTCTTACTATTTTTATTATTTTTAAATTTGAAAAAAATATTATAATTATTGAAGAAAAATTACATATTTGATTTGAAGAAATTTTAAAATTATAAGAATTTGAATCATACAAGTTTATTATTATTGTCATAACTCAATTTTTGACCCTTTTATTTTAATGATTATTATTATTATTTTTATTTACTGAAAATGATAAAAAAAAATGATGAAATAAATGAAGAATAAATTAAAATTCAGGTTAAGGACAAAATGATTGGAAGTTTAAAGATTTAATTAAAATTTTGACTAGTTTAATTAATTAAGTCAGGGGTTTAATTGGAGAATTGATATGTTTTAAGACTTGATTAAACTTGAAATTGATTTAATTAATCCAATCAAGGGTTTGATTGGAGGATTGATAAGTTTTAGACTTATTTCAACTTGGAATTAATTTATTCAGGGACTTAATTGAAAAACTATCAAAGTTTAGGGGTGATTCTTGTCCAATTTGTAAGAAATTAAAACCCAAGGACGAATGTGTAAATGGCGCTGAGATGCAGGGGTTCAATTACAATTTACCCAAGGACTGGACTGAAAAACGTCAAAATATCAAGGATCAAAACGCAAATAGCCATTAACATCAGCACTGTTCATCTTCTTCACTCGAAAACAAGAAGAAAACGCATGCCTTTATTGCATTAAAATCCATTCGACCGCATGGAATTCTCTGGCTATAAAAACCAGAGAAGGAGAACCGGCACGAGGTGGAGAAGAGAGAGTAGAACCGAGAAAAAGAAAAAAAGAAACAGAACCGGGGAGGGAGACTGTACAGAGGGAAGCACAATTTATGCCCCTGTTTCTTCTAAAAGAAACAGAGGCGTTCGGCGCCATTCTCTGGTAAGCCAGAGAAGGAAACGAGTAACTCAGGGGGCACCACCTTCCCCCCTCCCCCCTGAACTCACAGACGAGAGAAAAGGCCATGCACGCGGAAAGAAAAATTAAGAAAACAGAGGAGTAATGACAGAACCGAGGAAGGAGAAGAACAGGGGAACTGGGAGGAGAGAGTGAAGGCAGAAGAAGAAATAGAGAGCACGAACCAAACCAAGAAAAACATAGAAAGAGAAGAAAAAAGCCAAGAACGGCGGGGGGGGTTAAAAAAAAAACAGACTTTCGTTCTCTGTTTCTTGTCAAAGAAACAAAGGAGGCCAAGAGAAAAGGGGGACTAAAAAGGAGGACATACAGAGAGAGAAGAACCGAGAAAGACAGGGGAGTGGATCGAGAGAGAGGGAACGAGAGGAGAAAAAGAACGGACGGTGAGAGAGTCAAGAGAACAGAAAAAATAGACAAAGAGACTATACAGAGAAGATAATAAAAAAAAAAAAACAGAAAACCAGAGGAACAAGCAAATACAGACAGAACAAAAAGGGAAGAACGAATTCGTAGAATACCAGGAACGAAGAAGGGCGTAGGAGAAGGCGCTCAGCACCAGGTAAGTTGCGTTTTCCCTTCTTGCATTTTAATTACATGCTTCTGTAGCAGGCGTGCGTGAGCAGTTCACGCATGCCTGCTGGTAAAAATTAACAAAAACAATAGACACCTAGGTCAAGTCTGCGATCCGGCAGTCTAGTCCAAAAAAAATATAATAAAAAAATAAAAAAATATAGAAATAAAAAAATTTTATATCTTAGAAAAAATATATTTTTATCAATTTATTCACTGATATCAGAATTAAAAAAAATATATATTGATATTTTTTTATAGCTATGAATTTTTACCAACACTAAATAGAGTTGGAATTATTCGTGGTGGAATTTTTACTAACTCCAGAATTGAGATTATTCGGGGTTGGAATTATTCGAGATCGAATATTTACTAGCGCCAGAGTCAGGAATATTACAAATAAATCATCATAGCATAAACAAATAAATATTTAACCATTTAAGATAAAACTAGTAATACAGTCTACTTTAAACAGAATATTTAAAAAATAATAATACCTTTTATTTTCCGTAACCGGTTGACAATATAGAATATATTTGTAGTAGAAAAAATGACGATTGGCTAGCTTAAGATAAGAAACCGGTGCAGGAGAACAGGATTCAACGACTTGTCTTATTTCTTCTATTTACTATAAAGCGCTCTTCCCATCTGCATGGCATTATCAAAGCTAGCAAGCTAGAACTTCTCGCTTTCGGGGGCCTTCTCCGATGGCGAACAATTTCACATTTTCATGTTTCCTCCTCATCAGCCTCACCTGCAGTCTGTTTATTGGCTGCCATTGCTCATCCGATGAAGACAAAAAGGCACTGTGTTTTATCTCACCATCCTTTCTGTAATTTTATTTTTGCCACAACTTTTTTTTTTCCATATAATTTCACTACTAAGGGCCATTTTACTGAAAGCAGGTTTATATTGTGTATATGGGTGACCGCCCAAAGAGTGACATTTCCGTATCAGCTCTTCACATCAGCATGCTACAAAACGTCGTGGGCAGGTAGCTTTTTCATAGTGGAAGAAAACACACTTGAACTTGCACTAATATCTCTTTTGTGATTGAGCTAATGTGGAGAGCCAAGGAGAGTTCATTATTTTTTTTCTTTATTTACTTGCGCAACTTTTTTATTTTTGACAAGCATTATATGAAGTCTTGTGTGGTACCAAGATCATTTTCGAAAGCAGAGTAATATTTCAGTTTTTTAAAAAAACTAGAGTAAATGAAGGAAATTTAGAATATTTTTTTTTCAAATATAACATTTTTCTATATATAAAAAAAACTTATTTTTGTATTTTTTTTACCTAGTTAGAAAAGCACATCTTAAGGGTTCTTAATTTGCAATTTAATTTCCTTTATAATTTTTTCATTGTTTTTCAAATAAAAAAAACATAAACAATACTCTTTTATAAACAAGCACTTTTTAATAATATATGAGATTATTTTTTATATATTTTTTCATATTTAGTTACTATCATAAATTTAATTTTTATCAAAAATCTAATGTAAAGATTTTTTTTGGAGTTAACAATATAACTTTTTCATGATATTTTTTAATTTGAGTAAAATAAAACTAATATTATACAAATAGATTATCATGAATATAAAATATTAATATTATTATTTTAAATTATGGATTTGATTTTTTTATAAAAAATAATAATTATAATCTTGATGTATTTCTTATTTTGTTTTTTAGAAAAAATTCATCTTTGTTTTCAACAAATGAGCACGTTTTTATTATTATTTGAAAAATAAATTCTACTATTGAGTAACACCCTAACCATTTGAATGGATTGCATTTTGATACAGTGGTGCATCAGATTCTTTGCTCCATAGCTACCATAGGAGCTTCAATGGTTTTGTTGCTAAATTGACCAAAGAGGAGAAAGAGCAAATGGCTGGTGGGAAGGCATTATCATCATAAAATATTATTTGAGACACAATCCTATGTTAGCTTAGGCAAAGTTTTCATAATAAGTTTCCTTTCCTTTCCTTTTTTCTCCCCTTCAAATTACAGGCTTGGACGGTGTAGTGTCAGTGTTTCCTAGTCAGAAGAAAAAACTTCACACAACAAGATCATGGGACTTCATGGGCTTCCCCCAGAATGTTACAAGAGCAACTTCTGAAAGCGACATCATTGTGGCAATGCTTGACACCGGGATTTGGCCTGAGTCTGAAAGTTTTAATGACGAAGGATACGGTCCGCCTCCAAGCAAATGGAAGGGCACTTGCCAGGCATCCTCCAATTTCACTTGCAACAAGTAAAACTCTAAAGCTCTATATAACTTGCACAATGAAACACAAGTAAACACATTTTACAGGCTTAAGCAGGATTCAAGTAGGCTACTCTGGATTGTCCTGACCTTGTAACATATCCGGTAATATTGCTTGCAGTAAGATAATTGGAGCTCGATACTACCACAGCGAAGGAAAAGTATATCCACGAGACTTTGCCTCCCCAAGAGATTCAGAAGGCCATGGGACTCACACTGCTTCAACAGCAGCAGGAAGATTGGTTAGTGAGGCAAGCCTACTAGGCCTTGCTACAGGAACAGCACGAGGAGGGGTTCCCTCTGCACGTATTGCTGTGTACAAGATATGTTGGTATGATGGTTGCTCAGATGCTGACATTCTTGCATCTTTTGACGATGCTATTGCAGATGGAGTTGATATAATCTCCCTCTCAGTTGTGGGGTGGCCCATGGACTATTTTGAGGATTCAATTGCTATTGGAGCTTTCCATTCAATGAAAAATGGAATACTCACATCAAACGCTGCTGGTAACTCAGGTCCTGGTCCTGAAACTATTTCAAATTGTTCACCATGGTCTCTATCTGTGGCTGCTAGCACCATAGATCGAAAGTTTGTGACCTCGGTGATGTTAGGCAATGGAGCCATTTATGAGGTGAGCACGAATGTTTCAGTTCTAAATAAACAAAGGAATATTTAAACTTTAACGATGCTTCCTTCCACCCTTGAAATTTTTATATAGGAATAGGACTGATTGATCAATATGGCATGCATTCAATTGGTGATTAGACCCTAACTGTAGCATTTCCCTTCTTCATGTCAGGGAATCTCCATAAATACTTTTGAGCCTGGAAATATTGTGCCCCCTTTCATTTACGGTGGAGATGCTCCAAACAAGACAGCAGGATACAACGGGTCAGAATCCAGGTACGAAGAGAATGAAGTTGGATCAACATACTTCAGTTGAGAAATGTTAACATCTACGATTAAAGTACAATCAAATACATGGAATGATCCAGTATTGTAAATCTACAAAGTTTATCCTGAAAATGCAGGTATTGCTTCCCGGACTCGTTGAACAGCACTGTGGTGGAAGGGAAAGTCGTTCTTTGTGATGGGATCAGTGGAGGGGAGGAGGCAAGAGCCAGTCATGCAGTTGGATCAATATTGAATGGTGATTATTATTCTGATGTGGCCTTCAGTTTTCCTTTACCAGTTTCGTATTTGAGCTCAAGTGATGGAGCTGATCTTTTAAAGTACTTACACTCAACTAGGTACTGGTAATTTTTTATTTTGCCACTGTATATTTGTGAAATTGCACAAGAAGTTTAAATAACGTTTGTTCATTTACTTTCTCGATTCGTTGTGATATCCTACCAGTGAACCAACCGCAACTATAATGAAGAGCGTTGGAATAAAGGATGAAACTGCCCCATTTGTGGTTTCGTTTTCTTCACGAGGGCCTAATCCGATAACAAGTGACCTTCTCAAGGTAAATTGGAAGGATTTCCTCATTTTCTTTCTTCAGCTGCGGACCTCTTCCGCTTTTTGTAACTTCTTTACCCTGCGCAGCCCGACCTGACTGCCCCAGGAGTGGACATTTTGGCAGCATGGTCCGAAGCAACCACTGTAACAGGAAGCCCAGGGGATACACGAGTGGTTAAATACAACATAGATTCCGGAACATCTATGTCTTGTCCACATGCATCCGGCGCAGCTGCTTATGTCAAGGCATTTAACCCAACATGGTCTCCTGCTGCCATTAAGTCTGCCCTAATGACAACTGGTAATGGTTTGATTACAGCAACATATTTATTTGAGCGCATGATCTCAGTGATATTCAAGGTTTATAGATAGGACCATATAAGACATTGAACTAACGTTTAATTTAAGAAACGCAACCGAGTCTCAGTTTCTAATATTCTTTGCAGCTTCTTCCATGAGTTCTAGCATTAACAATGATGCGGAGTTCGCTTATGGATCAGGCCATATAAATCCTGCAAAGGCTATTGATCCTGGTCTGGTATATGATGCTGGAGAGATTGATTATGTTAGATTTTTGTGTGGACAAGGATATAATGCTACACAACTTCTACTAATTACCGGAGATAAAAGCACATGTTCTGCAGAAACAAATGGAACCGTGTGGGATCTAAACTACCCATCTTTCGCTCTGTCTGCCAAATCCGGGAAAACTATCACTCGAATCTTCCATAGAACTGTCACAAATGTTGGATCAGCATCATCTACTTACAAGTCAATCACGAACGCTCCAAGTGGACTTAATATCCAAATTGAACCAGATGTCCTTTCCTTCCAGTCTCTTGGGCAACAACTTTCCTTTGTTGTCACGGTCGAAGCTACGTTGGGTAAAACTGTACTGTCTGGATCTTTGGTTTGGGATGATGGGGTGCATCAAGTAAGAAGTCCGGTTGTGGCTAATCCTACTCATTAAAATCTAGAAATTTACTTTCTTCCAACTAGCTAAAGAAATAAACCTGATGATTGTTGTTTCAAATGCATAATAATGTATTTTCTATTTTGGTCACATTTTCTGGAGTCTATAATCCCCCCCCCCCGGGGTTTCCCAGCTTTGAAAAATGACGTGCAATTAACCTGCCCTTTTTGATGCCTTCGGCAAGGAACTATCAAGATTAACATTGTTAATCAGGGAGCGTTCGTAAGGAACATATTCTCTTCATTTTGGTATTCTCTTCTTTTAGATTTGTTAATAAAAAAAAAAAAAACCTAAAATTTGACAATAACGATGTTTAAAGCCGTCCTTGAACTATTTTGGCGAGCTTAACAACTTCATTATCCATTTATTATCCATTAATATTTTGGCGAGCCCATTTCTGCATGAAAAGTTTAGCGATAAAACCCGCAATAGCAAGTCGAATACCTTTACAAAGGCTTATCCTGACTGCTCCGGCGTGTAGCCTGCTTATCAGTTGCCATGGCACATCGAATGACGATAGACAGGCAAACACTTTACTCCTGAGCATCTGCAAGTAGAGCTTTTATCTTCATTTTTTTTTTCGTGTCTTTTTTTCCTTTTTCTGAACAAATATTTAATATTAAAATCGGGTTTGATTTTCCGACATGAAGTCCATTCCTTCTTAAATAGTGCTTCCAGTACTTGTGGCGACATTGGCAATAGCAGAACGTCAGAGTTCATTAGAGCCTCCACATTTCATTTATAAGTTTGTATACTATTAGAAAATTAATAGAGCTCTATGATTACTGGTAAACACTGTTCAAAAAGAAAAAAAAAAATTACCGCTGAATACTAATCATTTTGTGGCAGCAGGTTTATATCGTATACTTGGGTGACCGTCCAAAGGTTGATTTCTCTGCATCAGCTCTCCACACCAGCATACTAGAAGAAGTTGTTGTCAGGTTATTGACATTGTTTAACACTGATCAATAGCTCATTGTATTCCAGGAGCAAACAAATAAATGGTGTGACATTGACGGTTTTTAGGCATATCTTGTAATAGGCGACAACAATACTTTTATCTTTTTTTCAGAATATAAATTACAGATCAATTTTAGCACTAGAAATGGGCCCCTTTCTTTTTGAACACGACGAGTAGTCCCAGACCCAGATGGGCTCAGAATTACTATCATGAGCTTCTAACCCAGTATACAAGAAGTGGGCCCCGAGCCGGCAAGGAGAATATAGCAAACAGCCCACGGACGAGGCCGAAGCCCTGAAGGAGGATGTGAGAATACTGTCAATCCACGGACCATTCTTGCTAGCACATATGGTTACCAAAGTGTATGTTATACACGAATCAAGTTTCTATCGTAAAATTTAAGAAATTTAGATATTGATATTCTATTCATCAAGTTTTAAGTATTTATTACTAGAGTATTATTTATTATTCAAAATAAAATAAAAAAATAATATATATAAATATTTAAGATATTTGTATATATGTCAAATAACAAATATATATATATATATAGGTTAAGTTTGGATAAGATTTTGGGTTGAAGTTGATAATATATAAATTATATTTATTACACAAAAAAATTAACTATTAAAAAAAATATCCATTTTGTATCGGATTGAACTGGAATCCATTGGATTCAAGTTAAATTAATAACTCTTAGCACAATAGGCACAAACACACTAAAATACATATAGGCTCCTTTAAGATATTGTTTTCGCAATTAATTTTTATATCCATGTAAAATTGAATAAAAACCAAGACAATTGGCGTGGATTGAAAGTAACTCCTACTCGTGTTCAATCATGGAGGAGCCGGGACAAGACTGCTTGAATTAGTTCTGATTGGCAACGAGAAACACAACACATATACATGCATCCCCCCATGCACCCCGATATCATCAAGTTCATATCGGCAACGAGAAATTAAACACTGCACATAGACATACACCCCCCATGCACCAAATGTAGACAGAAAATGCTATTGTGGATAGGAGATTATTCAAAGAATACGTCCCCCATGCATTTCCTGTCTACACTTGGCTATATTTCTCGGTGCTGTACGTTGGTGCTGACTTTCATTAATGGTCTTGCTCCCTCGAAGAAGTACTTGTTTGGAAACCATGACTTTTGAATTGGATAAGCTTGGAAACTAGCTAGTGTGAACAACTACGGACTCGAATCTGAGTTCTAAGGGGTCCAGAGACTTATTCTTTGAAGAATTTCTTGCATTGTGAACTCATGCTAAGTCTGAGGGGAAGAAGATTTGTAGTAAAATGAGGAAAGTAAAACAGCTGCACCGCTTCAATTTCTTCAACATGTATATAGGACTCGCAGGCCACGTCAAAAACTTATTCGAGGAATTCGCGGTCCAATTTCTATATATATATATATATATATATATATATATATATATATATATATATATATATATATATTTGTGGTTGTGCGCAAATAGAACCCTCTAGAACTCTGGATGTTATCAGACAAATGCATGAAATCTTCAACTTTTCTCCTTTAAAAAGTCCTCTGATCTTTACCTTGAATTAACTGCGAGGTTTGATCCCATTTCCCTTAATGGACAAGCTGTTGGACAGGCTTTGCCATTCTAGAACGATCAAGTCTAGCCAGTTAATATTGAGAAAAAAAGAAACTAAAAACAAAATCAACTCGAAATATGCATTTCTTGGAGAGAGAAAATGAGTTTGAAACGCTACTCTCATTTTTCCTAATAGATGCCGCCTTTCTCTCTCAACAAGTTTCGTGATGCGTCAAAAAAAAAAAAAAAAAGATTTGAAACTCCATTCTTCTACGTCGGATGCCATTTTCAAACATGATCGAGAATATATCAAGTGAATACCATCAATTCAAGGGGGGGATGAAACAAAAATAGAGAAGAAAATGGGAAAGATTCCATGTTTTATAGAGAAATGAACTTGCAGTGGAAGTCTCCTTAATTAATCTCCAATTCATACATTCTATTTGATTTACAAAAGAAAATCACAAATTCTTTATTTCAACTCCGACCGGCCATTGATATTCTGAAACGGCATGCCCTTCCATGGATGTTGAGCCCATTGAAATTCAGAGAACACGAGCTGAATGCAAGATCAAAGAGTCAAAAGAACTGGGTAGCTAGCCAGCTGAATTTTATGCAGACTATATGAAACTATCTTCCCTGGCTTTAAAAATAGAAAAGAAGAAATCCATCAGCCAAAACGTGAGTGGAGATCACCGATGGTGCATGATCGTTTCATGAAATCATCTGTATTCACTGCCCTGCTTAATAACACCATATGCTGGATACTCCCCTAAACTTATTAGTTAGTAATTAAATTGCTTGGGTTTTAATTTACTCTTATGTAGTTAAATATTTAAAAAATAAATTGATATGCTTTTGCAACTTGCAAAGCTCAAGCAGGAGATCTCGCAGCAATTGGGTTACAATGGTTGCCAGCAAGAATTTTATTATTTTTTATATTTATTATTCTTACTTTAGTATAAAAGGAGGATTTTGTTGATGTTATTGAAATCTCGCCTGCACGGAGTTTGTACATTGGTAAAAACTAAAATGAATAAAAAAAATTGTTTTGGAAATGATGACAAATCTTGTGGAGATTATTTTTTTAATTTCAATCAATATATTTACGATTCGGCTAACGAAACACTTATTAAAAATAATTTAATATTTTTAATCAATTATAATATTTTGTTTTTTTATTTAAAAGGTATTATAAATATTTAAAGATATATAATTTCCTTATAAAAGAACACTTATTTGATATTATTAATAAATATCCTGATTTTTATTTGATTGATTAATTCTTTTTTATTTTTTAACCAGAATATTAAATAAAGTTCAATGAATGTATTTAATGATGAGTCCGCTGAAAGTATTAGTTGTTCTTTCCACATATTCATGAGATTAACTTGTACATACACTTGTTTATTGCATGAAATGATTCTGGAAGAAGAAGAAAAAATCCAAGACGTTAAAGCGTCGAAATGAAGCTTCCGGGTGCATTACGTCGTCAGCACAATCCTGATAATGTTTTTATTATAAAAAAATATTTGTTTATTTAAATCGTATTTAGAGGGGCAATTGAAATTGTATTTTTTTTTAATTTAAATTTTTTTATTTTTTATTCTGAAAATAACTTCTGCCTCCTTGGACCTCGTCAATGAAGTGATCACAAAAATATATTTTAGAAATGATGGGTAAATAACGAGGAAGAAGGCAAGTAAATTAAATTAATTGTTGATAAAAGTTAATTTTTAAGTTAGAGTATATATTATATATAATTATAGTCCAACGCAAAAAAATCTTAGAATATTCTGGTACAGAACTGCCTAGTCAGGGTAAATAATTCGTCTTTTTGGTTGCCCGTAAAAGAAGTCCAATTTTGTCTTGACTGAGATAGAGATAAATAATTAAGCATCAAGCGTGAAAAATTTATGGGATTTTGAGTTTACAGTCAAAGAAATGGTAAAATCAAAGTCTTTCGTTTCCGGATTTCAACCGGTTTAATATAATTGAAACACGCCGCTAGCCTTGATGATTGGCATGTTATGATTATTTTAAAAAATATATTATTTAAAAAACAATCATGTAATAATAATTTTTATTTTTTTATATATAAAAAAATTTAAAAAATATTATTTTAAAATTTTTAAAGAACTATTATATTTCACTATGCTTGAACTTTCTGAAATATGTTTTTTTTGCTTGAAACGTTTTATTTATAAAAATGTGATTTTGTGATCCGTACGATCCGATTTTATGAACGTTTCCGATTGCTTTTTTAAAGTCTTGTTTCGGTTTCCGGTTGTTTTTTATTTAAATATATATTTCAAAATAATATTTTTTTATTTTATTAAAAAAAATTAAAATTTTTAAAGATATCAATCTTCACCAAAATAATCTATAAAAAAAATATCAGCGCATCAAAATAATCTAAAAACACTTTAAAAATATTAATTTAAAATAAAAAAAAATTTAATTTTCTTTTAAAATATATAAAAATAAACAGATCCTAGCTACATACCCGATGCCAACGTTTTGATCTTAACCATTTCAAAACCCTTCAACACATGCATAGTGATAAAGTTAATTTATCTCCATATATTTAATCTATATATTTTGTTAAGGATTAAAAAATAAATTTAATTTTAATATACAAAAGCTAATTTAAACATATCGCACGGCACGAAAACGAAAGAAATATTATCACTATACGCATGTATATATTGTACTAAATCATGTTATATAAGAATGATTTTTGTTAAACAATCGTGTTAATCACTAAAGAAAAACTATGCGCTCCCTTGAAGTCTCGAAAAGTTCAATTTGGGAGTACCCAATAAAACAATATTCGGTAATGTTATTTCAAATCATGTTTTTTAAAATAAATTAAAACTATATTTAAAATTAATTTTTTTATATTTTTAAATTATTTTGATATACTAATATCAAAAATAATTTTTAAAAAATAATATATATATATATATATTAATACATTTTAAAACAAAAAATACTTTAAACAATAACAACTTTTATACTCTCAAACAAACCATGTATCTGCTATTCAAAACCCCAACTGTGCTTCACTGGTTTGTGAGCATCATGTTATATAATCCTCCAAAGATGGACTATAACAGGCCAGCTCCAGATGCCATGTAATAGTTTGGTAATAGGTGGTAGTTAAAATGATACTGTAATTGAATTAATATTATATTTTTTATTTTAAAATAAATAAATAAAGTTTAAAAATTAATTATAAAACATTTTACAATAATTAATTGGCATAGTGAAAGTTATTATTAACTTTGCAAAAACAATTCCTAGAACAATTGTCATTATAAAAAATATGGGCACATTCCTTGATTTCATGACACCTTCTCTTGGCTGATATAAACGAAGCCTCTTCCGGTCTTGCCACTGGCACATTCCTTAGATTTCATGGCACCTTCTCTTGGTTGATAGGAAGCCTCTTCCGGTCTTGCCATTGGCCTCCTCGCAAATGACTCAAATCTTTTTGAGGTTGTTTGATTTTTTATTTTATTAAAGTTAAGAGCGTGCATGGGACGACTATGTACGAGCCTCCCAGTCAAAATATTAAATTTGGTGGTTTTATTTAAATGAATGAATGATCACAATCAGAAAATAACAGGCGAATTGATGGCATTAAAGGGGGGGAAATTACTGCTCAGCACTTATACTCAATGTATGTGGTGTAACCTTTTGTTTCTAACCTTGTTTTTCCCTAGAATGTTTTTGACCTTACGTTGTTAAAGAAAAATCGAAACTGACAAGCTTCTGGAAACAGAATATAAATTAATTTCTTTTTTTCATGCTGAACAGAAATTGAAAAGTGTTTTTTTTTTAATTTAAGTACTAACTCTAAATCCAACAATATTCGTTCTTGACTGCAGAAAGGAAGACCTCTAACCCTTGGTTCACACATGTAGTGGTGTAAACGCGTTGGCTATGATCATTCGTCCAACCTTTTCTCTTCATTACCGTTGTGAATTCCCTATTGGCTCGCGCTTGTCTGTTATCTACCTGTCCATCTATATATATATCTTGCAATCTTGTGCAAATGCTTATAACTTCCCTCGTATATTTTCTGCTCCCTGCAATTTGCTCAGGCAACTATTACCAAGGTTGTTAGAATATTAGAGAGAAATGGATGCGCCCAGACATCTTGTAGCTTCTGTCTTGCTGTTACTGCTGATTTTTACCATATCTCAATATCCTAGAGCGGTGGAAGCCAGGCCATTGACGCTTCAACAAGGTAAGCAAAAAATATATCTATATTAAATTGATTATATGTTGTCTGGTTTATTTGGAATTGTAGCAACACCGTTGTGATGTTCATAACAGGAAATTCAAAAAGGTTTTTTGCCACCCTGGGACTGGAATGCAAGTGCTGTGATGGTGCGAAAGGAGAATGCAGAAGCTCATGGGAGTCATCATGCCCAAAGCTTAAGTGCCATCCATGGAAATCCCACTGATTTAATAATTAATTAATACTCCATGTGCTTTTGCTTTCAAGTCTTTATGCTCTTGTTACCCTTACATTATTTTCGTTTATGGATAGGTATATATATATATATATGCAGTCCGTTTTCTTAATAAATATGCTGTCCCCCGCGCTTAATCGGTGTGTACTCAAGAAACAACTGTGGCATTTGTATTATTGATATGATCCGATAATAAAGTGTAATTTTAATAAATTTCTCAAGAAGAAATTTATGGCAGAGACAACGTGTTTTTCTTTACTGAGAAAGACAATATATTAATGAATTCGTGTTTTGTTAAAGTCACGAGTAGCAATGAAAAAGTAATAAAATCTAGATTAATATCGGAATTTTGAAGCAAGAGATCTTCCACGGTGAGTCTTAATTAATTTGGAATTCAGGATGCAATACATTTTTTTTATAGCATTGACATACTTTATATTACCCACAAAATAGGTGATAGCTCTCAGAAACCAAACCATAAAAGAGAGCTGGTTAATTCAAGATTTCGAGTTGATCGAACACTTATATGTATATATTATGAAATACAAGTAATAGGATTTGAAAATAAATATTACCTTTCTCCCCCTAATTTAATTACTCTTCCCAGTTGATGCAGTAATTAACACTCTTTTTTTTTTTTTCCACCAGAGATCCAATTAATAAATCTTAGGCTTCATAACAGCTTGCAGTCCCTACCCACCGTTTTAGATTTTGAACTATACTATTTAGACAAACAATCATAATGACAAGCCACCGTAACATCATCTTTTACATCCTTAATTTCAGGATTGGAATATTTTTTTTCTTTTAATCTATTTTAACTTTATTCAAGTCTTAATATAAAAAGTCTTAGTTTAAATTTTTATTTGAAATTATATTTTTTTAAAATTATAAAAATACATTGAAAAATTCTATATATATAATTTTTTTAAAAAAATAAAAATATCTAACCCACGGCTTGTGTGCAAAATAAATGTATTAAAGAATCATCTTAACACAATAGTTTAAACTTTTAGATGAAATTCAAGATATGATTTATATTATTCTCTAATACACTCATTCAAGTGAAAGTCATTTGAGCTTGAAACTTGCACAGACTCATATTATCTTGTGCTTGTATTTTTTATCAAATAAATAGAGATTGTGAGATTCGAACTCGTGACCGCTTAGTTATAAAACTTTGATACCTATTAAAAAACCATCTCAACCCAATAATTTAAATTATTAGATGATGTCCCAAAATATGATTTATATTATTCTCTAACACACATCTGCACGTGAAAGTTATTTAGACTTGAAACTTGCATAGGCTCATATTACCTTGTGTTTAATTTTTATCAAATAAATAAAGATGGTGAGATTCAAACTCGAGACTGCTTGATTTTAAGGCTCTAATATTATGTTAAAAAATTATCTTAACTTAATAACTTAAACTCTTAAATAAGATCCAAAATATAATTTAGATTATTTTCTAAGAAAATAGTTATAATTCTAAAACCAGGTAGAAATTCAAAGGGAGCAGCCCCTTCAACCATGAACTGGTTTGAATCATTTGATCCATGGTAAGCTAAACATGAGATCTCTAAAATTGAGAATTCTAAACTTTCTGATTTATTTTTATGAAGCGAGCTAAAACTTTGCTCAAGTGGTCCTCTGGGGAACTAAATGCTTTCTTTTTTATTTTCAATATCGAAGACAATTACAGATTCATTTGGAGTCTAGCTGTGATGGTGGTCCATGCAGTCACGATAATCCAAATGTCAACTAAATTTATTAAACACAGAAATTTTACAAATCACGTTTGTCAAAGCTTGCCAGATGAAAGTTTGGCTTATATTCCAGTATCAATAAAAGCTGGAATATATGATTCGTAGCAACTTCTTGCAATTTGACTAGTTGCTCTCTCTCAGGGATCCAGCTCCTTGGTTAAACAGACTCGACCCTCGAGCATTAGTCAATCCTATCATCCACTGACAAATATTCTTGATTTATATATATTTTCTTTTTAAGAGCTTGAAATCAAAACTAACCTTCAGATCCAACAACTTACAGAAATCAGCAGCCTGATTCGATCAAGAACGAATTTAAAATCATCTTTCGTCTCCGCCACAGGTTCTAGAAAATAGAAATGTATATACCTTTCGTTGCAATTGTGTGGAATTTGACCAACTATTTGATTCTCTGTTGCAGTAATGTAACTAAGAGGTCCAGGCAGCAGTTGACATTTCATCTAGCTTTTATTGCAAGAGAATATATTCTCGCCGTTTTGCAATGCCGGGAATTTCCCGGTTGACGCGGAAATTTAATTAAAAAGAATTTGCTTCTTCTTCTTTTTTTTTTCTACTTTCTTATCCTCTTGATACAAGGGATATCCTTGAGAGCCAAACTCAGCTAGCAGGACCTGCCCGTTCAGCAAAATATGAACTTGCTTTAAAGTAGTTTTTGTTTAATTGAAAATTTCTTTACCGTGATTTTTTAATTAGAATTTTTTTTAGAGTCATGATTTAAAGATTATTTTTTAAGCGGCTAGCCCCAAACATTATGAAAAAAAAAAATCCAATTTTCTAGGTTTGTACTCTGATTTTTTTTAGACTATAAGAAATTATTACGTGAACTATACATATCATGCTGTTTTAATCGATATGATTCAAGTCTATGTAGTGATTTTACTAGCTAACATGGACCTCATAAATTAAGATTCTTTCTCTCCTAAATTCTTCTGAGCGTATAATGAGGAGGAGCACTCTCATTTAAAATTATAGAAAGGTAAAAACGCGGATAAGTGGAACATGTGTTTGCCACAAAACCGGGCCCAATTAGGGGCTAGCCCTAGCAAGACTCTTGCGAGTGACGCCACGCTTGATTGAAAAGTTGCAGTACTTTAAATGAGCTTATCCTCTTCTATCCAATAAAAGCATGATGCCTTCGAAATCTTTGGAATTACAGTATCCAGCACCCCACATGACCTTCGAAATCTTTAAATAAACATATCTTCTTTTATCCTCGAGAATTATTTAGTGAATCCTCGCTCGGCGCTCAGGTTAACGACGTCCCTTCAGGGGCTAATCAATCAAGGATCTCTTAATTAATCTCACATGGATCTTTTCGAGCAAATTGATGGCTATATATGTATTTTCAAATACAATAATGCGACAACGCTCTGGCTCCCTGCTTTGAGCCGCAATAGTACAGCCTCAACATAGAATTTATCATCTTCTCTGTTCTCTTTAATTGTCTTGGCTTCAGACAGGAAAACCTTATCTCGAGAATTGGGTGTTTATCTAAGCAGCCGACCTCATACCACCAGCCACAAGTATTATTGTCAATAAGGAAAATGCCAAAATATATTAATCAAAAAACCCTCTTAGCAAATCCAAGATTAGGCATTATTGCCCCTCTCGAATCCAAGATAAAAATTTACACCTACCATAAACCCAAGCATGACGCATGCTAATTTGTCAGTAGGACTATAGGGATTAGGGGGGCGCCATTAATCTATGCTGTCTGGCCTTTCCTCCTTATCTTTCCCTGCCATTCATTATTCATATTATTATCCTGATCTTGTGGAATACTCTCGTCCATTGATTATTATAGAATATTAGTGCACAAAAATACTGTGCTTTACCAATCAAAGCACTATGTTAATTTGTTTCAAGATAAACTTGAAGAGATTGATTTTCTTTTGGCACGACGTCTTATAAAAATGTTGAATTGTCGTGATTCTAAGTATAATGTTGATGAGATTACATCGGTGACACGAAAAGGTTCAGCAACCTACCAGCCATGAGCGCTTCAACGTTACCCACACAAAAAAAAAAAAAAAAAAAAAAAAAAAAACATTATTGATTTAGGAACAAAACATAAAATATATATTCGTCATTGAACCTGGGAAGATTTTGCAGGGAGATGTCTATAATATCTATTTCTCAATGCATGGAATATTGGTAAATCTTCTTGTCACTTGGTTTCCGTAAAAGAAAATAAATTAAATTAAAAAAAAAAAAAGAAAAAGGATGAAGGGTCAACTATTTGGAAGCATATCCTAGGAGGCCAAGTTGAGCCAACGACCTTATCCATTTATCTTTATGCAAGAAAATAACAGGAAAAGGAGAGTCAAAGATATGGGCATGGAGGACACGTGGCACGAAGGAGTTGGAAGCTGGCAACATGTCCACTTGTACAGAATTGAATAGAGGAACGTGGGATTGCAGCCGCAGCAGCAGCAGCAGCAGCCCTAAACACCGTCTTTTTGGGCTTATAAATAGCAGAGATCGTTTTGCGTTATATCCCACAACCGCAAATCTTCACGTGCTTTGCATTTCGAAGTTTTTCTTTATCTGTTTGTTTCCTTCTTTCGTTTTCACTCTGCAACTGCAAACCTTATCTACTGCTGCTACCTATCTGTGTTGTTTTCTTGGGTGTCGTTTTGGGGTTAGTAGAGTTCGCTCCCTCTTTTTGTTTGGTGTCTTTTCGTTTCAGTGTGGTCGTTGTTGTAGACTGCTAAAGAGTAGTTTTGTTCGTTGGTTGACAAAGAAAGCTTAAAAAATCTATCTTAGCATGGAAAACAAAAGGCAAGTCGTTGCTTCTTCTTTTGATCATCTTTTTGGTCCTAAAGACTCTTCCTCTTCATCATCCGCCTCGAGTGGGATATTCGAGTCCATTTTTCCTCATCCATCGAAGGTACACTTCACGACCTTCTTTAATTTGTTGGCCTTTTATGCATGCGTTGCCGGCTACTATATATTATGGGGGTTTTGCCCTCTCGCCATCAGCCCAACAATCAGTAATGACGAATTAAAATGCAAGGTTTCCATGGTTCTCCTGGTTTTTGTTATCATATTTAGTTGCGGGGGTAGCAGAGAAACTAAAAAGACTAACATAAAAAGGAAAAAGGGATGGTAAGCAAAAGACATAGAATAGAAAAGAAAGAATCCCTTCTGTAATAATTATTAGCTTAAGAAGGTAGGGGTGAGAAATCCCAAAATACTCTGTTAGCCATTAACAATACTTATTCAATGGACTTGATTTGAAAAGAGAGACAGATATGAAAAATAAAAGAAAAAATCACATCAATATCCATATAAAAAAAGATAAAAATAAGTATCGATAGCTACTCCATTTCATATATAATTGAACTACTACATGTGCTGTGAATAGAGTGCTGTGTGTTTGTCTCCTAGATCGATATTATAATTCTGATAAAAGAAACAGAGAGAACATTACAGTTTTTGTTTTACTTGTTGAAAGTGCTGAGATTTTCTATCTTTTAACTGTTCCGATTCAGGTGCCAGCTGGGAGAGACTCTGGAATTATGGAAAATCATGGTGGCAGGGGAAAATATGCGAATCGAGGTATGTGATCAAAGCTTTTTGTTGCTAGAGCAGAAAGTATGCCTCCATTATAATTTACATTGCACAATTACTCTCTTGTAGGTTGTTCTCTGACCAGTGCTCTAGGCTTGATATGGATGCTATATAATTTTTGGTTGTTTTCAGAAAATGTCGCTCAGAAAGCCAAGGGAGAGGGCAGTGGCAAAGGCAAGAGTTTAGTTTTTCAGAATGAAACACCAGAACCATGCTACCTCAGCTCGTCAATCTACTACGGTGGTCAAGAGAACTATTCTCCAAGAACCAAGAACTCAGAATATCAACATGTTGTGAGTAGTGAATTTGTCAATAAACTAATACGTGTGTGGAAGTTAAGAGCATGTCATCCAATACTGATCATGCATCATAAGATGCACTACAATAATAATGGAACATGACAGCTTGATTTATTTTACTCTTGTAAGCTGTTGAAGTGATAGCTGATTTTTTCTTTTTTTTCCCTTTTTTCCCCTTGAACAGTTCAAGAAAGATGATGAACAGGAAGATCCCAATGGCAACGACCCGAACAGTGCTTCAAGGGGGAACTGGTGGCAGGGTATGATAGCTGTATAGTTGTAAATATGTGGTATTGTGATGTTATTTTATGACAGTTTAATAAATCGATCCTATTCATTTTTGCAGGTTCACTCTATTATTAGGCATCTAGCCCCATTTTGTCAAGTGCAGAACACCAACAAATTAAGGTGCGCAAAATTAGTGATCCATTGTGCATCCATTAAAGAATTTTTGTAATCAATTACTCGCATATACTAGTCACTCTTGATCTCTGAAAAGGAAAGAAAATATTATCGTAAGACAACGTTTGAAGGTATCAGAAATTTACCATTGTAAAAAAAAACCAGAACAGTGTAATTCACATGCATGTTGCCTCTCTCTTCTTTGTATAAATATGCATATTACTCTTCTTCTTTGCCTTTTACAGGCCATTCAGATGATTAAAATGGTGTTTGTTTAATTCGTTGCAGGAATTATGACTATGAGATCCCTCAATATAGACCATGGAACTAAGAAACTAATAGAGATTAGTAAAGACTAGTACAGCTTAATATGGAAGGCAGGACAACGAGGCATATTGTTGGGTTCTTTTTGTCCCAACTAGTTGATATATTGCTGGGGGAGTTTTATGCTTTCACTCCCCGCAGAATCTTGTATATTAACAAAATCCGTCAAGTAGTCCAGTCATGAACTAAATATTATTCTACCTGTCTTTGGACTGTTATGCTCTAATTCTGTTCTCTCCCTCTAAAAATCTTACCGTTCAAATTCAAGCTTGTGCCATGTTATCGCTTCTGCTGTGACAGATTTTGACTAAATTCACAAAGTATAAATGGAGAATTATTAACTTGTATGAACTAGAATTGCTCCCTGCAAATCAGCAATATGAACTAGAATTGCTCCCTGCAAATCAGCAACTGGAAATGGTAGAGACATGAGTAGATCATGATTGCGCCTGCCTTGTTAATTATTTAAACACATGATTCGAGAAGAACTGTCTTTTATTCTTGAATCGGGTATCTCAAGCAGCTCGAATATCTAATGGCCACTCATTACTAGTTTTAAAGGTTGTTGATCCACAGAGTCTGCAAGTCCGATTAATAGATCACTATGGAGACCCATGCTCTTCTTTCCATGATATTCAAGCCCATTTGCGCAGAGGAGTCCCTCTTCTATTTTCATGCCATCAAATTGTAGCTGTAAAACACGGCCTGTCCGGTGTGTCGAAGAACTGAGGCAGTGGGCGGTGGACTAATTTACATTAGAAAGAAGGGGAATCTGCTGGGAAAAATAAAAAACGAAAACAAAACGCAATTGATCGGTCCAAAGGAGATTAAACACCAACAGTTTATTTATTATTCAGATGTCTGGATGTTACATTAAATTTGGTAGCTAGAAGAACTAGCAACAAGGATGTGAACTCCAGCAGGTTGGTAGAAGTACATTACAGGGGGAGCGCTGTTCATGCTACTCATTCTTCAGGGTAAAGTGTAAGCTGCAAGAGAAAAGAAGCAAATTTAAACGGTTACAATAGTAGTCAATAAATCATACTGATACTGAGAAAAACAAGAGAGAGGCAACAGGAAGAAATATAGAAGACTTGAAACAGAGGGAATTTGTGAACCTACCTCCACACTTGTAACCCACAGGACGATCAGCAATGTTGCAACGTTTGGGAATTGTCATTGCGATTTTTGGGTCGATTCCAGAGCTCTTAGCTGTGTTCGAAAGCATAACAGCGCAAAGGCAGGCTGGATTCTGTTCAATTTTCTTAACCTGGGCGCAACATTGGCTAGAAACTGAAGCATTCTCATCCTGTGCTGCTGATGCACAAGGAGCCAGCTTGAATGCCTCTTTGTCAGGAGTAGTGGTTTTCCCACATTCACCAGCCCCGTCAACTTGATTGAACAAAGCAATGCTAAGAGTTGCAAGAAACATAACTAAGCAAATGTTCTTCATTGGAGTTGCCATTTCTTCAATGCAGAGCACAAGTAGTGCTCTACCTCGCAGGATTTTATACTTAAACTAACACCTGAATGGTGCTTGCACTTGAATCCCGTAAACAGTAGTGAAAGTAGCACTACAAGTAAAAGGTCATTTTGTTTATTGCAATACCTACTCCTTCCACTTTGGATTCCAAACTGGTAAATTTTAGCCAATGACGGCAAGTGCTCCCTAAAAGTCTTCGGAACCATTCCATTGCTTTTTAGTGTTTCTCAAAGGGGGAAATGGGAGCTTTTCATGAGCAATTGACAGCATAGCAGTGTACTCAAATCTATGGAAGATGTCACCGTTATTGCCCTCTAATGTTCACACTACTGTGAAAGATTCCGAGTTTCCTCTCCAAATGCTCTGAAGTAATGGGTAGTAGTGCAAGGCACCACATGACCAAGAGTAGCTTACCAGAACACACCACTTGTAGAAATGATCGATTGCACCCTGACCTTTTCCCCGGAATATGTATTTGGGTATGTAACAATAAAAAAGACAGAATGCTAAATGTTAATCTCTGTCCTGCAAGTATAGAATCACTGGCCTTCATCAGAATCCACTGTCAATTTCATCATGTAGGCGACTTCGAATTCTTGACAGGGGAGAAACAAAATGCATCTATCCTTCACAGAGGAAAAAAAACGATAAAGGCTAATCAAATCATTTCCATCTTCTCTCCACGCAACATCAATCAAACAGCTGCACTCACAGCCTTACAGTTCCTTCACTTCTGCTCTTCCATCTTGAGACCACACTAACACAGAAAGCATCATGTATTTTACAACTGTTGATATAAAAGTTCAACTTAATTAGAGTTCGACACAGTCTAGAGCAGCAATTTATTATTTTCAGATACCTCCAAGACATTTTTCCCTCTCCATCACCCCAACCATATCTCACAATAGACCCTTCAACACCTATCAAAAATGTTAAATTAATATAGCTTACTTTGGTGAGGTAACATAGAGTACCGGAGGTGAAGACCAAATGGAACACACCCACAGGACGAACAGAAGAGACAGTCAATTAAAACTAGGAACATGTAGACAACCAGCGATCATAAGAACCAAGGCACAACTCATTTTGTCAGGTAGAAGTTCTAGGGTCATCCTAATGAGAATCCACCAAAGGACAAAACATCATCTACCATATTTCAGCATTATTGCTGTCACGTTTTTTCCCCCAGAAAAAGGAATCTTAGGGGTTTCCATTGCCTGATTGTACTCCGATTACGAAATAGCAGTATAGTTATCCAGGGAAGTAGAGAGCCATTAAACTGAAACCTTAATGGTTTGCACTAGGGAAAGAAAGAAACAAAAACCCCTCAAGTTTTACACCCTTAATCGTCTATACTCAATGAACAGTGTTCATCCTCTAATAGCGTATTGCCATTTCCATTTCAACTCGCTCCTTGATTGTAAATCTATTACCTCACAAGTTATATTTGACACGAGCCTACCACGGTAAACCTTAATACATGCTTCCCCTTGCTTGTTGCAATATGGTTCCACGTTCTAGACTTTCTTGCACGAGTGCTCATCCATCTTACACTAATTGCCTATCCCATATCACTGGACTATTCTCACTAACCTGCTAAGAAATCAGATCCATATAAGTGGAAGCATGATCCCACTTCTCCTTAATTCTACTCTCTAGTCATAACTCAACCCAATATTACTAGTCCATCGCACCATCATTAAGCCTCCCGCTTTTCTACTTCCTCTTTCTGCCAAAACAACTCCAAAACATTTCCCACCATTTTTATCGCACCTGTCATTAATGATTAATTACACCGCCCGCATTAAATTATGCCAAATCAAACATTAAAAAAAAGGAAAAGAAAACATAGACCCTGATATCATGCGGATGATGCAACAAACACAAACAACAGTGATCCTATTTATCTCGAACTATCCATTGTACTCCGCATATGATGGGGCAAGCTGATTTTATGATATTTGAAGACGAATAGCATCATTCTATAAACAATTTACGACTACAACACATATCACAAAAACATAAAAATCACTTCTCAAGTCCATTAATAAAACCAACTTGCACATGTATTACATATCGGAAAGCCTACAACATGGAAGAAACACTTCCCATTTTTTTACTTCATTGGATACAATTATCCTCTCACATAAATCACACAACATTAAATACTAAACTAACACAACTAGCGAGTAAAAGCGTACAAAACAATTGAAACATAAATCAAAAGAGCAATAGGAACCAAAATAACAAGCGGAACAATAGCAGCATAAATATGTCCGTCTCCACAACCCAAACTCCCAAGCTTTAACTGAACAACATTAACAAGCGCCAGCATCAAGAACACGCATCCACAAACCGACCCAATACCCGAAACCAACATCCCAACCCGAATCAAATTCTTATTCACGTGCGCTAACATAAGCTCCGCCGCCTCCAAATAATTTCCATGAGCGTGATTCGAAGTTTTAGCGACCCTGATAGCTTGTTTAAGAGCGAGAGCGATCAGGCTAGAGAAGAGAAAGGAGCTGAATGAGTACACGTGGAAGGCGATCAAATCTTCAGCGACTTTGCGGCTTGGAGAGCAGGAGATGTCATTGGGGCCAATAAGAGTGTTGTTGGGGTCATTGGTACCAATAAGAGTGTTGTTGGGATCATTTGGGTTCCAAGCTAGGCCAATGAAGACGGCGAGTGTGAAGAGGGAGTTCACATTTACGATCCCGTCTAAGGCGGTGATATGGATGCTGGTTGTCATTGGGATTTGAAATTGAGAGGTCGTATGGTGAAGAGGGATGGAGTGTTAAATGAGGGGAGGCTTTTATGTGGGAAATTGTGGGATTCCTTGAGTGACTGATTAGGGTTTGTTTTCTGGTTTTGAGCTTCTCCTCGTAGGAAATGGGGAAGGAAGTTGCGAAAAGGTAAAGAGGAAGAGTGAGAGTGACGATTTGTTTGGACAAGGAGAGGACGGTTTTTTTGGAGCAACGTGTCACGACGTAAATAAGAGTGCGCATTACGCGTTCTTTCTTTGAAAGGGGCAAAAAGTGAATGAAGGAGGAAAGAGAAAAAAGATGCGCCGTTGCCGGGGATCGAACCCGGGTCACCCGCGTGACAGGCGGGAATACTCACCACTATACTACAACGACTTTACTGAGGAGAGTGTTTTCATAAAAGTAATATACTTAATTATATCGTCAATTGTTTACCGAATTAGCATAACCTTTTTGGTGTGGGAAAAGTGAAAACCACTACAGATGTCTTAATTCACAGTAAATTATAGTAGTGAATTGCCTTCTTTTTTTTTTTTCAGACGGTCTTTCAGGGGTAAAATAACTTTTTTTAAGTGTTCGGTTGTTATTTCTAGATTGTTCGAGGTATCTCGAGTGGATTTGGTCATTGTTATTATAATTGATTTTTTTTTTTAATATTAATTTTTTAAATTTTAGATATGTTTCTTGCTTTTTATTATTTATTTTATTTTTGGTATTTTTTATAAAAATAAATTTACAATTTCAATTTCATTATATTTACATATCAGATTTTATATTTATTTTTGGTTTTTTTATAAAAATAAATTTACAATTTCATCATTATTCATTATATTTACATATCAATTTTATTTTTATTTTTTTTATCGTTATTTTTTAACCTTGTTAGGTTTTTAAGATTGAATTTTTTTTATTTTATTTTTCAATATTAAATTGAGCTTTTAAATTAACCATAAATCTAGAATTTAACGAATTGCAAGTTTGAGAAATTAATTTAGATTTAAGAATTCCTTCATAGTTAATTTGTTGAATTTTTCTCCTTTTTTTTTAAATCATGATTTTTTGTTTCATCGGTTGAAATTTTATTTAACTAATATTAAACCTTGTAATTTAAGGTTTTTTTCTTTGTATAAAATTTTTCATTGTTTTTAAAATTACTTTGAGTTATATCTGGGTTTTTCATATATTTTTTCTTTATTATATCTAACTTATTTTTAAATAATTTTTTTAAAATTAAATAAAATTAATTGCTCAATATTTATTTTCAAAAAATATATTACCTAGAACGTCATTATATCCATTTATTTTGACATTTTTTAAGGTTATAAAAAGAATATCTAGCCCGTTGTGTGGTTTGAGGTAAAAAATATTATTTGTTTTGTTTTGTTTTTATTGCATCATATTTTTCCAGTTTTATCTTTTAGCATTTAATTATTTGAATGTTAAAATTCTTTTTTGTTTCTATATGATTTTCACTCATTTTTAAAATACACATGTGTTATCTCACTCTTTTTATTTATTATTCATTGTTGTTTTTTTAATTATATTATTAAATTAACTCAACTTAAATATATTCAATCAGCTAAGTTGCTAGAGTCTTAAATTTTTCTTTTTTCTATAAAAACAATTGGATTGCAACATATTTTGGTTTAGATTTCATAATGTTGTCTCCAGCTCATACCTAAAATCAAGAGTTTCATGAGTCAAATATAATTAGTCTTGGTTGATCCAATATGCTAGTATTTTAATTTTTTTTAAAAAAATATATCATCCAATATTTCACCATCTCAATATTTTAAAAATTCTTCATCTATTATACATCAAACTTTTGACTTCCTATTATTTTTACAATTTTTATAAGGTTATAAGAAAATAATATGGCATGTTGTGTAGAGCTAGTAAAAAAAACTAGCATAAACTAACCCAACAGCGCATCTGCTGAAAAGAAAAAAAACATTTCTATTATGGAATTGTTATATATTTTTTTTTATCCAGCAAATGACAGTCTTTCAAGACATTATCTATAAGTTTTTTATAAGCATAGCAAAGCCAAACATATCCATCATTTATCCTCTTAGATCTTCAAATTGAGCTGCCACCAAAACTTCACGAGCGATATCTTTGAATATTTTGTTTCATATAAGATATGATTGATTCCTTGATTCTTATATGGAATAAACGTTTAAGATTTTTAAATCCACCCGTAGAAAAAACAAATGAGGCTGCTATTTAGGACCTAGTTAAAAACAAAAAGGATTTTCATATGTTAATTTACATGTGTGAAGTGAACGAGGACCTAATTTCTTATATTTGATGTGTTGATTAATTTGTATCTCTCAAATTATATACGTGTTTCTTTATATATATATTAACCACTATTTTTTTAATTTTCAACTATGTTTTGATTCATTTGCTAACGTAACAACTTACATTATTTTAAATATTATTTTTAATGTTAGAATTCATCACTTAGTCATACCAGTAGTTGACAAACTCATATCAACTTAAACATTTTATTGTACAAAATAAAAGTATCAAACACTTATATAAAAAAAGTTAAAGATGAAATAATTCTTAGAGTAATTTAACTCCTCAAATCTTAATATTTTTTTTTAATAGTTATAAGTTTAAGTCCTCTTAAAATCACTTAAGGTTTACATAGTTATTAACTAGATTAAAACTTATAAAATTTTTAATTTTATTTTTATTTTTATTTTCAAGCATGGTTTAATCAACCTTCTTATATAAATTCCTATTATCGTATGAATTTCTTCGAAATAAATTATTTTTAATACCGAACATGGCATAGCATAAGAAAATCATAATTATTATTTTAATAGCATATTTTGTTTGTTTATTTATATAATTTGACAACTCTTTTATCAGAATGGGCATTTGGTCTAGTGGTATGATTCTCGCTTAGGGTGCGAGAGGTCCCGAGTTCAATTCTCGGAATGCCCCCTTGTCGAAGAAACTTTTACTACGTGTCCCATAACTCAAGGACTAAATATAAAGCTATTGACAGTAAAAATCAAGGACTCGAAGAGGACATTAAGATTGTAAACAACAATAAAATATCAGAAGGTTCTCCAGCATGAACAATCCTAATTCTCAAGCTACATTTCAATTTTCCTTGTCAAGTTGCAATATATTTGGGAGCGCTTTGAGGCAATTTAGTCGCATTTTTTTGGGTCGGTGAGTCCTTTTCCGGTCCCAAATCCTCTCTTAGATTTGTCTTTGGATTTGGACATGATCCTTCGTTTGTATTACCACATATCTTTGGTCTTGAATCAACACCAAGATAGTTCGTCAGAACTCTCTTCACACCAAAACCACGACGGTGAGGCTTGCTGTAATCGTTGTTGGAGGTGGTGATATTGTGGAGGAATGGAGTTCTCTCTCCCCGTACAGGACTAATAAGCGGCATAGGTGAAAAGCTCGGTGTACTAAATGTTGTTTTGTATGAAGTGCCTGAGACAGGCACAGAGTAGGGAATCGAAACCTTCTTGTGAGAAATCACACTGACTGTTGGAACCGAAGACAATTTGTCCGAATGTTTAGTCAAGTCATCCACGTATA
Organism: Populus alba; assembly: GCF_005239225.2. Classification (NCBI taxonomy): domain Eukaryota; kingdom Viridiplantae; phylum Streptophyta; class Magnoliopsida; order Malpighiales; family Salicaceae; genus Populus; species Populus alba. The sequence goes on along the minus strand of NC_133293.1, from coordinate 18,367,922 downwards.
ACAAGTCATCAATACGGGCCACAATATTAAACGCCAAGCTCTCCAGAACTCTTGAATAGCTCTCGATAATTGATTTCCCAACATCCTAAAAGTTGAAAAACAAGTCAAGTTGATACGAAGAACTTAGGAAACAGAAAAGGTGGGGATGGTGTGGTGGGGTTGAAGTAATAATGGAGCGAGTGAGAGAGAGCTAACCTTGTTGAATTGGATTTTGCTGGTGTCCAAGGTGGTCTGGGTTAGATTAGGGAACCACTGCTTCAAGGAAAGCAGGAGACTTTCAGCTCTTTCTGCAAGCAATTCCCTCTTATCTCCATCAACTATTAAGTCCTTGACCATCTCCCATGATGACTTTGTAGTGGAGCGGTTTGGATTAGGTGGGGGTCTTGAATGAGCTCTCCGACGCCATACATAAATTGCCGATTCCACACGATTTGCAATATCTAGAGCAACATGTTCAGATGACAGGTCAAGGCAATCGAGCAGGCACTCTGCAGAGAACTGGTCTGAAGTAATATATCGGTACACAAGGTCCCCTAGACAAGCTCTCCCATTCTGAAAATAAATTAACAACCGACTGTCACATACCCTTAACACAGAAAAATCTATGCAAATCATTGAAAGTTATTGTGCCTAATCAGAAGATTCGTGAAATGCGTTTACTTTACATTTAAACACATATGATAAACCAGAAACTGCCTACAATATTAGGAAGAAACATAAAGATTTGGATCAATGGAATCAAGTCAGTACAAAAAAGTTGAGCATATAATTAGGAAACATTGAGAAAATTGTGAATGCAGTGTTGATTCCATCACATAACAAAAAAAAATCAAGCAAAGTTTGACACAGGAACAGAAAAAAAAAAATCTGGTGCATTGCCAGATTTAACCTTTGGAAGAGCTTCCAAGTACGAGTCAGGAATATCCATTTCAGCTAAAGCAACACTGTTGATTGCCATTGCAGCTTTCAGTATTTGATTGGTGCATTCACGCGTGTGGTTCAACTGCTTTCTTGTATCATTACTGAGACCACCAGCTGGGACACGGGGTACGGGTAGCCACCATTTTTCTTCTTGCCTCTGTATTGTCTTACGGAAAGAGGCTGACCCATCTGCGTCTGGGGCTACAATCCCTTGATCAACATACCAAAACTCTGTGTCCGTGAAACTATCTAAAACTTCCTGTCATTGAAGGGAACAGATTAATGACTTCCAAAATGATCAGATATGAAGAGAGAGGGAGAGAGATTAAAGTAATAAGTAGGGCTAAATCTTACAAGAAGCATATTGTCTAGTTTACTCAGAGCTGGTAGATTTATAAAAAGATCGGATCTAAGCCTGCAAGTCATGACCTGCAAAATGCAGAAACTAATTACATCGATAAACAAACAAAAGAAAAGGAAAAATTGAGTTGATTTCAAATGAATTAATTGGATCTTCTTTTTCTCGGGGACTCTATCCTAAAAATCTCAACTAGCACAAGCTTTCTTCACACAAGGGTACGGAAACAACAACTTGAATACATCCTAGAATAAATTTTAGGCTATAAATAGTACACAGTTCAAGAATCAGTTATCAGATTGTTGAAAATAAATACACGGATTGGGGAGGGGAAACATATATTACAATCATGTTATGTTGGTTTATCATCAGAACAGTCGAAAAACTAAAATCCAACAGCCAAATTGCTTAATTAAGCTCTGTTCTAAGATTCTTATTCTTTTCCTTGACCTTGCGAGCAAATTTCCATTGTACATTTCTAAAATTGGGACCATAATTAGAATTACCTCAAGCTTACTACCATCAGGAAATGTCTGCCAGGAGGGTATTAATTCCACAATGTGATCTCCAACACAAAGAAGTAACTCCATCTCTCTTCTCCACATTGATTTCTTCTCTGCAGGCAATGGCTCTAGTCTCCACAGTTGCCCAAAAACATGACCTACATGTTGCATAACCAACATCAAATTAAAATGAAACTGCAGAACTGGGAACCAAGGCTCCACACGCACAACACGGATTGAGAGAGAAAGAGATCATACCACACAAATTGGTGATGGCATTTGATATAGCCAAAGCTGTGCAAACCCCTTTTCCAGACCCTGACATATCCTCACCAAGCAACAATTTTGCAAACCTCTCCTTCATCATATCAATCTCTACACAAAATCACCCCCAAAAGAAATGGAGATAAAGTCAGCTTCCTAATAATCATAAAGTGGGCATATACCTCAATCAAAAAAAAATAAAAAATGGCAATTTTGAAATTTGAATTTTTTGAAACATGAGAGGCATATATAATGAAAAAAGTAAAAAAGCACCAAAACCAACCTGAAAGCTTTGATCCTAGCTTTCTGAATTTTGAATCCTCCAAATGGGCTTTCTTTTCTTCACTACCATTTCCAATAGAGACCAAGCTCTTGCACTCTCCAGATTTCCTTATAGGCCAGCCCAGAGGAGACGGTGAAGCACACCCATTATTTGTCTTAGCTACCTCACTAGAACTACTCCTAGAACTCGAGTTGCTACTCTCTCTTGAATCGGTCAGTAACTCAGACCCATCCTTCCTCTTCTTCTCAAATCCTCCCCCACCACAACTCTTCTTCGCCATTGTTTCCATTCTTAAAAAAAAAAGGGCAGTTTAACTTTTCGAAACCCAAAAGCTCAATTCCTTGTAGGATTCACCAAAACCATAATTCCACTAGCTAGTTAACGCTACAAGTACATGGGTTTTTGATGCGGCTCATGATTTGAGGTTGCAATAAAACCAAGTGGTTACAAGAAATGAAAGAGAATCAATTAGATTATTCTTCCTTTTCGTTGAGGGGGTTTGTTCTTTATATTTATATTCTGTTTGCCTAGCTTCAAATTTTGATTTTTGAAGATCAAAAGGCAAACTGCTGTCAAAGGATCACGTGCCATGAGCTAACGTCTCTCTTTGTTTTTTTATTTGCTTTGTTTCTCCTAGTGTTTGTTACTATGCTGTTTCTTTAAAATATTTTTTCGTTTGAAATTTATTAAAAATATTTTTTTATTTATTAAAATTTATTTTTCACATCAACCTATTAAAATAAAAAAAAAATTTAAAATTACATTAAAAAAAAAAAAAAAAAAAAACCATAGCAGCAACACAAAAACAAAGACTTTTTTCAGTCTCTGAGCAGAGAATACGTTCAAAATAATATTAAAACAATATGGTCAGGTCAGGTGGCCGTAAGCGGACGGATTTGCCAATGCCCTCTCAAATTACATTTTTGCCCTGTTTGTTTTACCCGTGGCCACGTCCTCTTTTTGAATTTTTTTTATATACCGTCTTTCTTCGTACGTACCTCGTCATGCAATGGGGAGACGGAGACAACACAAGGAGATCAAGAGCTAGATTAGATTGAGAGTAAAAGTACTATTCTAGTACTATCGAATAAATAAATGCAGCGCCATGGACGTCTACACTCTCAAGTATGGATTAATATGATACTCTTTATTTATTTATATATATATAATCTTGGATAATATATCTTAACTGATTAAGATTTTATATTTATTTTCTAGAGGTTACCAATTTAAATTTTATAAATTTTAGAACCACTGTAGACTTATATTATCATTAACTTCAAGACTCATGAAAATAATAAAGGTGCACGCAAGCTCTTCCAAAAATCTAAGTTAATAAATATATATATATATATATATATGATGCTTTTTATTTTTTTAATATCTATTAATAAAAGTTAATCATAAAATAATATAAATTTATTCAAATTTCAAATTTAAATATTATTAAATATTGACCAAGGTCTTTGAAAAATAGAGGAATGGGTAGCTCATTGTGTAAAAATGATTTATACTTTTCCTTTTCTATTTGTTTTCTAATTCTTTGTCCTGATATAATTTGTAATCTTTAAGGAAGGTATTCTAGCCATGAGCTCATAAAAGAGAGACAACACAAGCTTTACATAGAGGGAAAGAAAATACAAGGTATTCACTCACGTTATGTTTTCGTTTTTTTTATTTTTTTAAAGCGTCTGCACTACTCAAAGTATTCATTTAGTGGAAATTATTGAGCAGTTATTTAGCATTTATATGCTCACCTGTAACTTTCATGCAAGGAAATAGAAAATTGATAGAACGGGTGGGTTAGGTTGACGTTGAAAAATAAATTTGAGTTTGCTTCAGCTCTTTCAAGCGCAGTAAATTGATGCATACGGACAGGTTTGGTTTTTTTTTTTTTCATTTTCTTTTGAGCATTCATCGAAACCTATCAAGCCCAGCAAGCGACAACCTACAAGTTGTCATCTTCTCCTTCTCCTTGTTGACGTAAATCTCTGATGCATTTATGAATAATGGGATTGAAAATGTAATTGTTGTTATTTTAAAAAATTTATTTTAAAATATATTAAAATAATATATTTTTATTTTTTAAAAATTATTTTTAATATTAATATATCAAAATAATCTGAAAATATCAAAAAAAATATTTATTTAATATAAAAAAAATTAATTTTTTTTAAAATATAAAAACAAATAGAATAGAAGATTGACGCTTTCATAAAATAGACTGTAGGCATATTTTTTTTAAAATATAAAAATAAATTGCTTCGTGTAGCATTTCTACATGTTCATAAAAGTTGTAAAAATACCTTTTAAAGGAATATAGGCCATTAGAAAGGCCGTATAGTAGCGATCAGGTAATGATAGTTTCAAAGTTTTGAATAAATCTAAAAACATTATAGAAAAAAAAAATCATCATTGTTTCACCGTTGATGTCGAAATTAACATAGTACGGAAATAATTTTATTTTATTTTTAAATCTCATCATTAATTTTATTAAATATTACCATGAGAGTGCACACATAGTTATTAATATATAGCTATTTATTTCATTTAACTAAAACAAATCAAAACTCATGTGGTTTAATTTCAAGATTTAAAACTATGGATAAAGATTCTATAATTGGTTTTATTCCACACAATAATGCACCATCCTCTGCTAAGTAATATAATAGCCGGATATCGGTCCATTATATCAATCTTATATCTTATCCACTGGAAAATATACAACTTGTATTGTTAAGAAATTAGTGAATGATATTGTCGGTTACTTGATATTTATATATTTATTAATTTCAAAACTCATGAGATTAATCAATATTAATGTAAGCTGACCGAACAATCATATTAATAAAAAAAAAAATTAGTGAATCACCTTTCAAATCTATACCAGAATATGTTGACAGCATACCCATCCAAGCTAGCCAAGATTTAATCTTCATTAATTTTCATTTTACGCCTACAATTTTTGGAAAGTTAATTTTGATCATCAAGTTTATATTTGCTTACAAATAAGTCCTTTTATTGGAATGTTTTGCCCACGTATGTTTCAGAGAGAAAAAACATTTTACCCCTGTCTTAAATTTGTTTGCAACCGAGTCTTTGCATGTCAAGGTTTTTTTATTAAAAATTATTAGTGGATGTTAGCGGGACATGAAAGAAGTATATATTCATATAAAAAAATATAATTACATGGATGTATTTTCTTAGTGATATACATGATTTAATATTCATTGAACATTATATTCTTGAAGGGTGTTTATTGGATAAATAGCCATTTCATACCCAGTTAATTGCTACCGTTGTTTGTGACCCACTTTCAGCACCCAATCTCATACAAAAAGCAGATGCTATTATCAATACTGCGCTCGTGTTTATTAATGGTGGTTAATTCGTTATGATTAAAATTCATTTTTCACATCAAGATAACGATAAAAAATACAAAAAAAATAAAAAAATAATAATTTTTTTTTAAAAAGGACGGCCGACCATAAACTTGTGTTTTGTCTCATGGATGGGAGTGGGGACTGGGGACAGGCCAGTTTGGCTAGTGATTGACAAATGATAATGTTACATAACATGATGGGAAATTAAGGGTCATGATGGTAGATAGAGATTTGGTGATATAGCCGTTTGAGAGAGATACAAAAAGATAAACAGCAGAGAGTGCTTTTACCGTTCTCCATGCATTGCAGCAGAGGACCTTACCTAACCCAACAGCAATATTTAACCATCTTCAATCCTCTTTCACTGCTTCAAAATAGACATGTTTAACCCTTCTGACTTGTGTTTTTATGAAAAAGGTTGAGGATTCCAGGATGTTTTGTTTGACCGTTGTCTCTAACATCGTGCCCCTGCATTGATCATGTCACAGAAACTGAGTTGTAAGGGGGCAGGGCACCACAAAAATCTACTTAGCCGGTCATCTAACCTCTCTACCTCTTTTACTTTCCAGTGCAAGAAAGCATTTCGATTAAGCATGGAGGCCCTGAGAACCCATTTCCGACCACCTGCACTTCAACTAATCGACGTTGAGAAATATCGTACGACCTTGACTTGAGCGCAGTTATCGTAGTCCAGTGATTGCTGCTGTCCCAGGTCCCTCCCCTGCAATAATCATCGATTGTATTAAGAATCAATTAATGTCATGTTTCGTTTATCTTCAATACAGGGAGAAGACACGAGGCCTTTAACTATTTAAGTCCGATCAAAAGTTCAAAACACTAATTTCCATGTGAAACGTCAACAAATTTCCATGTGATACTGGGAGTCGGCGATCCTCTCTTTCCCGTGTTTCCTTTTCAAAAGCTTCATGTTCCTTTTGAGATTCTCACTTACTTTGAGTTTCGACCTCCGCCCACTTAGCTGAGGGCAAGGCCCGCCAACGGCTAGTTAAAACAGATTGAAAACCCGCCAAGCAAAGGCCCAGAGAAAAAGCTTTGCTTTTGTGGCCGTCCGCGATGGCGAAAGGCAAAAATCTTTTGATACAGGAATTGCAGCAAGTTATCCAAAGTTCATCCTCTTTCATTTGATCGTCCCGCCTTCACAGTTCAACCTTGACAACGAGTGATTATGTCACTTCATTAGCATGAAATGTCGATACACCCATTTTTATTATCAAATAATTAAAAATGATATTTCAGCTTCTTCTCCTTCGTATTTTCCTATGTTAGTATTAGTGAAATTGGCAGTCTCTGATGTCTTCGAACGAAACCTCTTCATCAGTGAAAAGGATGGCATAAACTTGCGCAAAAACCATTAACAAGAAATATAAAAGGTTTTTTTTTAAAATATTTTTTATTTAAAAATATATCAAAATAATATTTTTTTTATTTTTTAAATTTATTTTTAACATTGAGCATAATATAAAAATTAAAAATTAAGTTTCTTCGAAACTATTTTTAAAGTCCAGAAACAAAGTGCTATCAGCAGTTTGTAATTAACCGGGCAGGAAAGTAGTTTTACCATAATACAAACGAAATTAATCATTATTATGAGAATGAGAAGTTATTTTAGTTTCTTTTTGAAAGGGGTTATTTTTTAAGATGGCTGACTAAGATCTCAAAACATCTTGACCAGCAATCTGATCATAGGAACCGTGATACCACGTCACGTCACCTTAGCTGTCTGGCAATAAGAATATTTAAGACGGCAGTTGCCGGATGCATTGACAAGCTTCGAATTCAAAGTTTGAGCTTTGAGGCATGATAGCTAAGTAAACTACCTAGATAATAGCGAGGCTATTTTTAAATTTGAACTTTAGCCCGTCTTTTGTGGATGGGAAAATGCAGTCGTTTATGTTTCACTATCACAAATCCCTGCACATGCAACATTTTTTCAGCTTAGTACTCCTAGTAATAATAAATAAGAAACAGTAAAAACAAGACATCTAGCCTGCTATTCACTGCCGGTCACATAATTTTTTATATAAAAAAATTAATCATAAATTCAAAAATTTATACATACATTTATCTAAATAAATTAAGAATCACTTGTGACTCTACATAAATAAATAAAAAATGCTCAACAATAACTAAAAACTAGACTATAAAAATTAAAAAATAAATATAATTTAGGATATTTAATTTTGCAATACAACTCGTATTTCCAATTATATTTAATAACTCTATTTAATAAAATTAATTTTTTATTTAGTTAAACGATAATAAAAATATATATAAATATGAAAGTAAACTGAATAAAATCAAAGAAAAAAATATTATACAAGGTTACATGTATTATAAAAAAAATATTACTATTTTATGTGGAAATCAAATTAAAACTAAATAATATTTAGCCAAAAATCAAACATAGAAGTTGAAATATATATATGAATGCAAACATGTGATCTTGAAACATAAAAAATAAATTCAACTATATCTAATAATTTTTTTCTAGGTTGCACAGAAAAAAAAACCTTTTAATAAAAAAATATTAAAATTAAAGTAAAAATTAGATCATATTGAATTAAAAACATCACAAGATATGATAAATTTATATAAAAAAATTCAATACAAGCCCGACGCAAAAGGAAGGGAATGGAAGAACAAAAAATAAAATGACATAAAAAAATAAATGCACAAAGAAAGACCCCGGCACACGGGCTAGGCCTAGATTCTCCAGTGTGTTCGAGCTTAAAAAACACAAACCCACATGTTTTTTTTTAAAAAAATATATTCTTCAAGGGGCGAACCCGCCTAATTTTCTTTTTTCAAAAAAAAAGGACAAGCAGGCTTCCTAAATTCTAGCCACGTGTTTATAAGAGTTTTATATAATTATAAATAATATTATAATAATGTTCATACGTGGTTTTGCCGATGCTTCGAATTTAGGTGGCCACGGGCCTGACCTCCACTCCATGGTAAAGTTATCAGTGGGTTCTACAGCACATATACAGCATGGACCACAGGGTAACCAATCCATTAAAGTAATGGGCAGGTATTGCTTGTAACCCCTTCTCATGTTCGGTGAATCACCGTAGCATTCAACTTCATGGCCTTCGCATTTCAACAGGATTGGTAAATTCTGCAGTACTTTTTAATTCTTGATTGTTTTTATATTTTAAAAAGTGTTTTAAAGAAATTTTTTTATTATTTTAAATTACTAATACATACATATATATTAATTATTTTGATGTGTTGATATTAAAAATAATTTTTAAAAAATAAAAAATAATTATTTTAATATCTTTTCAAGTAAAAACTATTTTAAAAAGAAATTGCAACAACAATTCCAAACATACTATAAATATTGGTTTGGTGTAAGCCTGTAATTATTTAACTGGCACGTGTCCTTTATTATGTTTTTTCAGATTTTACCACGAGGCTACTTGTGAAACCGTCAGCCCAGCATCCTGTAACACAAAGTAGTATATACATCCTGCCTTTTGATATTTCTCAACAGAATCGGCGTTCATGTATAAGTATTTTATTAGTTATTTTATTTACTGACTTTATTTTTAAAATAGATATAATTAAGAAAAAATAAATATTAGATGGATATATTTTAATTAATTTTTATATATTATGGGTTTTATCTTTTTTTATATAAAAAAAATAACTAATAAGATTTTTTACTTGATCACCTTAAAATTTTCCCGATATCTGTTAACATATTTTCTTTTTTACTTTCTTTTTTGTTGGAAATAAAAAGGAACCCAGAACCACCCGCGGTAGCTAGGTTGTAAAGGTGAATGGGCCAAGGCCTAATTAATCACCACCCAGAACCACCCTCGGTAGCTAGGCTGTAAAGGTAAATGGGCCAAGGCCTAATTAATCACCACCCAGAACCACATAATTGACAACGAACCCAGTCCACTCTATATCTAACAGGCCCTGCATTCACAAAATTAATCAACTATAGATTACAAAAAGAAAAAAATAAGGGAAAAAAAAAAAAACCTGAAAAGCAAAAGCTGAAGCAGAAGTAACAAACTCGAAAAATTCATCTTTTTTTAGAAAAGGTATATTTTATTTTCCTCTCTATCCATCCTAACCTTACATAAATACATGTAATTAACGGGCGCTCTCTCTCTCAATAATTTTAGCTGATAATATAATTTCTTACTGCTTGAAAACTTGATTAGATAGTTTACTTTGGATCAATCAGTTATAATTATAGATATCAATCAATCTGTTTGAATCATCTTGTCCTTTATATTTATACTTTCCTAGGTTATGATTGTTTTAACGTAGAGATAGGGCTCCATGATGATCAATTTATGACTTTATTTTTTTGTTTTTTAAATGGATCATAACCCGACTCTCTTTTAACTTGTGGAAGTTTCATCTGTTGTATTTATATTTCTTACACCAGGTTGAAGAAATTGTTTTCCTTTGATGGAAAAATCTTCCATGACTGCAAGGCAAGGCTTATTTTTTTATTTTCGGGGAACGCTTGAGTGTTAGCGGTTTCGTGGAGTTTTTTTATTGTTATTTTGGTTTCTACTGATGTGGCCGTTGTATTTTTTTATTCAACAAGATTGTTAATATTGAAGCAGTGGTGGTGGTCGTGAAAGAAGGGAAATCAGATGGTTGGATTCAATCGTCTTCGTCGAGCAGCGGTAGGTAATGTGAGGACGCAGCCCTGCCCTGCTCTCATTTTGTTGAAGCAAGAAAATCCTAGTCTTTTTCCCAATCAGTTGTTGTTTAGTCTTTTTTTTTTTGTTTTGCTTGAAATGGGATTTAATTGTGTTGGTTCCGCATAGAAAGCAGCTCCACTATTGGGGTTGTGGCTGGGTTGTGTTTTGATGACATTGGCATTCAGCCTTGGCAGGCTTAGGCTGCACTAATAGGTTTGTTCTTCTTCATAGAAATCTGAACTGAATGCACTGTTATTTCTCAGCAGTTTTCTGAAATTTCAATAGCGTAGATTGATTGCTCATGGTTTTCTGCTACTGGAAATCCTGGACGTGATTTCAAGATGTAGCTGATAAGGGCTTAGATATTACTTTTTCGAGTTGCAACAATTGGTGATTAATTAAGTAATCTGGTGTCTGGCTTTTTCTAGATCCTTTCGACTTCTTTTCTAACTATTGCTGGATAAAGTAAGTTTATGGAGATAACATTGAAAAGGTCGTGGTTTTAGCATTACTTGGATGTAATCGTAGGACATATTATACTTTTAGGATTTCTAAAGTAGATTGCAAGAATATTTTCAACACCTGGAACATAGTTTTTTTAATCTCATGGAAGGCAGTTGATGAATGTAGGCCAGGCTCTTCCTTGCTTCTCGGGGGAAATCCGGTGCCGTTCTTTCTCTGAACATATTATAGCTTTAACTGCCATACAAGGACATTACTTGATCATCTCCGTGAAGGTGCTGACTTCTTTGGACAGCATTTTTCCAAGTTGGGAATTGTTTCTCCAATTCCGTATCTTGATGTTCAAAGGTCAAAGGACCCATCAATAATTTCAAATTGTAGAAATTGTGTGGATCACTATCACTTGAAAAGTCTAAAGTTATAGATAGTTTTGTGTTCAATGCAACTGATTAAGTCATGTCATGGCCTACAAATGCACTTATAGATATGGGTAACAATGAATCAAGCACACATTTTCTGTAACAAAGACATTGGTGACAATGAATGAATCGAGCACACAACTTCTGTATTTCTATGAATCGATTGAACATCTTGTCATGAATCTTACTGTTGAATTGATATCTTGTTTGCAACATTTAGGCGGTAGATCTGGCATATTTACTGCAGAAGCATTCTGTTAGTTTCTCCCACTACACAGTAACAATCGGAGCAAATCCAAACTATTTTACAAGGTGACATTCCATGATTTTGTTTATTTATTTATTTGTTTCGATTATCTATATGCATTGCTATAGGGAATTTTGATGAATTCTTGCATTATGCTTCTGTTTATTTTGATTGACCGATGATGTTTCCTGTGTTGTCTGATTGTCATTGAAAACACTCATAAGGTTTGGTTTAAATTCATGAAGGAACAACTGCCTACGGATCTAGTGCAATTGGATGTGTTATTTCAAAAGGTACGAGGAGAAGGCATTAATATACAGGTATACGTCATTCATCTATAAGCATGTAATTCATAGTCATCTGTCATCAAGTGTTTTCTTTTTTTTTGCATGCTGGTTTTGTGTAGTTAATGTGATTAGTTTATGCTGACAGCAAACTCAAAACTTACTATTATGATGATATGATCATTTTTCATTTCTCACTTGAAAGCCTTATATTCATACACCTGCTACTATATCTACCTTTGTAAAATTAATTTCTTTTTTCAAGTCGATAATGTTTACAAACCTTTTACTTTCTACAGTGCTGGAAATTTCTCCTCATATTGTTGGGGAATTATTTTTCAATAGCATTGGTTAACCAGTACAAATTGAGGTGTGGATCTCGTTTAACATCACATTTCTTATTATTCTTTCTGGAATTACTTTCTCCTTTAACTGTCTTGCGGCCATTTTCTAACTGTCTCGTTTTTGTATGTTTTTCACTCCTCCATGTGGTTTTGACTTAACATATTCTAACAGTTGACCCTATAGGAGAGGGAAAAAAACGTGGAAAAACTTAATGTTAACTGTTTCTGGCAAAACATTATGTCACAGTCACTCTTGGTTGGAGGATGTTATTCTACCAGGCTTAGCTGGTGGCAACTCAGGCTTTGCTGGCGAGGGAGATCCCTTTTGCCCCCTATCTTCTCTTTCTATTCGATCACATAAAAATGGGCTCTAATTTTCTCTTTACTTTGTAACAGAAAATCATTGTCATTCTTTCTAATGGATACACCTGTGAAAAAGAGTCACAGCTCATGCCATTGGCACGGTAGGTCAGACATTATGCATGTTGATATAATTTTCACGGGGATGAAAATTATTTATCACAGGGCGTGTTTGCAATCCGATGTTAAGATGCTCGAGTTACCCATTTTAGATAATTCATCATAAGCTTATACTGCAATCTGTTTGATTAGTGTGATATAGGATGGCTTATTTACTTTATTTGAATCTCAATACTGATTGAGTTCTAGAAAGATGGCTCGTGATCAGATTGAAACAAATCATGAGGATTTTTTGTGATTTATTTATGCATGAGGTCATCACATCGTGATTTGTGGCTATGACGCTGGCCTGGATGAGTTTGAGATTTGGGATCCTGCCACTTCCATGATTTGATTCCCTTGTGATTTCTAATTCCTTTTAAGATGGTTGATTCAAATTAAATTTTTTTTGTGTGTATTTAAATCAATTTAAAGAGTTAATATTAAAAATAAATTTTTTAAAAAAATAAATAAAAATATTATTTTAATATACTTTGTACAGTTGGATTTATCATCTTCCTATGTAGTAAATATCTTCTGAGATGAGCAAAATATAATCTTTTCCACATTTTGTAGAGGCCAAAGTCTAGTCAGGGCCCACCAAAATGGGGTCCTAAGAGGGAAAATTCGGAGATAGTTCAAGTGGGGTCCCGCTCTTTTGCATTTCTGCACGATTCTTCAAGAATCAAACCTGCACTGTGGTGGCCGAAAGCACCCGAGCGAGGAATTACTTCCCCTTAAGAATACTTCATAGGCTGCCATGGATGTGCCAGGAAAACATGGGGCCCAAATATGATGCCAAAATTAGCATATGGAAGAATATATCATCTGATTTTGTAAAATCCAGTAAAGAAATAATATATTATTTGAACTAACGTCCAGTTCTGTATAGACGAGTTTAGTTGTGGATAATCAACAAATGTATACCACAGAAAAAGATTAACATGTTACTGAAATTTGTGCGGGATTCCATCCATCTGAAATACCACCTTGTACGTATACTTCCCCTGTGCAGCATCGAGCCATCCATGGAGCACTATTAGAAGACTGGGAAAATGCGACATTTGTTGCAACAACATTCGTGATTTTGTAAATTAGTGTCTAATATCTCTGGGTTTTGACTAGTTCAGCCAAATCATCAAATTAGAACTATAATCTTGTTCATTTATGATCTGATAGAGCTGCTGAAATTTTACTTTACGTTTTTGTAAATTTGAAATTGTGTGCTTCCTAATGACTTCTTGATTGAACAACAAATTTGAATGCAGAAAACATGAGAGGATATCGTCAAAATGCCATGGAGAAGCACTCTAATCCTTTGGCTCCGAAGGAGATCGTCTTCTGATAACCAAACATCATCAAATATCTTGTCTCGTGCATGCATTTAAAGATGCCAGATTTGTATGGTATAGAGTCTATTCATCATCCCAGCGAAAGAGGGTCTCTGAAGAAAATTCAGAAACTCCCTTCCGCGTTCTCGCTTTTCAAGTGATCAGTCGCAAGTCTCTAATCTAGAACCTTGCAAGCCCTTGCTTCTACTCTCCTGTGATAAGATCATGGAAATCCAATTCATCAAGTTTTATAGTACTGCTCTTTTAACACTAGCGTTGTAATTTAGATACTAGTATCATTTTAAAAACTAAAAAATGAATCTGCTATCATATATATATTTTGTATAAAGTGGTATCCACTAGTGTTTTGGAGCATGTAATTGTTTGTGGTTATGGTTCTGGGTCTAATTTAACCTTGAGTCAATTTTAGACATAGAAGTTGAAGGAGTCTGAAGCAGACAAAACAAACTTCTTGTTCCCAAAGGCAAATTCACCACCAGCTTTGGTAGTTATCACCTTTCGCTGTTGATTTTTCATTTCAGATCTCCCTGGAGAATGCAATGAGCGAAAGAGCTTGCATTTGATGATTTTCCTGCTTCGGAATGGCTAGCTCCATGTATATTATTATACGCGTGTATAATACGAGCTTAAAGAAACTAATAGTTTGCTCTTGATTTCTTGCATTTGTTCATAAATATTTTTTCAAGCTATATTTTGAGCATGGATATTATTCTTGTATGCTTGACTGGATAAATTAAGTCCCAGAAGCTTCTCATTATCTTAACCCATGTTTCCATTTTGTAATTTAGAAAAAATCCTACCTGATGCCCCCCTTCTATTTCGTTAATCGTGTACTTATTTACTATGACTTGTGATTGGTTTAAAACAGTTTGAACGTGACTATTCTCCAAAATTCAAGATGTCCCAACTGGATGAAACTGGGTTTTGTAGCTTGCAGGCTCGCCCCTTTCGTTTCTTGACGTTGCTTGCTACTTCCCCAAACAGCTTGAACAGGTATTTCCCACATGGCCACCACCCTATGCTTCGGTACTCAGCTTCCTGTTCATGAATTTTTGTGCTAAGTATTAAATGTATACATTTTCGACATGGGAATTAATCTTGTGGAGAATTCAGCTAGGAAGGGCGTGCTGGCCTTAAATGCGATATTTGTGACCCTCTTCTTTGAGAGCTCGTGACGGGCTTAAATGCATTGGTTGCGCATGTAAATCGACAAGCAAGTTTGGTGCACGGTGCAGTTATGATAGCCATCCAAAGGTTAGACTTCTAGTTGGCTAGTATGCATAAAAGAAGGTTAATTCAGATGGATCATTGGGAATAGATAAGCTTATGCTTCTTGTTAAATAAACTCAATCTATTAACAATAGAAACCAATTGCGCGACCGCCAATTCTTGCTCCAAAGTTATTTACAGCAGAATTCTTGCTAGAAGGTGAAGTAAAAGAAAACAGAGCCCAACCCACGAAGTTTTTAAAGAAGAGGGAACAAACGAGACTAGCCAGGGCACATGCATGGCAATAGAATGCCACGAATATCACCTAACAATTAAAGCTTCAGCACGACTCCAGCCAACGAACATGAGTTTTTCTTGAAAACCCAAAGTAGTTCGTCGTCAATCCAATAAACAGTGTGACCTAACATGATTAGGATTAAGTTATGGTGAACAAAATGACCAGGTTTTCCCCACTCTTTGTAAATAAGCAATTATAAGGTTTTTGAGCATGAGTGATTTTATAGACTAGCAATGGCATGCTTGGGAGGTCGGTGTGTCGATTTTTTTGACGAGGGGTCGAGTTTGTGGGTCCTGAGTTCAGCCACATAATCTTCTTCTGTCTTAATCCGCAATGATGAAATTCGTATAAGAGGAACTACCAGACAAGCAAGATGAAATTATTGTCGTTGTGATGTGGAGAAGGGGGGTGGTGATGATATATACACCTACACATGGAAGGTGGCGTCGAGTCAAAA
This sequence comes from Populus alba, assembly GCF_005239225.2. Lineage (NCBI taxonomy): Eukaryota > Viridiplantae > Streptophyta > Magnoliopsida > Malpighiales > Salicaceae > Populus > Populus alba. The sequence continues at coordinate 18,351,985 of NC_133293.1, read as the reverse complement.
TGCTGATGCGAAGATGAATCTAGTGGAGGACAGATCCACGAACCTCCTCCTCCCAAAACAAAGCACCCGACATACTGAACTTTTTTTCGTAGAACAGGGCGACATGTCTCTCCTTATGCAAACCCCATAACTTGTTTGGAAATATATTATTATACCTGGTAATTGTGTCATTATTTGTCTCCGTCTTTGCTTTCATGAGGATTTAGAAGCTAACAAAATGCACTTTCCCTAGTAGTATTTGTGCTTTGTTTTTCTCTCCCATGTGGGTCTAGCCGATACCACACCTAGGGAAGTAGTTTGTTCTAATACAATATGAAATTGTTCTTCTAGCTAGCAAATTTAATAGTAATTTCGTGCATAGAACAAACAGCTGTTCTCATTTTATGTCAAAAGCATTTCTTTCTAGGTCACTCGCCGTCTCTGGATCCTTAATTTGAGAAACCTTTCGTGGCAATATTAGTTTAAAGGAGCTGTTTTTTAATCCAATTGAAAATTATCATATGTTGGAGATCGAAACATAGGGCGATGTCTTGTGTGTTTTGTTTGAATCCAAAACAAGGTGATTTAACAGGATTGATTCTTACAAGAGAGTTTAGATGAGGAGATTAAGAAGCTAAATTCTAAACTAATGCGAGACTCTTGCATAGAATTATTATTTTTACTTTTCGTTGATTTTTTTTTTGTTTTTTAACATACAATAACAGCGATTTAACTTGGTTTTTTTATGCTGTAGTTATTTTTGAAAAATTAAAATAAATAACAAAGGCATTTATATTTATGACGAAAAGGAAGTGTTGTTAATGAAACAAAAACCCGAATTGATTGTACTTCACGTTACAAATATAAAGGCATTTATGTTCATGATGAGACCAATTTGCTTACAAGACTACAATAATATAGCCTTCAAGTTTAAGTGATTTGCTGACAATTTATACCCTAAAGTGCCTTGAGAGCTGATTATTGTAGTGTTGCTACGTGTGGACTCTCTTCATGAATCCTGTTTCTCAAATCAGTCTTCCTTGTTCTTACTGTTATGTAAATGGCGCCTGACAGATGCCACCTTTCAAAGTCGTCACTCTTCGACACGTGTGCATTAAATTAGAACTCTACCGGCTCAAGGTGGAGATTACTCTAGGACGCCTTTGGAAATCTGCTGTCGAAGTGTGCTCTGGACTGTTACTCTCTTCTTTTCTGATAAATCATCTTTTTTATCTCGTCGAGTGTCACACGCGTGGCTTAAGCTGGTTCTTGGCAATCCTTTAGGAATTAATACGAGCGTAACACAAGGCTTATCCTCGGGTCAATAAAACACCACATGCCGCCGTATCCCCAGATTGTTCGTTCCCTTTTAACTTAGTTCACGGCGGACCTATGGCCATCCGAAGGTACACGAAGTAAAGAAGGAATAAACATGTAGATCCATTCCTGGTCGACCTAGCGCCAATGACTACAGGAAATTAATCTCTCTGAACATTAAGTTATGAATATAAACATGATGTTCGGAAGCACATAAATCATGCAACAAAAGGTGGAGACATCCACGCAGCATTCTCTCATATTACTCAACTTTTTCAGGCTTAGAAATGAGGTCCCAATTCTGCGCAATCATAGTTAATGGTCTTCCGAATGCTATTGTGGGTTAGAAGACATGATAGACGAGGTTTGGATTGCCATAACACTCCAAAACAAGTCTTCGTACATACGTAAAGGGTTACGGATTAATTTTCCGATGTCTAAGCAAAATTAGACAAGAGATAAAAGGTCATGTACACGTGAGGATGTGTGCATGTATATTTAGATATGGGCAAGAGAAAGAATACGAGGTCGTTTTCTTCTTCGATTAAAAGATCCTCACTTTCCTTGGGTTTAAAGCTATCAACAAAGTCTTGAACTCACATGGGTGTGAAGCAGAACGGTTGAATCTCGTGTGAGTGTATTTATGAAAGAGCAGAATGTTTAATGTTTTTCCCATTTACAAAAGTTATTCTAGTTTTGAGCTTCATGGACTGTGTACAATTGGGGATGATGACAGGACCATTCACATGAGATCAAGGAATGTAAACTCATTTAAGGCATGTAATTTGTATATATTCTTATGATTAGTCATGAGTAGATCAAGTTCGATCTTAGGGTAATATATTTCGATTTAGCAACCAGCCCCGGATCATGTACAAGCTCATTCATTTTGAACATGTTGAGTCATTAGAAGAGCTACTAGGATCCTAAATAAACTCGAGCCCCGATCGATGGCAAACGAATGGATACGAGCTTTATTTGAGTCTTGGATATTCGGGTGATTTTCACGGTCCATCATGGCTTCGAGCCCTCTCTCCCGAAGGGATAATTTCAAACATTTAACAAACTATATAGCGTAAATGCTTTTTAATATAGTATTAGACACGGTTTTATTATATATCGCTACAAATTTATTTATTTTTCTTGAGTGAAAAAATAACGGTCTTGATTGTGGGGTAATTTGAACTTTTTAATACCTCATTGGTCATTGAAAAATAGTTTAAAGATATTTATGTTTTTTCAAGTTTTTACACAATAAAATTATGTATTCAACCTCGAGTCAATAACATTTAAAACTTATATTTTCAAAAACTTTAAAATAGTAAAAATACAATTTTTGATGTAAGAAAAAAGAAACTACAGTTGCTAACCAAGTTTTTTTTTTTTTTTTTTGGTTTTTTCCTTGTGAGGCTCCAATTGGAATACATCTTGCCTTTAGAAAAGATTAAAAAAAAATAGATATGTATTTACGGGTGTTTTTATTCTTTTATACGGGTTTATTTGTGATTTCCAAAATTACAAGGGATGTATTTATATTTTTATGTTGAATTTTTATTGTTTTTACACCTAAAAACTATTAGCACGTAGATGGTTTTGAGTTTTTTTGTGGCGCATGCGACGTCTTTCAATGGTCAAACCTTACCTTCCACTTTGTCATCTTACTAGCAGAACCCATGAAGGTGAATGATTGATGGTTTGTTGTTAGTGGTCGTTTTATTTTTTCTTTTTTTCTTCTCTCTTGTATATAAAAAGTAAATGTTTGTCCTTTTTTCTTTTTGTTTTTCAATTTTAGTCATTATATTTTTATTGTTTATTTTCATCATTGTTTTTTTTTATAAATTTTTTATATATTTTTAATTTATTCTTTAAATTACAATTGTCATCGTTATGTTTTTCAATTTGCTATTTATTCTTTTAATTTTTTCTTCTTCTTACTTATGTTGTTAAAGTTTACTTTGTTCTATTTTAGTAATAATTATTTTCATTTTTTCATTTTTTTTATTTTTAATTTTAATATTTAATTATAAAAAATAAATAAATATTATTTTTTAAATATTTTTAAAAATGATCAATATCGTTATCCAAAACACCCGTTAACATTGAAGTCCATCTATTCTCTTAAAAAACTTTAAATTTTTTATAATTTTAAATTAATATTTTATTTTAATTTTAATAAATTAATATAAATAATATTTTAATACATTATCAAAAAAACTCCAATTACAAAACTTCCAATCAAAGCTAAAAAAAATATATATAGATATTAAAAAATAAATAAATAAATAAATAACTGCCCACAGATTGCTCTTCCTTCGAGGATTTGACCGTGGACTACCCATTTTGATATTCCCCATGTGACCCTCTTTATGCTACGAAACTTACCACTAGTTTTATCTTCTTCTTCTTTTTTCCAACATCACTTTCATCCAAAATCCAATGGTATCCGATGCCTGTGTACATGGTAACATGGGCCTACATCAATCTTCAAAATTTTGAAAACAGGTGGCAAAATCCCAAAGACAAGATCAGAAATTGCTGGTCGCCTTGAAACCTCACCAATAATCCACTGATAAACAGTTGGGACTAGATATGGCGATGCTCTTATTTACCTCTGTGCATCTCTATTCATCAATAAAGGATACATTAGGACACCTTGGAAACAAATAACACACACCCATCAATATTCAATACACTGGTTCTAGTTTGGTACGTGATGTCATGGAAGCTGACCTGCCCTTTTTTTTCAGCACGAAAATAGAGACTAGCTAGCCAGTTCTCGCTCAAGGTCATGGTCCCCTGCATTAACACGGGCCACCGGTCACACCAACATACCCACTCATACAGTACAAGTCTAGTTCAATGTGCCCCCGCTTGTGGTTCAACCAGGGTTTTACCTGAGACAAGCTCATTCTTCCATTTAATTTACTTTTTTTTAAATCAAGATGGGATTATTGGTTGGGAAAAAATCCTTAAAAAAAAAAATATAACTTGAGTTCCCATCATTTGACACATGTCGGTGTCCATCTTTGTTTTTTTTTTTCCCCGTGCAATATCAACTCCTTCTGGTGTATTGTAGCCTCTCCAGTTCAAAATATGTTCCAATCAAGTGCTTTTTACACGGATTGTCGCCAATGATCTCTGCCCGAAGGACAACCATGTGAACCTCGCGCACGAGGATATCACGTGCAGGTGTCCAGTTGTTCATAAACCAGGATGGTACAAAATTTTCTCACAGGCCAGGGAGATCGCGGGGTTCGGCTGCTAGCAAGAAATAGCTGCTGAACAAGACTGGCCGTTGGGTTCAAAATTCGAACGACAAGAAGGCGGCATATTTCCACAAGGAATCCAACCAAAAGTGACAAGATTAATAAAGAAGGCCAGTGACCATTTACTATATAATTTTATTAGGTGCAGAATTATTTATAATTATAATATCTGTCCTGTCCTATGGACTCGTTTTGATTGTGACGTTTGATTATGAGTTAGGTCTCTCTCTGTCTTTCGGCGGGAGATTCAAAAAATCTTTTGCTGAAACATCAAGCAAAGGGTAGCCTCTGCTTTTCCCTTTTGCATGTCATATTTGTAAAGCTAATTAAGCAAATTATTGTTATTATTATGGATTTTCTGTAGTTAAATATTAGCTAGAATGAAAGTGATGAGAAGTAGATTTCGCGGTCTTTAGCCGGCAAGCATAGCCCCACCCACTCAGTTCTCTTTCTTATGTTCGTACGCGCTCGTTACAAGGAGTTTGTCAGGCACTACCTATCTAGTGCTCCCATTTTCCAATTAATAAATCCGAGGGTGCCATTTTATTATGAGATTTATTAAGAATTAAAAAATATATTATTGTGAGAATCGAGATGCATATACCGCGTTACAAATGCAGCACGGTGCTAAACGTAGCCCCACATTGATTAGGGTCTAGTAGTAGTGTATTATAGTTGATAAGTTTTTTTTTTAAAAAAATTATCTTTATATTATTTGATGAAATATAAATATTTGTTACATGTATATTAATATTTGATATAAATATAATGAGTTCTTTAAGAATTTTTATATATCTAAAACTTATATTTTATTTTTATAGCATTTAATTAGAGATAAATATTTCTTAAAATTATATTAATATTTAATAAAAATATGATGCACTTGATTAATTGCATAGTCAATTGCTTTGGTTCTGTCATGTTTGCTTGATACGTGTTACCTTGGACTTGTCCAAATATTTTAAATCTGATATATTTTTGAAATATATGTTATATTGGATTTGACTAACTATTAAGTTCAACTACAATAAACGTGATCGACTATCAAATTTGAATGTCCTATCAAACTCTTGTTGTTTCGAACTTAACTAATTATTAAGTTCAAATGTTTTAAGTCTGATATTTTTACTGAACTCACATTATTTTTTTACTCAGTGGAATATCAAGATCAAATATCTTGAGTATGTCATGTTTGTTAAGCCAATATTACTTTATTTTTTTGAACATATCAAGAGAAAGGATAGTCATTTTTTTTAATTTTTTAAAAAGGGATGTGCATTTTGATGGGTGTGTGAGAGACTTAACATGCTATAATTGTAATTTATATTTTACTCAACAGAAGTCGAAAATTAGATAAGCAATTAAATCTACTTGTATGTTTTTTTTTTAAGGAAATAACATTTTAAATTAGTGAATGGATTACACTATTCTCAACTTCATGCAATTTCATTCTAAATGTATCAAATGTTTTTCATTTATGTCCTCATATTCAGAGTCATAAGAAATCTTTAACGTGAAACGTTTAACCATCTTCAATATAGCATCATTCTATTCCAATAAATAAGAGGACATCAAAGGAATTGCATCGTAGTAGTCAAATCAGGAATCTATAATACTTTAGAAATTTATTGAAAATCTTATAAATATTGGCTGTCAACAAGGAATTGGTGGATATACTGGGGAGTAATTCGAGGTTTCTCTTTATCTTTCACCTTCATTTTAATATAGCTATCTTTCCACGCGCGTCGTCGCGGGTGGAAAAAACAGTTGTTCTTTCAATCTACTCTGAGTCTCTGACCAGCCCACCCAAGCATGGATTGTAAAAGGCAGCAGCCCATGCCAGTTACCTAAAATACAATATTATCCCTACAGAACAAAAATTTCAAGTTTCTAACGTGATCAGGTGTACGTCTATACTTCAAAAATTTAAAAAGTATTTTTGGTATTTCAGTAAGTGTATTTTTTTAAAAAAAAAATTATTTTTAACACTATACCATTAAAATAAAAATAAAAAATTAAGAAAAATAATAATTTGATATTTTTTAAAAAACAAACATGATTTTAAAACACATTTAAAAGCAGAAGCTGTAAAAGCAAAAGGCAAGAAAATATCTCCAATGACATTCCACATCAAATCAAAATATCAAATCAAGGTTTATAGTTTTTTTTTCTTTTTGACTTTCTATAATTATTTTTCAAAAGGAGAGAAAATCATTTTCCGGTATTTTTGACTTAACAGTGAAGTGCTTTTCGGCGCCAACTACCACCGCCTTACCCTCCTTTTGTTTCTCTATTGAAATTCCGGGTATTTTATCATTCTAATAATTTTGGTAAATTTTTTAAGAGAAACTAACATCAACTAAAAAAATAATATAATTTCATAGAAATTATATTCTCTTACTATCAAATCTTAAATTTTATTTTTTAACTATTAGATTTTTATAAAATTTTGTATTGATTTTTGTTTAGACTAATTAATTTTAAAAATATATATATTTTTTAAAACAAGACTAAACAGCCATTATTTGAAAAGTTAATATGTATAAAAAAAATATTTAAAAATATAGTTATGTTTAAACTATATTATCTTTAAATTCTCTTACAACTTATGTTATTCTCCCATAACTTTTACAAAACCATGTTATTTTTTCAAAAATAAAATCTGAGATTTCCTGAAATCATTTTATTATCTTTGTTTTTTTTTCTTTCCTTTTTTTTTTTGTTAACTGTATCCACCTTTGGCGGGAAAATTATAAATTGCGATTCATAGAACTCGTGACCTCCGATTCCTGACTAGTCTTCTGGATTGTTTGGAAGCAAACGGCAGTTTTAACGCTGTTATCTCTTCATTTCGTCATAAATAAGAAGAAGAAAAATACTTGCTTTTATATAAATTTAAACATAGTAAATACTAGTAGCTTGAAACTTAATTAGTATTTGAAGAATAGAGGTGATTATTTTTTGTTGGGTTCAGTTTTTATAAAAAAATAATCAAATTAAATTAAAAAAAACAAAATTAAAATTAAAACTGGTTCAAACGACCGGTTTTGATTCGGTATTTTAGGATAAAAACCAGTTTTGGCTTGGATTTTAGGATAAAAACCGGTTTTGACTTGATTTTTTCGGTTTTACACTTATAAAACCAAATAAGTTGGATTTTTTTAAATTTTAAATGGTTTTTTTACGTTTAATTTTTTCAGTTTCTAATTTTCTTGGTTTAATTAATTTGGCTTGGATTTTAATATACTAATAACTTGAAACTTAATTAGTATATCGAGAATTGCTAAATACAATTCATGATAACACTGGTCAATGAAACATGTTCTTAGCAATAAATTCCAATCACATTTATAAACTTGATAAAATAATAATAATAATAATTGTAACATGCAATTTGTGAATGGTTATAAAACAGGGTAGTGAAATTTCTTTGTTTGCAGGTACTGTATGGTTTAAGTAGAGAAAATGATGACTTTAATTTATTTTTTCATCACTTTTTTTTCAACTATCTTTTTTATCAAATAACTTGTAATTGAAATATAAATAAACCCCTTCAACTGGTTTTTAAAGTAAAGTAAATAATGTGAAGTGTTAGGAAGGTTGTGACCTGTGAGAAAGCTCGGCAGCTCATTCACAGGGAGGTCTGGCATGAATATCTGAGATATTTATTTTTCACGAAAATATAATACCAGAAATATAAAAGAGTATACATCGTGTTATAACGGAAAAACCGGCTGAAAGAGACAGCCGTTAAAAGAGGCGGGAAAACTGGAGTGACAGCCGGATATGGTGGGAAAGATGACAGATAAGCTGCCGAATCTTGTAAAGCGGACACGTCACCAAAGATTCAGATTCCAATGTATCTCATGAAGGGCAATGCTTTGCTCACTGGACATATCACGGGATATCCATGGCAGTCAACATCAGGCCATTGCAAGGATAAGGCCAGCCAAAAACTGTGAATTGTAAAGTTAATCACAGTTTTACAGCTCATGGCATCTGGTGCCTTGTGTACCTTTTTTTTTTTAGAAAAAATTGTTTGAGTAGTTAAATAATTTTTATCTTTTTAACTTTGAAAATAATTTCATTTTAAATGTTTATTTTATAAAAACTAAAATAATATTTTTTTTATTTATAAAAAAATTCTTATTTATTTATTTTACATGTTTGTGTATAGCATGAATGAGTTTCATTTTAAAAGTACTTATTTTTTATATTAATATATTAAAATAATCTAAAAATATATTTTATTTTTTTAAAAAAAACATAATTCAACCCTGATTTCAAACGCGCCTTCGGGATCATTTATTTTGGAGGCGGCTGTTGTGTTTTTACCCAACCTTAATTGTTTGGTGTTTGGTTATAAAATGAAACATGTGGTTTGGTTCATGAAACCCATTAACAAATAAAGGTTTGACCTTGGTTTTTAAGCAACTTTTAACATGCTTCGAGTGGACCACTCATCCTACATTTTCCTTTACTTTATTCTTTCTGTATTGTTGGTTAAAACAAATAAACCAAAACAACTTTCGAAATTTTTTTTAGTTCGAGAAACAACTATATAAACAAAAAAGCTACAAATTGTTTTTAAAAATTAGAAAAATTTGTATTTGCATAATTTTACATCAAGCGTGCTTGACTTGTGCAATAAAAAAACTTGATAAGATGTAGGTTGCAAAGCTTGGATTACAATTGCAAAATAAGAAATTACTACATATTTTTTTTTATTTTTATTATAACATGAATTTCAACTATGATTTTAACCAAATACATTGAACGTGTTTTTTTGCTAAAAAGATGATTTAAAAAAAAAAAATAAATTATAATTACAAAAACTATCACAATATCAAATATATTTTTAATCACTTATTTTTATAAAACCATAGCTAAAAATATTTTATATAATTTATTTTTTTAAACCTAGGCTGAAAGAACCAACTCAAAAAACAAATACACTCGCACGTTCACTGGGTAATGGGGGTAGAGGTTAAATGTATTGGATTAGATACTTGAGAGATGATTCAAGTTTTAAAAGCTCCTTTTGTTTTGTTTGCACGAGGAAGGTCCTCATCCCACATGTCAGCTAATTATTTTTTGTGTCGAGAAATCTAATACCTTGTTTTTTAAAATAAATTAAGATATTGGATAGTTCTGTCATCTTTGTACTGGGAGTAAGAAATCTCACATTTACGAGTATTTTATAATACCGGATGGATTTAAATATATTTTTAAAATAATTTTTATTTATATTTAACAATAAAAAAAAAAATAGATCAAGATATAATTCACGACTTTGATGAAAAATACCTGTATTTTTTTTTTTTAAGATCCTGGTACTTCTAAGCTATGAATCACTAAAATTTAATGATGTATTTATTCAAATAAAAGTTTGTATTTCAATATACAAGCTTAAGAACAAGAAATATGTGTTTATGTAACAAGAGTCTCGTTAAACTCCTGTTTGTGCAACTCTTATGTCATTGGTTTATGAAATATTGACATGAAAGTTAATTTATTGAACCAAATAATAAAGTTTTTGAAAAAAATGATTCCCTTGTTAACAGGAAAAGACATAAGTCCCCAAGGGGTGTAGCGTGGTGGCAAAAGGCTTGAGATCTGCACAATAAGTCTTGATTTCGAGTCAGGGCGTGCACTTCTTGTAAGAGCCTGGGACAGCCGGGGTTTTACTCTCTTATCTGAACCCACAAAGTGCGCTTTCCGGAGGGTGGGGTTTCCTCGAATCCAAAAAAAAAAAAAAAAAAAAAAAAAAAACATGACTTTAACATTCCCATACTTGGTTCATTAGTCTGACCCATTATCTTGGTTTAACATAATCTTTTATCCTTCTCGGAAAACAAATGCACAAATCATATAATAACAAGTATTATGTTCCATGTATTTTAATGCACATAGTTTTTCGAGTTTTGTTCTATACATGGCAACCTTGCTTATCGAGCATACCATGTTTTTATTTTCTGGTCATGTAGGATGATGTTTCTAAAATAAAATAGCATGCACATGAATATAACAAAACATCACGGTCAATAAAATTTATTTCAAAAACAATATACACCGTTACTTTATTTACAACTCTTTAATGATATATACCTAGATTAGTTTGATATTGCCACAACATACCCACAACAACAATGTCAGATCTTATACATACATGAGCATACATTGGAATGTTCTTGCCCGATTTAAATTGAACATGTCATTTATTCACAATGAAAGCTGCACTTGGTGAGCAATCATTTATTCAAAATTTATTTAAAACTTTATTGATACAGATTTACTGAGACATATTTACATCCATCTTTATAAATTTTAATGTCAATGTCATAACATGTCTCACCGATATCCTTCACATCAAAATTTTTTAGTGATAAATCATTCCACATTTTGCAACAAACTCTTATTATTAGAATATATCCCACATACAAAACAAAATAACAAATATTACCCCATTAATTTTCCAGTATATACATCAATCCATGATACTTTCTACAAATTAAAATGAAAAAATAACATCGAGAAATTTAAAATACTACTGTTGGGATGCTTATTCTAAATTGTATATGGATTTCTAAGTTTGGAGATCAAATGCTCACAGTCACTAAAGAGGAATCTAAATAGTGTGTTTGGCAGTGTGGTAGCAGTTGCTTTTTAAATAGTTTTTCGTGTCGAAATACATGCAAATGATGTTTTTTTATTTTTTAAAAATTATTTTTGATATCAGCATATCAAAACGATCCAAAAAGTACAAATTATATTTAATTTTAACAAAAAAATTTTTTAATAAAACACAGCTACAAACACAATGTCAAACGATATTTCATGTCAACCTGCTTCTCTGCATGGATCATAAGTAATCATCCACCAAAAAGATGAAACATTTATGACGATGGAGACAGATAGGTAACTGGGTTGAAGAGGTGGTTGGCACATGGAAATAATAATAAAAATAATCGAGTTCACTACGGCGACCTGTCAGACTGGCATAGAAAGTAAAAACACCCTTTAACGGCGAACGAAACAAACAATTGTTAAGCGAATTGGTTATAATTCGAGTAAAATCCAAGATACCTGGGTGTTCTCGGCGAAAAATTTCCTCTGTAAAATCTGTGCCAGTGATAGGTTCTCAATTCTCATGATGAAATCCATTCCTCCAATTATGCAAATTTAAATTCAAATACTCGGAGGCCTTTTGATCCCCATTTTTACTGTTCGGTACACGCGCGGACCAACTAGATTGCAAAACCTAATCAAGATAGCTAGTGCAGTAAACAAGGAAATCCAAGGTTTAGACCATCGGGTTCATATTCTGGTTTCACTGCATTGTCTGGGTAAAAGATTTGCCGGAGAAAGGATGGTTTGAAGAAACAAGGAATTTTACGTTTAGAGCACGTTTGGGAACGCGGTGTAAACCATGTTTGCAACGAATTTGAATTATTTTTTTTTTAAAATTTAATGTGATTTGTATTTTTTTATCGTTTTGATATGCTAATGTCAAAAATAAATTTTAAAAAATAAAAAAATTAAAGACATCTCCTTTTCCCGTTTTTTGGTGGAAAATAAAAAAACAGAGCTGGGATAACAAATCAAGGGACCTCTGGGAATGCTACAGGACTGGATGTTCTGATCATGTTAAGCAACAATGATAACAAATAATGCAGAAACATCCTAATGATTATGTTTGTGCTTTTACAAGGGAGACTAATTAAGGTAATTAAAGTAATTGAAGACTGAGAATGCCATGCTCCTTGTGATATGCAGACAGAAGTCAAAAGCTTATCAGCTAGCTGGGAATCGATTGCCCTAAAAACCGTGTTTTACAAACAGAAGGCGAAGCTGGGCATCGATTAGTTGTTTACTAGATTATCAGCTATCAGGTATGGATAAGCAAGTGATTGAGATCTGCAAAGCAGATGTTGAATTCGAGTTAAAATATATATTTTTTATAAAAAGTTTAAAATAATTAGGAAGTTTTATTTACTCACCTGAATTCATAAAATATAATTTTAGGAGAGTGAGTTTTCTCGAATTCCAAAAAAAAAAAAAGAGGTTAAGGTAGGGATCATATCATTTTTTTTTAATTTATAAAAATTTTGGGTATTGTTAACATGTTAACAATAGTAAAAAAAATAATAAACAATAAAAATATAAAAACTAATCTGATATGAACTAATTAACTTTAATGATAAACAAATAAAATGAATAACCAATAAAAACAAAGTTTGAATAAAAAAATTCAAGACAATATATTTTAAAAAATATTAATACAACAATGTATTGAAATAATATGAATTAATCTAGGACTACTTATTAAATCCATGACTTTCAGGTCATGAAATTAAAATAACTCTATAAAAAAAATGCAATTAAGGCCTATTCAAAAGTATTGTAAATATTACTTTTCAAAGTAATTTTATTTAGAAATACATTAAGATAATATTTTGTTATTTTAAAAATTTTATTTTTAACACCGACACATCAAAATAATAAAAAAAACTAAAATAATAATTTACAACTAAAAAAAATTTAATTTTTTTTAAAGCATGAATGGATCATAATGCTAAACATGGTCTAAATCATGAATTTCAAATCTAAATTAATTCAATATTAAATGATAAAATAAAATAAAATAATTCAAAATAACAACTTGATTTAAAAAATAAACAGGCTAGCCTATTAATTCCACAATTCAAGTAATGAGATAAAAATAACCTTATTTGTTCAATAAACTAATGAACTCCAATGAATGTCTAGTGTCATTTAGAGAGCGTCTGAAAATGTGGTTTCATCCATATTTTAATTATTTTTTTATTAAAAATTAAATTTTTTATATGTTTTGTATTGTTTTAATGAGCTAATCTTAAAATTAATTTTTAAAAAAAATATAAAAAAATTATTTTAATATATTTTAATATAAAAAATACTTTAAAAAACCATTGCAACAATACTTCTAAACAATTCTTGTTGGGTAACATTTTCATGTGAAACTTATTTACAGCGGTCATATTTTCCTAGCCTTTTTTTAATTATTATTTTTATTCTCTGGACAATCCAATCCTGCGCTGTAGACGTGGTTTATTGTCTCGTGAGCTTTCTAGAGCAACCACGTCCCGGCTATACGAAACTGGGACGCGAGATTCTAGCATGGCTGGGACCAAACCGACCTCCGGGTAGCTTACCCCGAATAGCAAAAACAGGTCCTTTAATTCGCAATTCTGGAATAAGAAAATGGGCATTGCACGTCTATTCACGGAGAGAAACTGCTAGCCACTGTAGCCATTGATCCAGGTGAGCCGTGGGATATGGATTTGCTAGAAAGGGTTTAATAGCATTGATATCAAGGGTGGTTAATGCGATAGCGACATGGTTGGACATCTCGTGGCCGATAAATCATCCCGTTGCCTTTTACATGATCTTGTGAATATGCATGATCATCAAAATGGGACAAGTGTTATCATGACAGAACAGGTGAAATTTGATGTGTAAAATATATAGTTTGGTTACTCCAGGCTTGATTCTTTGTTTTTTACTCTTCTCAGCTTGGCAGTAATGGACATTGGTAGCCTTGTCCACGGGGGCGGAGCAAGGAAAAAAAATTAAAAGGGTCAAATTATAATTTAAGGGATCAAAACAAAATTTCAATTATTTTTATTAAATTTATAAATATTTACAAAAAAAGGGGCATTTTCTTACGGGGATCGGGACCCCTACCAGCCCCCTCCCTCCGCCACTACTTGTCGAGCTTTCAGTTTGTTGTGCATGATTTTCTAGAAACATTGCATGCGAGAATGACGCCATGGCATGGAATGCATCGACAATGAACAATGATAAATTCAGAGCTTGTAAACCTGTTTGTTTTTTTATTTTAAAAATATTTTTTTTAAAAAATTATTTATTTATTTATTTATTTTAATTTTTATATATTTTTATATCATTTTAATATGTTGATATTAAAAATAATTTTTTTTAAAAAATAAAAAAATATCATTTTGATGTATTTATGAGTACAAAATACTTTAAAAAACAATAACAAACCACACTTACAAGCAGGTTAGAATTGTTACATGTGATGTAATTTATGATGAAAATAAGTTAAGTTGAATCTTAAAAACAGGTATAGTAGAATTAGCTCCAAACAAATTTCAATTTAAAAAATGCAATAATCAGATTTAAGATTAAAAATTTTATTTTGTTTTTCATTCAAGTTTATATAATGTTTTGATTTAAGGCTATCTAATCATAAAAATTTATGATTTTTTTTTAAATAACAAGTAAAAAAACTAACTCAAATTATAACAATAGCTAAAACACTCAGTGTTTTACTGTGCAAATATACAGTGAAACGATGAGCTGTCTTCTTTTTATTTTATTTTTTTTTTATTTATTTTTAGGTCGTCTTTCTTTTCTTCTTTTTGTTTTTTTTAGTTGTTTTTTTCCTTTTTTTTCTTTTTTGTTGTCAATGTTAATTTTTTTTTTATTTAGTTATCAAATTTTCATAATACAGGTTTTGGGTTTGATGGGTTAATCCGTATTTTTTTCTAATTTTTATTTTTAATTAATTTTTTCCAGTGCAGTCCAAATTGAAATGCTTAG
This sequence comes from Populus alba, assembly GCF_005239225.2. NCBI lineage: Eukaryota > Viridiplantae > Streptophyta > Magnoliopsida > Malpighiales > Salicaceae > Populus > Populus alba. The sequence continues at coordinate 18,336,815 of NC_133293.1, read as the reverse complement.
CTGTCTTTTTATTTTTTGTTTTGTTTTTTTTTGTCTTTTTTGCAATCCAGTTGATTCATATTTTTTTTCCTTTTCTTTATTAGTTTTTTCTTCCAATTTCATCTTTAAATATTGTAATTAACTCTAACTAAAAGACATCAATCTTTTTTCTTTCAATTTTATGACACGAATCCCAGGTTTGACGGGTTAAACCAGTTGATTAAGATTTTTTTTTTATTTTTTCTTAATGTAGTTTTTTTCTTTCAATTTTTCTTTTAATATCTATTTGATTAATAATTAAACTTTTATGATTTGTTTTGTTTATTGATCATTAAATTATTGTGATCTCGTGAGGGGATTTTACTGTACCCCTCTTGCAAAGCACTATTCATCAAAATAATGAGTTGTTTTATTGGTTTTTTCTTTTTAATTAATCTTTTTTTTTATTTTTATTTTGTAATATTAATTTTTTTTTCTTTTTAATTATCATACTTTTACAACAAAATCTTGCTACCAGACTCATATCAAAGGCTCCGGGTTTGATGTTGCAACCAAACTCATTTAAACTTGGGGCATGCAAGTATAATATTATTATTAATATTATAAATATAACTTTGTAAAAAAACTTAATACTCTTAAATTTTATTTTATTTTAATATTTTTTATATAAAAAAATTGATCCGCATCATAATGCGAGCCATGTTTCTAGTAAATTTATTAAATTCACAATCGCACGCATATACACACACCTTAGTGATTCTTGAAATAAACTCACTCACGTATTGGTAAATTTCTTCTTCTTTGATTTTTTTTTTTCTAGTTTGACAAGGTAGATGCTTAAATCATTTTTTCCTGTTTAATAATCCTCTCAGTACATGCAAGCCACTCCATCCACGTGTACCGGATAATCTCGAGTTGAATTTCAGAAGTGTAGACAAACTATCTGTAAACAACGTTGATGGAATTGCAAACGACGCGAACTCAATTAATATTGTATTTTAAAAATCATTGGAAGGTTTTTTCTGTAATTTTCTCCCGGGCGGTCAGTTTTTATGGTTTTTCTTGTGATTTTTTATATATTAATATTAAAAATAATTTTTAAAAAATAAAAAAATAAGTTTTTATAATATATATTTTTTTAAAGAACTTTAAAACCCATCACTACCATAAAAAAATACACAAAAATAGTTATTCAGAAAAACCTTTAGTCATGGGCCACCCATGGAGATGAGAATTGCCTGTAACCAGGTGTTCTCGAATTATGCAATAGCATAAAACACAAGAAGTCATTTCTTTTACCAGAAGAAAATTCGTTCAAAGTTTTTATATACCTGTTGATATTTTCTTATGGCATATGCAGGCACATCCTTTCAAATGACAACCCATTAAAACCGTACAAAATCTCAGATTTTCTAAAAATAGAGAAAACAGACAAGAGAGCTCGAAGCCCTTTTCAGTGAAGTTTCAGCAAGTTTTGTTTTGTTTTTATTTTATTTTAATTTTTGAATTTATATGTTTATATTAAAATATATTTTAAAAATAAATAATATTATTTTAATATATTTTTTTAAAAATAATTTAAAAAACAAACTTAACCACCCTTCCAAACAAAACTTACTGTTTGGTATATACAGATTTCCAAACAATCAACCAGATGACAAAAAGAATGATAATCAAAATCCACACTATCCACTGTGAAGATGTAATTAACCCAGAACCAGTTAATTAAACCACACCCCAACTCCAATCATAAGTTAACTGCTCACAGTAAACTAATTCACGCCATCAAAACATTAACAAATAATTAAAGTTCTAGGTGTTCAATTATGAACAAATAGGAGATGGATTACACAGAAGGACAAATGCTCCAGCTAGCGGGCCATTCCTTTCCTTCCAGTTGTTTGCACATCCTAATTAAAGTTAGTGATTTTTTTATTTTTATTTTTTTTGAATCTTGTATGGAACAGACCCGGAAACCTTAATAAAAGCAGCTTGTCTTCTACATTCTCTATTCTCTCGCGCTCTCTTTTCTTTTTCTCTCGTTGGGTCCCCCACAGCCTGCAAACCCATCCCACCCTGCTTGGTCATTATTAAATCTTCTCCTTCCAGCCACTCTCATATCCATCTCCACTCCACCACCTCCTCTCTCACTCCTCATCTCCCTCCCAAGTCTCGCCAGAGATCCCTAAAGTGTCCCAACAAGATACCTAATATTGATGGCTGTGGCTCTTGAAGACGTAGAATCTTGGCTCCCTATTGAGTTTCTTACAGCGGAAGAGGTACTAATGGACAAAGAGAACTTTAACAAAAACGGTTTCAAGACTGAGTTGAAACCGAGCCTTTGCTTCCCTAACGAGTTCCCTTACGAGTTCGACTCGTTTGGCTCATCTTCAGCTCTCAGTTCTCCGGTAGAGTCCGTCATGGGTTCCTCCACTGAGACTGAGAGCAGTGACGAGGACGACTTTCTGGCTGGGTTAACTCGGAGACTGACTCAGCAGCTCACCGTCAAACCTGAGGTACAACTCAACCCCTTTTACTCTTCCTTTAAAGTACTCACACCTACTAGTGCTTTTGTTCCTTTTCTTCTTAAATGCCGTTTCATCTTAACGGTGTAATCTTTTCGTTGACTTGATAGAAGAAGTGGGTCATGGCCGGGTCACCGGAGTCGACTCTAAGTGGTCTAGGAAGCTGGTCCGTATCCAGCAACGGGAGTCCAAACGGGGTGTTGTCTCCACCAACGACGCCGTATGGGGCCAAGAATGACACATGGGATCTGATATATGCCGCTGCTGGTCAAGTTGCAAGGTTAAAGATGACCAATAATGAAGGCCACAAGTGTAATACTAGTAATAATTTTCAAGGTAGGGGTTTGCTTGGTCCAGCCAGGACTCAAAACCCAGATCTCACTTCGGTCAAGCATCAGAATACTGGGTTTTATCCTTCTCAGAGGAGCCCTACTTTTGGCAACAATGTTCCACAAGTTAATCAGGTAAATTTTTTTTCTTAAGCTCTATTTCGTTTCAAAGAAATTAAATTAAAAAGCAAGTCTTGCCAAAACGTAAGCCTCTGTTTGGTCCAGATACATTGAAAGTATTGTATCAAGCTAATTTTTCTTGCTTTGCAGTACCAGCAATTTGTGAGGCAAGAGCAACAGGCACTAAGGCAACAGTGCTCTTCAATTTGGGAAAGACAACAAGTGAAGACAACCTGGCAAGCTCAGCCCCAATTCCACCAACACCAACAGGTGCAGAGCAGAGGCAGAGATGTTCGTTATGAAGATGGGAGGTGTGGGCGTCCTCTTGGACTGCCTCAGTCTGCTTGGCCTCCTCTTCAAGTACACCCTCAAAATCAGCACTCTAATTCAGCAGGCATGAGGGCTGTTTTTCTTGGTGGATCCGGTGTTAAAAGAGAGAGTGCTGGCACTGGTGTGTTTTTGCCTCGCAGATATGGCAACCCCCCTGACCCCAAGAAGAAATCTGGTAAATAGTTGATTGCTGTAATTGTCGTTTTTCATCCTATTTGATTTTTAACTTTTTTCTTGTTCCTATTTTGACGATGACATCATTTGTTAACTTAATCAATAGGTTGCTCTACAGTTCTGCTGCCAGCTAAAGTTGTCCAGGCTCTAAATTTGAACTTTGATGACATGGATATCAGTGGTCTTGCTCAGCCACGCCTTAATAATAACGCATCCTTCCATTCCGAGTATGGTAAGCAAGTTTCTTGATTTATTTTTCCTAATCCTTCTGATGTTTTGGCAAACTTGTGATTTTTCAGACTTGTTATCGAAACGACTCGTTTTTTTTACTTTGGATGTCTGTAATTCTGTAGATGCTTTGATGGCAAGAAGAAATGCACTTTTGGCACAGCAGAAGAGGAATTTACGGCAAGAGAATGTACTCAATCGTGAAATACGCCTGCCTCAGGAGTGGACATATTGAGACCACCCATCAATCATGTGTTGTGGGCATTCAAGCTGTCATGATGATAATGTTTGTTTTGGTTTGGATGATGAAAGCAAAGTAAAGATGGTAGAAGTTGAAGTTTTTATAGGGATTTATGGTTTTTACAAGCAAAAGAGAGCGAGTTTAGTTCTTAAAGAGAGCAATAAGGAATCCAGCTTTTTTTTTTCTTGCTAGGGAGATTGAATGAAGCTTTTGTGGACTAGGTTTTAGACGAAGGTCAAAAGGAAGCCATTTAATAGTAGTAGTAGTAGATGATCCGGGGTTGCTGCTATTTTGTTGTAATAACGACGGGGTTAAGTTATGTTTAAAGGGGGTTTGTTTAGCAAGGGAAATTTGTTGGTTTATGGGGAGGTGGGGTATTTGGAGGTTGTAGGAGGAGAGGAATCCACAACTCTCTCTTTCTCCTAATATAATATCTCTTGGAAGCTAATATTATAACGAAATAAAGTGCCTTTATTAGTTTCTATTCGGACACTCCTTGTTTTACTAATCATGTTCCTACACCATTGTTGTCTTGTCAAGGAGTTGGCAATTCTCTGCACCATTGCAGGCTTGCAGTCAATCTTTTGCCCTGTGTAAACATTCCTTGTTCCTTTGGACTAGATTGGTAAACTAATCCAACCATGGCTAGACTTAAAATTGGTTAGCATGTCAGTTCTTGTTCGCATCTGGGCAAATGAGCGTGCCTTCTCATTATACCTAGCCAGTTGTCAACAACGGCGAAGCGCCTAAAGATCATTTTCAAACCATGGGAACACGCAGGCTCAAATTTGAACTAGGGTTGGAGCGAATAGCTGCTTGTGATTGTTTAGACTTTCGATGAGAACTTACATTTTCAAAGTTTTATGTATTTTTGTATCCATGCTACAAGCTCGGTTAAGATGGGTCCCTTTTGTCGTTGAGTATCTACCCATGCGTATCAAATATGGACCTTGTAATATATAATAACTATGAGAATAGCATGTTAGTTAGCCTAATAATTTCCAATGGGTCCTCTGCGGAGAGGGAAATCTGCCGATAAGCTAATACACTCGCTTTAACACAGAAAAGAAATAAAGAAAAAGCAAAGAGATGATGTAGAAAGGATCTTTGCTTCAGCGTGAAGCAGCAGAGATGGTGGATAAAGACTGAGGGAGGGAGGGGGGACGGAGTGAAATTTGCCGTACGTTCTTTTGGCTGATTTTGATGGGACCCATGTAGTGCTGGCTGTTATGTGTTTTAGGTCACTTTCCATGTTCAGAGGTCTATTAAATAGTTTTCGCGGTTCTTTCTTTCCTTCTTTTTTTCAAAAAGAGTGATGGAACATCTTCGGTAGTTGTGATTTGGTGCTCCGTGGACAGGGCATTGTTGACTTAGTCAAACCTCAGTTGCCTCCCTCCTCGATTTACTATTTCATGAATGGGATACATGGGATGCTCTCTTAGGGACTTAGGGTAAAGATATGTCTTTTTTCTTTCTTTGATAAATTAGATTATCTCCGTCAAGGATACCACGGCATACCATAGCTATCCTGCTTTGTGATATTATTAAGGATTTAATATTATTACATCGGACATATCTCAATAATTAACACCAGAAAAGAAAATTCAAGTTAATCAATTAGATCCAAGCATGCTTGTAATTGAGTTACTAAAAGCAAAATTGCCACGGGTGATTAAAACAGTGATTTTTAATTAGTGATTGATTATTGCTGATAAATCCTGGGGCAACGGTGAAGCTTCATAGAGAAAATCAACTTGCGGAGGTTGTTAATGGGAAACTCCAATTGCTTCCTTTTGTTTTTGAACTCAATCCTCGATTTCTTGATCAACTCAGTTAGTCTTTATCTTGTGGAACAAAACAAGGAACAGGACTCCATGTTTATCGGTGAACAATTAATATTATCATTGAACCTTAACAAATTATACTTATTGTACTAATTGTCAATGATTTCCGACACCATCATCCTTGAGCAAAAAACAAGTGATAAAAAATAATAAATCGAAATAGAACTCAAGCAACCGGTCTGAATGGCAGCTTGTAATTTTATTTTTTGAATCAACCTTTTTTACGATGTTTATTTGACATTTTTAACAGGATTAGTACGTAATTGAATTCATCCATATCAAAGATTGAGGATTTTTTTTTTTTTTGGTTGTGAGATGGAGGAATTGAGTGAAAGCAAGGGTTACCCGATTTTTTTGTCTCCTACAACTGGACTGTTGTAAATGTAGACTAACAGATACGTTTAAAGCTAGGGTGACGACAGTTATACTTGTTCAAGAAGTCTATTTGCAATCCATTTAGGCACAAGGAATTGTTCTTAATAACAGCCACCTTTAAAATATCATCAAGTTGCTCGGAGGAAGTTATTTCGTATTTGTTTTTAATTCCCACCAACTTTTTATCCCTTTAAAAAACGAGGTACATAAAGACTGATATAAAGTAAATTGTATTTTTTTCCTCTTAAAATTACTCATTTGAATAAATTATAATTAAGTAAATTTTCGTTCTTAAAAAAAAAAAAACAGATACATGTGGATAGAGACGGGTATAACTTATGTTATTTATGTATGTGTTCATTTTCCTAAAACGCGGTACTGGTAATGTCTCCGTTATCTCATGGCATGGCATGGGAAAATGGGTTTGAATTGAAAAGTAATTTTTTTTTATTAAATTCTTTTTTCAGTATCAAATAATTCTATCTATTTGAGGTTCTAAGATTTCTTTTTTCTTTCCAATACAAATATCAGACGATGATATGTTCGTTATTTGGTGCCCCCCCCCCCCCCCCAAAAAAAAAAAAAAAAGCAAGGAATTAACTGTGAATTGTTTTTTTCGCCGTTGGATCAATATGCATGCTTCGACAAGTAAATTAGCTATAAGAGCTGTAATTGCAATCAATTTAGGCACATGACATGGGTTTTTTTTTTTTTTTTTGAGACTCTTAATAGTTGAATTCGAAATAGTGGGAGAAAGCGATGCAAGTGGAAGTCGCCTCATTTAAAAGTTGAATTCGAAATAGAGGGAGAGTGGGTGGGGGTTAGGTCCATAATTCGGTTCCTAATTCAAACGTGTACAGTCAGAGCTATGCTCCCATTGGTTTTGAGTTCGGACAAGATGAAAGGGCCTTCCTTTACTTACGAAAACGAACTCTACTATATATATATATATATATAACCGGTCATGAAGACATGGAATGCAAAGCTAGAATCAGATGCCACGGGCGCCACCATTCTTAATATATACATCTTTTCTATCTTGATTTTAGGCCCATGTCGTCTAAAGAATTGCAAGAAACCATGATTCGGGTATATTATGAGCGTAAATAGAATTTCCTTCACTGTTCTTCCACAACAGAGTTCGAATATTAAAATGCTGGTTTTGATTGATCACTTGCTTGAAATACACACAAAATAAGTGTATCACTGGATTGGACGAAATATATGTAGTGATGTATGCAGTAGCTTGGTAATGAGACCGCATGCGAGGTGATCAACTCCGTGGATCTTGAATCCTAATTCATTTGCTTTGCTTTTCCATGCTTGTGCATGTGATCAAGTCATATCATATTAATCCCAGAGATATGATTTATTATAATATGGGATTAGGTTTATGTTTAGTATCATGTCGTGGAGAATCATAGTCATCCCATATATATATTGGACTAGTTCAATACGAATCCTTATAATTAATGGATTGATCAAGAGATCCATGCTCATTCTTTATATATAAATATTTGTCTAGGGTTGGAGTAGAACTGGTTTTTCATTAATTATATTAACTTTAAATTAAATATTTTTAATGTTTTTCTATCGTTTTTGGTGTCTATTTATCAAATTTCCAAATATATTTTTGTTCAATTAGATCTTGATGGAAAATTTGCCAGGTGGGTTTGCTGGAAATAACTCGTAAGGTTACATAATTAATAAAATTTGCCTCGTGGGTCTAGATCAATTGCAAGATGGTTGTTACGGACCTCTGAATTTCTTGAATATTGTATCTACTCCACTCTGTCTTGTTTATTGTCCTTAAATTAGGTTGATTGGGTTATGATAGTTTGGGGTTGACGCCACTTCTGGTAATGTCCGTGGCAGACCGGCCACTGATGGCGATGGCGAACAGGATTTAGTACATGGACCCAGGATAACTAATTTTGGGCTGTATGAAGATCAGCGACCAGGAAATATATTCCGCGATTAATTGTGAAACTAATAGGCGATCAGACAAATAAACAGAGCAATTATTTGATTTGACTACAATAAATCGGCGATCCTTCAAGAAAGAATGGCATTTAATAGCCAATAATGGAGCCCATAAATCCGCGATCAACAAATTAACTGGGGCGATTATTTGACCACAACAACAACAAATCCGTGATCTTTTAGGAAAGGGGCGGGGATTAACCGGGATTCACTCAGAAATTAATCGGGAGATTTTTTAAAATAATCGGCGGATAATGACGAAAAGAATCGGAGATTAATTGTATCAATAATGGGGGCGATTATTTGAAAAGCAGCATGCGAGTCTGATGCCAGGTACTAACCGAGTTTGCTTTGGATTCGGCGTCGTATTAGCAGGCTAAAATCTTACTTAATGATTCTGATATCACCCGAGAGTCCAGCCTTGCAATTTCGAAATAGTACCTGGTCTTATGGACCCCGTTTGTATGGATAGGCCTTATGGCCCACGAGCGGGACTTAATCTAAAGCCGAACGTTAGCCCAATAGCTTCGGGCACTTGAGTTTTCAGACGAAGAATAAGGTGGTGTTCTTCTCATCATGTTTTTATGTTATTACTGAGGAATGAAACCTCGATATTTTGTAGCATTCAGAAGAGAGAAAAAGAATAATATCAAAATTATAAATAAATATTGAATATCGAGGTAAATATAAAACCATCTTAATTAAGGGAAGAAAAAAAAAGGTAAAACGGAAGAATGAAGATTTAACAACACCACACAACTTTATTAACACATAAACTCAGTATCACAACATCAAACAAAACAAAACCCATGCATGATGCATGCACACATGACATTATCCCAGTTCATAAGTCTTCCACACAAAATTCTACTTGTTTATTATAATCTTATCATGACACACAGCAACACGCCGCCGAAGGTCCCTTCATGGTATGTGGAGTCTCAGCCGGTGATCTCGACGGCCTTAACATCAGGTTTTTTGACTTCCTCTTTAGGCACGGTCACAGTCAAGACCCCGTTTTCCATATTAGCCTTAACTTGATCAAGTTTTGCATTCTCAGGCAACCTGAACCTCCTTAAGAACTTCCCACTTGACCTCTCCACTCTATGCCACTTGTCATTTTTCTCTTCTCTCTCTTTGCTTCTCTCTCCACTTATTTGCAAAACCCTGCCTTCCTCTAACTCCACTTTGACTTCCTCTTTCTTCAGCCCCGGGAGATCCGCCTTGAAAACGTGAGCCTCGGGGGTCTCCTTCCAGTCCATGCGTGTGTTGGCAAATGCCGCTGTTTCGTTGGCGAACTCTGATCGTGGGGCTGATATGGCTGTGCTAGTGAAGGGAAAGTCCTGGAAAGGGTCCCAGATGTCAAGAGAGAAAGGATCAAAGATGTTACTTCTTCGGCCGCCAAAGAGGGTGCTCGGGATAAGGGACATTTTCTTAGTTTCTGGGTTGAGAAAATAAGGTGTGCAAAGTGAAAGCTACCTAATTGTTGAATTAGAGCTGCTTGTTTGTATTTCTTTTCCTTGGTGCGAATTGGAGGAGATGCGAGGAAGGTATATATAGATGGGTATGTGCTGTGATTCAGCATGCTGTACTGTGTTGTGGAGAGTTCGCGGGGCTTCTGGACGAGGAATAGAAGATGGAGACTGGCGATCTTTCTCGAATTGGCCAGATGTCGATGGATTTCCCGTAGGCTCCACTAGTTGGTCGTATACGATAAATGGATCCTATAGGTGACGTGTGCACTAGTAACTTGTTAAAGTGAAGATAGGCTCAACTTCTAATCAGTTTAAAAGTGTGTGCTATTATAATAGCCATTCCGTTATGGTTTGAAAAAAATTATTTTATAATAAATATTTTTAATTGAAATTAGTTTGAAAAAAATAGTGTTTAGTTAAAATTATTAATAAAATTAAAGTTAAAGAAAAAATAGTTTTAATATGTTTGGTTAAAAATGCTTTTGAAAATTAAGGTTATAAAATAATTTTAAAAAATATATATTAATATTGACGGTTTTTAATTTAAATTTTATGGGTTTAACTATTGCTATTATATCATGAAATAAATCACACTTTATATATAAAAAAATTACTTTAACAAAAAACTATCTACAATTCCTTTACATATAAAATTCAACCGACAATAACTACAAAATTAGATAAAATATTATCAAGAATAAAATTAAGATTATAGTACGAGTAGATTTAATTTAGCTTAAACTAATTTAAAAAAACAAAAAAAAATTGTTGTTCACATTCATGTAAACAGTGCGAGTGAAATCAATTAACTACACTGATTTAAAAAAAAAAATAATTGTTGAGTGAACAGTAGCATGGAATCAATTTGGCAGTGTAGAATGCAACAATTTGCTTCTTTTCATTTACCTGTGTCTCACACGCAATTTATTGGGGGACCCATGCACAGTAAATAACTTTTTTTTCATACCCAAACATTTGCTTAGTGCGTTTTTCAAGAAACAAAAACTCTACCTCGTATCCAAATGGATTCTAACTCGTAACTAGGGATATCTAGAGCCTAGAAGGGGATGGTTTTTGATAAGAATTTAAAGAGAATTGACTCGGTATAATTTACTCAAAAAACTAGATTGACCCGTAACCCAATTAGCCATTGAAAAACCTATTTAAAACTCGTTGATCTTTTATTAATTTTTATTTTCAAGTTGATATTATTTTGATATGAAAACAATTGGGTTCATTCAGATCAACTCCCTTGGTCTATGATTGAAGACTTGTTCTGGGTTGACTCATAAATCAGATTTAAAAACTATAAGAAAAATAACTTTTTAAAACATGCAACACGAGTCATTAGACCATGAGCATCATGCACGGGGAGAGCAAGAAGTCCAATCTATAATAAATCAAATGTAAAATAATAAAATCAAAATTAAAAAATTATTTACAGAAATGGATTTAAAATAAAAAATAGCAAAGATGAAAATCAAAATAAAAATAAATTTGAGGATGAGAATAATTTTTTTATCGTATGGTTAAACCGAAACAAAAAATAATTTGGATAGAATGATGTATTGAAAACCACTAAAACCTTGTTGGCTAAGAAAAAAAAATTTAAAATTAAATATTAAAAAAAAATTATCGAATTGAAAAATATTATATATGAGAAATGAGAATTGAGGATTATTTTAAAATTAAATGAAACTTCAATAAAAACTCTAAGAATAAAAACTAAAAATAAAAAGAATAAAGACTAGAATTAAAATAACCGGAATGTAAAGGACCAACTTGTATTTGTTTTAGCAGGAGAAAAAAAAAGGAAAAAGAAAAGAAAAATTGATCAGTGAGAAACCACCCAATAGTCGTGAACACGCGCGCATATCACTAGGAAAAAAAAGAACATGACGGCCTATCCAACTATATAGCGAGAGTACGTTTGCACAGTTATTTCACCATCCTATGCAGTTTCTTTTTAATCTATATTTTTTATATGAAAATTGTTAATTAGGTGGCAAAATGGAATGTTATTCTTTTATGAAAGTTAATCCTGAATTTTTTTTTTTTTAACTTTGCACAATAGAACAATGTAGCTCTTCCCCGGAATCAGAGAATTGGCTTGATTATTATTTATTATTATTTTATTTACTTGGATAATTGAATTTCCAAAATATAAGTTTATATTCCTACTGTTTTTTGTTTTTGTTTTTTTATCCACTTACAAATCTGGCTTAATGTCCGAGTTAAATTTTTTTCCCATTAATGTTGTAAAAATATTTAACAAATTTTTAGAATTGAAATCGATGCAGAGTTATAGCATGTTTGTTTTTCTATATTTTAAAAATATTTTTTTAAAAAATATATTTTATTTTTATTTTAAATTATTTTTTTATATGTTGATATTAAAAATAAATTTTAAAATTTTTTGAAACTATATTATTTTAATGAATTTTTAAATAAAAAATATTTTAAAAAATTAAAAAAAAACTATTAATTGATAAAAAAAAAAAAAGAAGCCTTTTAGAGCGAGATTTAATTTACCAACCAGGGTTAAAATTGTTTACCGATTGCATTAGCTGGGCAGACACTACCAAACACACGATTGTTTTTAACATGCCTGGGACATAACAGTACTGGGGGTCCAGCTATTCACTTAATTATTCAAAATTTATAAATTTCAAGGCAATAAAAAGTGGAGACCCAAGTTCCTGGCTGCAAGAAGCAGCTGCAACATGAAGAACTCAGGCACCGACATCCAAGTTGATGAAAGAAATGGCCGCAGGTTGGTTCTTTTCCCATTACCACTACAAGGCCACGTTAACCCCATGATTCAACTTGCAAACATTCTCCACTCCAAAGGCTTCTCCATTACTATAATCCACACAACCTTCAACTCTCCAGATCCTTCGAAGTATCCTCACTTCACCTTCCATTCCATTCAAGAAGAGTTAACTGAAACTGAAGCCTCAACCGCAGATATAATAGCTCTAGCTTCATCTCTTAACATCAAATGCGTTGCCCCTTTTAGAGATTGCGTGTCCAGGTTGCTATCTGATGTTTCAGAGGACCCTATTGCTTGCTTGATCTCAGATGCCATCTTCCACTTCACAGCTGCAGTTTCCAAAGGTCTTAAACTTCCAAGGATAGTTTTAAGGACCGGTGGTGCTTCCTCTTTTCGTATTTTTACTGCCTTACCATTTCTGAAAGAAAAGGGGTATCTTCCAATACAAGGTAATTTTTTTCACTTTCTCTACCGGTTGGGTTACTCCATTTGATACAGATTTTGAATCTATGAAAAGCTGAATTAAACTCATTCACTGTGATATGCTAGTTTGACATATATATTTTCTTCTTTTAAGTTACAACCACGAATTTTAGGATATTGTCTCTGCAACTTATGGGGTTCCAGGTTCCAATGCGTACCTTGTTTCAGTGTTTTAGACAATGTGTGGTGATTGTTGATTGAGTCAGACACATATTTGGCAGGGGGAATTCTTATATCCTTTTCTTACGGTAGCCATTTGTGTTGGATCTGTTGATTGATTCAGGTTCATCTGGGTGATATTTTGGCTGTCTTTCTTTTGTAATATGCTGTTATCAAAGTTCCAACCATAGCTCTATATTTATTGTACTTTACAATCCCTGTCGTTTTAAACATCAGAATCTCAGTTGGAAGAACCAATGGTAGAGCTTCCACCATTTAAAGTCAAAGACCTTCCAGTGATCAACTCGCGTGACCCAGAATCTGTATACGATTTGATGGTTAGCATGGCAGACGGAACTAAGGCATCTTCGGGAGTCATTTGGAACACGTTCGAAGAGCTTGAACAGTCTGCCTTAGCTGCACTGCGCCATGAATTTTCCATTCCGATCTTTCCAATTGGCCCCTTTCACAACCGCTTCCCGTCCTCTTCAAGTAGTCTGCTTACACAAGATCAAAGCTCCATTTCCTGGCTAGACAAACAAGCACCGAAATCTGTAGTGTATGTGAGTTTTGGGAGTGTTGCTGCATTAAATGAAACCGAGTTCTTGGAGGTGGCCTGGGGTTTAGCCAACAGCAAGCAGCCCTTCTTGTGGGTAGTAAGACCTGGATTAGTCCGTGGCGCGGAATGGCTCGAGCCACTGCATAGCGGGTTCCTTGAGGATTTGAATGGAAGAGCGCACATTGTAAAATGGGCTCCACAATCAGAAGTGCTAGCTCATCCTGCCGTTGGTGCATTCTGGACTCACAACGGGTGGAATTCGACATTGGAGAGTATCTGTGAAGGGGTTCCTATGATATGTATGCCTTGTTTCACTGACCAAATGGCTAATGCGAGATATGTAAGTGATGTGTGGAGAGTTGGGATGCAACTGGAGAATGGACTGGAGAGAGCGAAGATCGAAAGCACCATCAACCGGCTATTAGTGGATGAAGAAGGTGAAGCTATTAGAAAAGGGATTTTGAGCTTGAAGGAGAAGGCAAAACTTTGTCTCAGCCAAGGAGGCTCTTCATGCCAATCACTGGATAGCTTGGTTAGCCATATTTTATCATTAGAGCCCATTATTTTCCAGACTCAATAAGTTATTCTTTTATTATTTATTAAAGTTTCTTTTAAGGACACTCCATAAGCTTATGTAGTTTTAGCTTGTGTAATGTTGATGTGAACTCGCGATGCATCATTTTCTATTTAGACATGAATTTCAATAATGAACTTTTTTACCATGCATTGAGCACAAAATAATTTTTAATTGATTTTATTTTATTTTATCCTTTTCTTATTATAATGGATTACAAGATAATACTAATAAAAATATTTTTATTATGATCCCTGTCCACTTTCTTTCTATTTTTTTCTTTCTTAAATATGTCTATATTTTAATTGTGATAAATTTGTTAGTGAAACATGACACCCATAAAATGATTTTAAAATCTTGTCCACAATATTAAATACTCTATAATTAAGTCAGTTCAAATAATTGCTTTCTCCTTTGTTGTCGTTTAATGTGTGGAGCTTATTAAATCTCATAGGAATAAAATATCGAAATGTGTGGAGATTAATAAATTATTATTCTAGACAGAACCTTTGTTGTCGTTTAATGTCAGCTCTGGGCCTCTGGCAAGATAGATTTTTATCGGTGATGGTGGTTTGCGACAGTAGCCCACAGCACGTGCTCCTTCATTAATATAGGCAACCGTCCGGAAATGTGGTCCTACTATTTTTAAGAAGTTTTATTTTTTAAAAAATTTAAATTATTTTTTCATTATATATTAAAAAGGAATTTTAAAGAATTAAAAAACTATTATTTAAAATAAAAAATACTTTAAACTCCCTCGCAAACATGCACACGCTTAACTGCATTTCTTTTTATCCGGACTGGCTATATTGGAAAGAAGACAAATTAATTAAAATGGCAAAAAGAAAAAGAGAGATGATCTTCGTCTCCAAAGATTGGAATGGGCTATTTTCCTAAAGCTGTAGCTAAAGGCTTTAAACTCCCCATAATTGATATACAGTCTAACATCATCTGTTCTTTTCTTATATTTGCTTTCTTCTCGCATTTGCTTGAAAAGGGTTACTTCCCAGTTCAAGGTGCCTTTCTTTTTCTGTGTGGCTCGTGTACGCGTGCTTGTAGCATGTTTGATGGTTTGCTTGAATGAGGTTTTGGAAAACCTAAAACGAGAATGTTATATTCTTCATCTCTCTCTCTCTCAGATTCTCAGCTAGAAGCACCAGTCCAAGAGCTTTCACCGTTGAAATTCAAAGATCTTTCTATAATTAAAATGCATGATCTAGGACTTCTTCATCAATTAATAAACGGGATGGTATATCAAGCAAAGGCCTCTTTGAGACTAATATGGAATTCGTTTGAAGAGCTTGAGCAAGCTGTATTAACAATATTATGCATACATTTCTCAATACCCATCTCCGCGATATATATGTCCATTTCATAAGTACTTCCCAACCTCGTCAAGTAGCTTCCTCATACAGGAATGGCTAGGTACCCGAGCCCTTAATTTTGCTCTCAATATGGAAAAGGAGACACTCAATATCACAATTTTTAACTTTTTTTAAAAAACAGAAATAGAAATAAAATAACAAATGGCATCACGGTTGGGGGGTTGGGCAAGAAAGCGATGCCTCTATGCCTGTGGGTAAGGATAACTTGTCCTGGTTTCGAAACGTGAGGTTCATCCTCAGATTGCCCTGAAACTTTAAACCTACATCTTTCATCTACGCATCCAATATCAGAATCGAGAAGCCAAGAAGAAACCAGGGGAAACAAATCAATTCCATGGAGAATATAAGAGAGTCCCGTGTGCAGCACAGGAAGTGTCGGCGAATTTTACTCTTTCCACTGCCTTTACAAGGGCATATCAATCCTATGATTCAGCTTGCTAACATCCTTTATTCTAAAGGATTTTCCATAACAATCATCCACACTCAATTCAATGCTCCCAATCCTTCGAAGTGTCCTCACTTCACTTTCCATGAAATTCCTGACGGATTGTTGGAAGATGAGGCTTCAACTGCAGATGGTGTAATCCTTTTCTCAGTCCTCAATTCAAAGTGTGTGGAGCCCTTTCGAGATTCCCTGGCTAATCTGTTATTGGATGCCATGGATCAAGAGCCCGTTGCTTGCTTGATCACAGATGCTGCTTGGCACTTCACTCACGCTGTAGCCGAGGGCTTTAAGATTCCAACTATTGCCATGAGGACAACTAGTATCTGCTCTTTTCTTGCTTTTGCCTCCTTCCCCCTTCTGCGAGAAAAGGGTTACTTCCCAATTCAAGGTGCTTTATCTTCTTTATGTCTCCGTGTATGCAATTTTTTAATATATTACTTAAAAACATTAACTAAGCACTTCTCATTTCCTCCATCCTTCTGTCTCTCTTCAGATTCTCGATTAGAAGAATCAGTGCAAGAGCTTCCACCGTTGAAAGTCAAAGATCTTCCTGTGATCATAACACGATTTCCAGCGACTCTTCATCAACTGTTTGAAAAGATAAGTAATCAAGCAAAAGCCTGTTCAGGCCTAATTTGGAACTCGTTTGAAGAAATTGAGCGTGATGCTCTGAGCAAATTAAGCCAGGTCTTTACTGTCCCAATATTTCACATAGGTCCATTTCACAAGTACTTTCCAGCTTCAAGCAGCTTGATAACACCAGACCAAAGCTGCATTTCCTGGCTTGATACCCAGACTCCTAATTCTGTACTCTATGTCAGCTTTGGGAGCCTCGCTGCGGTAAATGAGACCGAGTTTCCGGAGATGGCCTGGGGGCTACTCCATAGCAATCAACCCTTCTTGTGGGTGGTTCGACCTGGATCAGTTCGGGGCTCGGAATGGTCCGAATCATTGCCGGATGGATTCCTCGAGATGGTGGGTAAAAGGGGCTATATCGTGAAATGGGCTCCTCAACAACAGGTGCTAGCACATCCTGCCACTGGAGGGTTTTGGACACACAGTGGTTGGAATTCCACTTTGGAAAGTATATGTGAAGGGGTTCCCATGATTTGTCAGCCTTTTTCTGGTGATCAAAGAGTAAATGCTAGGTATGTCAGTGATGTTTGGAAAATTGGGATACACTTGGAGTATAATAAACTCGAGAGAAGGGATATAGAGAGGGCAATTAAAGGACTAATGGTAGAGACAAAAGGGCAGGGGATGAGACAGAGAATGGTGTCTTTGAAAGAGAAGGTGAACCTTTGTATAGGCCATGGAGGCTCTTCGTACCATTCACTTGAGAGCTTGACTAACTACATCATGTCATTCTAGGCTTCTGTCTGTGTTCGGTAACTTCTTAATTCATGTTTAATTTTGCAATGAGGTTGCATAACAATCAAAGCCTTGAGTCTATGTTTATTACATTCATGGTACTTGAAGTTTTCAAATTTATCCTGTTATTGCTCTTCGTTTGATGTAAAATGGAATTTGATTGCTGTCTCATAACTCATTCTGCAAGACCTGACTTTAGCTGGACGATTTTGTTCAATGTCTTGGTATGCGTGTTATTAAATATAATTCCACTAACACTATCATGTGGAAGATTTGCATTTCAAATTTCAGAGCAGAAACAATCACCAAAACATATTCCTACGATTCTTGCATAGTTTTTGGAACAATCAAGACAAATCTGAAAGTGAACTGATGAGCTGTGTATGCATGAATTTTTATTCTTTCCATTTATCTGCCGAGATGTTGCAAATTTTCCATGGAGAGTGTCAAGGATTTTTGCAGTGATACAGCCTAGCCAAACAATAATAATTACTGGTCCAGCATAGTTTGTTCCAAGATGGTCAATCTTGAAGAATGAAAAGCTTGCTGAATATTTATTTGAGTCTAGATTAGCAATGTGTGCTTGTTTACTATAAAAACATGTAATTTGAGGAATTATGGTGGAGCGATTCCCTAAACAACCATTAAAGAAGTGAGTGATTCTTTGAGTCTTAAATTATCCCTTTCTTATTCTATCATTACATTTTTCATATGCAGGCCCTTTTCTTCTTCTGAAAAGTCTAAGGAAACCCCAAAAAATTAGAAACTGGATAGCTGTAACTGTAGCAGCGAGCAGTACTAACAGTCAGAAAAGCCAATTAAGAAGTACAGAGCCATGAAAATCAGTAAATAAAATTCTAAGTACTCGTAAGAATGTCAGATATTAACTATTAGATTCGTGGGTTTTTAGCTGGAGAAAACATCTAAGAGGCCTAGGTGGGCCTCTAGATGCATGAGAGTGGTGCCATGGGGTGTCTCCAAGCCACCTTACCGTCGCTGCCAGCACTAATTTTGCACCCAGAAACCACTAATTCCAAGCACCATAAATCAGGTCTTTTTTCCATAGAACAAACCCTCCCATTTCTCCGTCTCCATGACTCAAGATATTTATAGATCCTGTTATGTCAGCTCATCTCAAACATGAAGAGAAATATTATGTTTGACTGGTGAAAATGCTAGTGTTCATTTATTGTGGTGTCTAACACATAATTTTTAAACCCGTCCTTTCTAAAGCTCAGATTATAAGTTTTGATCAGGTCACCGAATCGTACAGATTTTTTTTTTCAAATCGTGTTTTAGTAAAAAAAAAAAAAGAAGAAGAAAAAAGCATAAAGTGCACTTGGGCTTGACTGGAAGTTTCTGTGTACTGATGTGGCTGGCTAGATTAGGGCCCAAGTGGTGTTGGTATTGCTGTTTGAGCTCGATCTAGCATAATGACAAATTGTTGTTGTTTTCTGGGCTTCATGGCCCAAACAGTAACAAGTAACTAATAGTTGTTGTTTGGGCTCGTTTAAAATTATTATTTAAAAAAAAAAAAAGAAACGAATGGAGTTTGAAAGGAGAAGGCAAATCTTTATCCAAAGCCAGGTTGGCTCTTCATGCCAATTACTGGATAGCTCAGGTAGTCATATTTTATCATCAGAGCCTATTATTTTAGCATCCTCAAACTAGCCTCTAAGATCACAAGTAATTATCAATTGAATCCCTAAACAAATAATTTTACCAGTTAGATTCTAAATGTTTCGTATATTTTTCAATTTGTCCCTAAATATCAATTCATTCTTCAATCTTTTTTTATATAAGATATTTTTATCTAAATTGATGCAAACATCTTCACATGAAAAATTGAAACCTAATTTTAATTTATTAATAAAATAATGATGAATTTCTTAACACGCTAGGAAAATTCATTTTTTGAAATTATTCTTTTAATAAATTCAACGGGGTTTGAGTTCTCTAAGTGAGAGCACTCTCATAAGTTCATATAAGAGAATAATATAGAATATAAAGATAAATCTGGAGTAATTAGACTTCTAGAGACAATTGATCAAGAAGAGATAAAATAAAAATGATAAGTTAAAGATAATCCCCCCTTTTTATATTGCATAAAATAAGCATTTTAGATGAAAAATATTAACAAACTTTGAAAAAAGGATAGAATTGAGAATCATTTAAAATATTTGAGACCTAATTGATAAAGCATATTGTCTGAGGACTCGATAGAAAGTGATCACATAGGCGGAACACCGAACAAAGGTTGGGTTAATATTAATTTATCGGTGACAAGAATATCAACTGTGTAATGTGTTGATCCCTTTCGAGATTGCTTATCGAAGTTGTTGTTAATATTAATGTCGTGGAGGAGCCTATTGCTTTTTTAATCACATATGTCTCTTGGCTTTCCCTTAAAACTGTAGCTGAAGGCTTTAAACTTTCAATAATTGATATACAGTCTACCAGTACCAGCTCTTTCCTTGTATTTGCTTTCTTCTCGCATTTGCTTGAAAAGGGCTACTTCCCGGTTCAAGGTGCCTTTTCTCTTTGTGTGTGGCTTGTGTACGCGTGCTTGTAGCATGTTTGATGGTTTGCTTCAATGAGGTTTTGGAAAACCTAATGCGAGAATGGTATCTTCTCCATTTGTCTCTCTTTCAGATTCTCAGCTAGAAGCACCAGTCCAAGAGCTTAATTTCACAGTTGAAATTCAAACATCTTCCTATAATTAAAATGCATGATCTGGGACTTCTTCATCAATTAATGAACAGGATGGTATATCAAACAAAGGCCTCTTTGAGACTAATATAGAATTCGTTTGAAGAGCTTGAGCAAGCTGTATTAACAATATTACGCAGAGATTTCCCCATCTCCGCGATATACATTTCCATTTCATAAGTACTTCCCAGCCTCGTCAAGTAGCTTACTCACACAGGATAAGAGATGCATTTCTTGGCTAGATACCCAAGCCTCTAATTTTGTTCTCTATGTCTTTGGAAGCATTGCAACTGTAAATGAGGCTAAATTTCTGGAGATGGTTTGGGGGCTAGCCAGTAGCTATCAACCTTTCTTATGGGTGGTCCGACCTGGATTTGTCCAAGCCTTGAACTGGCTTGCAACATTGCCAAATGGTTTCTTGGAGATGGTAGGTGGAAGGAGGCATATTGTGAAATGCGCTACCCAACAAGAGGTGCTAGCACACCCTACCACCGAAGGTTTTTGGACGAACAATGGTTGGAATTCCATGTTGGAGAATATATGTGAGGGAGTCTCTATGCTTTGTCAGCCTAATTTTGGAGACCAAATGTTAAATGTAAGGTATATGACCGATATCTGATATTTGGAGAGTTGGATTGCACTTAGAGAGAAGAGTTGAGAGTTGAGAGATAATAATAATAATAATAATAATAAAAGCAATTAGAAGACTAATGGTGGAAGCAAAGGGGCAAGAATTGAGAGAGGATTTTAAATTGGAAAGATAAAGTGGATATTTCTCTATACATTGACGGTATTAAATTAGTACTTTTTAATATTTTTATAAATTTAATATATTGTTATTAAAAATAAAAAATTATTTTAATATATTTTAAAGTAAAAAATATTAAAATAAAACACTTATCCAAATATATAAACATCTAAAAGGTTGAAAGAAATATTCACCGGGTTTACAATCTCTATACTTGGACGGTTAGGAAAAAAAAAGGAAAGAAATAAGTTTTTGATTACTTAATGTGACACCTAATAATTCTTTCACTACTTGTCTAGTCCGTAAAATATATTTAAATTGTTGAACTACGTGAGTAAGTTACATATGTGTTTTTCTATGATTAATTATACTTGTTATTTTATATATCTCCACTAATTATCAATTAATTTTAAAAATTTACGGTTATTTCCCTGCCAGTCTCCATATATAGTTAGCTTAGCCATCATATATCTATTTTGTTAAAACTTCTCTACATGTTAAATTATACTAAATAAAAATCAAACTAACTAACTGTATTTATAAAATTAAAAAAGTGATCAATGCATTGATTAATTATAAGTTGCCATACCCCAAATATAATTTTGAAATAACTAAGTAGTCAAAGCACCACTCAAGTAAATGAAATTATATAAACTTGGTGTCCATTACCCATACAAAACTCTTGGAAGGTTATGTAGGATTTACATAAATACTACTTGGTCCCCCCCCCCCCGAGAATTATATAAATACAATTATTGCATTATAATGATTTATATTTTTTAATGAAAAAAATAATAATTTCACCTTTAAATTTTTATTTATAGTTGACATGAAATTTCGTTTTTTTTTTTAGCAAGTAAATTTTATATACATTTCGAATATTTTAGAAGGGAAAAACTTTTTTGTTTTAAATAAAAGAGTACACGGGCAAAACAACAAACCCTACAAATACCTGTTTAAGGTCATCTCTTCAGGTGAACTCCTCGCAGTTTCGAAGCTGCTTAAAACCAGGATCAATCACAAGGCCCAAAACTAGCTGGATATCTCTCCAAGTCAAGCCTTTGAGGGGCTTGCCTCGAACCTGAGAGCCCGGCCCGTTTAGTTAGAACAAACAGTTTTTTTCCCTGTTTAGGAAAAAGCCCACAAGCCATACGAAGCATGAACATGCCATTGTTACTCTTATTAGCTAGATGGGTATGCTTTCCAGGGAGGCTTTATTGTCATTATCGTTCATGATCAATCCTATGATTTGTCATTATTTCGAAACGCGCTTTAAACCTACGTTTTTCGTCTACGCATCCAATATCACAATCGAGAAGCCAAGAAGGAACCAGGGGAAACAAATCAACTCCATGGAGGATATAAGAGAGTCCCATGTGCAGCAGAGGAAGTGTCGGCGAATTATACTCTTCCCAATGCCTTTGGAAGGGCATATCAATCCTATGATTCAGCTTGCTAACATCCTTTATTCTAAAGGATTTTCCATAACAATCATCCACACTCAATTCAATGCTCCCAATCCTTCGAAGTGTCCTCACTTCACTTTCCATGCAATTCCTGATGGCTTGTTGGAAGATGATGCTTCAACTGCAGATGGTGTAATCCGTTTCTCAAACCTCATTTCAAAGCGTGTTGAGCCCTTTCGAGATTGCCTGGCTAAGCTGTTATTGGATGCCATGGATCAAGAGCCCGTTGCTTGCTTGATCACAGATGCTGCTTGGCACTTCACTCACGCTGTAGCCGAGGGCTTTAAGATTCCAACTATTGCCATGAGGACAACTAGTATCTGTTCTTTTCTTGCTTTTGCCTCCTTCCCCCTTCTGCGAGAAAGGGGTTACTTCCCAATTCAAGGTGCTTTATCTTCTTTATGTCTCCGTGTATGCAATTTTTTAATATATTACTTAAAAAACATTAGCTAAGCACTTCTCATTTCCTCCATCTTTCTCTCTCTTCAGATTCCCGATTAGAAGAATCAGTGCAAGAGCTTCCACCGTTGAAAGTCAAAGATCTTCCTGTGATCAAAACACGATGTCCAGCGACTCTTCATCAACTGTGTGAAAATATAAGTAATCAAGCAAAGGCCTGTTCAGGCCTAATTTGGAACTCGTTTGAAGAAATTGAGCGTGATGCTCTGAGCAAATTAAGCCAGGTCTTTAATGTGCCAATATTTCACATAGGTCCATTTTACAAGTACTTTCCAGCTTCAAGCAGCTTGATAACACCAGACCAAAGCTGCATTTCCTGGCTTGATACCCAGACTCCTAATTCTGTACTCTATGTCAGCTTTGGGAGCCTCGCTGCGGTAAATGAGACCGAGTTTCTGGAGATGGCCTGGGGGCTACTCCATAGCAATCAACCCTTCTTGTGGGTGGTTCGACCTGGATCAGTTCGGGACTCGGAATGGTCCGAATCATTGCCGGATGGATTCCTCGAGATGGTGGGTAAAAGGGGCTATATCGTGAAATGGGCTCCTCAACAACAGGTGCTAGCACACCCTGCCACTGGAGGGTTTTGGACACACAATGGTTGGAATTCCACATTGGAAAGTATATGTGAAGGGGTTCCCATGATTTGTCAGCCTTTTTCTGGTGATCAAAGAGTAAATGCTAGGTATGTCAGTGATGTTTGGAAAATTGGGATACACTTGGAGTATAATAAACTCGAGAGAAGGGATATAGAGAGGGCAGTTAAAGGACTAATGGTAGAGACAAAAGGGCAGGGAATGAGACAGAGAAGTGTGTCTTTGAAAGAGAAGGTGAACCTTTGTCTAAGCCATGGAGGCTCTTCTTACCATTCACTTGAGAGCTTGACTAATTACATCATGTCATTCTAGGCTTCTGTCTGTGTTCGGTAACTTCTTAATTCATGTTTAATTTTGCAATGAGGTTGCATATCACAATCAAAGCCTTGAGTCTATGTTTATTGCATTCATGGTACTTGAAGTTTTCAAATTTATCCTGTTATTTCTGTTCGTTTGATGTAAAATGGAATTTGATTGCTATCTCATAACTCATTCTGCAAGACCTGACTTTAGCTGGAGGATTTTGTTCAATGTCTTGGTATGCGTGTTATTAAATATACTTCCACTAACAGTATCATGCGGAAGATTTGCATTTCAAATTTCAGAGCAGAAACAATCACCAAAACATATTTCCTACGATTCTTGCATAGTTTTTGGAACAATCAAGATAAAGCTGAAAGTGAACTGATGAGCTGTGTATGCATGAATTTTTATTCCTTCCATTTATGTACCGAGATGTTGCAAATTTTCCATTGAAGAGCGTCAAGGATTTTTGCAGTGATACAGCCTAGCCAAACAATAATAATTACTAGTCCAACATAGTTGTTTCCAAGATGGTCAATCTTGAAGAATGAAAAGCTTGCTGAATATTTATTTGAGTCTCTAGATTAGCTATGTATGCTTGTTTACTATAAAATCATGTTATTTGAGGAATTGTGGTAGAACGCTAATAGCAATCTTTAGGTGAGCGATTCCCTAAACAACCACTAAAGAAGTGAGTGATTCCTTCTCAAGTGATGAATCTTTGCGTCTTAAATTATCCCTTTCTTATTCTATCATTACGTTTTTCATTCCATCCCATTTCTTGACAGCATCATGCAGGTTTTCTTGAATTATATGATTATTTATTCGAAGGAAATCTCATGATATGATTGTCCTCATTTGAAGCCAAATGATTTTATTTTATTTTATTTTTTGACCTTGGATTCTTCAACTAGAAGAACCAATTACAGAGATTCCCCGCTAAAAGCTAGATCTTCCAGGAATTGAAACACAGGACCCAGAAGAATTTCACTGTCTGGTAGCCGGATTGGTAAACGAAAGCAAGGCTTCACCAGGACTCATCGGGAACTCTTTCGAGGAGCTCGAGCAGGATGCTCTTGCCATAACATGCCAGGACTTTCCTATCCCCATTTACACAAAGGTCCATTTCACAAGTACTTGCCAGCCTCCAAAAATTAAATCAATAATTTAACCTCTTGAAGGATTATTTGGGGGTATAGACTGAAAAATGTGACAACAACTTTAAAAACTTGGTAATATAAAGCATCTCCTAGAAAACTAGTTTAGGAGTTTCTTGGCATGGATACCAGATAGGTCCTGCAGTTTGTATAATCAAATGGATATTTGAGATTTTATTTTTCCTTCAAAAGCAGAAAAAGTCAACATCATACTCGATGATGTGGATAGTTGTACGATGAAGTTCTGTAATTTGCACCCACTGTTCTCTTTCTTAGCCCACACTTTTGAAAACGCGTGGAAGTTGTATTTTTTTAAAATTTTAATTTTTTTTATATGTTTTGAATTATTTTGATGTATTAATTTTAAAAATAATATTTTTAAAAATTAAAAATATATTTATTTTAATGTATTTCAACATGAAAAACACTTTAAAAAAATAATTACATAACACATTCTTCAATTTTATTTTGTTTTGATCAAATGAGAGTGTTTTTATTTTTCATCACGGTAAAATGGGTCTAATAAAATGACATAAAACCATCAAAAAAAATTCCAGAGGGTTTTGTTTGATCAAGTCAATGTAAAGGTAAATTTTCAGGGTATAACGTTGAAGATTGTTGGATTTTCTCCTGAGATGAGATTTTATAAGTTGAATCATAATTTAAAAAACAAAAGTTTTGATTATAAAATTAGCAGTTGGCGAAAGCCCCTAAAAAGTCAAACAATATACAATTAATAGAGAATGGAAAAATGCTAAGCTCTACCGTTACCCGTTCCTATGTAGCCAGTTGATCAAGCAAAGAGAAGAAGAAAAAATACAAAATTAAAGTGCATATAGCTGGATTGATTGATATATTTACACGGAAAGAACAAAAATCTACAACTATTCGCGATCATCATCTTCATCGTAAATTTCATCGGAGTCATCAACATCATCGATAGCAACAACCTTAGATACACTAAACCTAGAAGAAGCTGATCGAATCTTGAAAGGTAATCTTGCACTGTTGCTAATCGCAACATGATCACACCCTTCTTCCTCCTTCTTCAAATCACTAGGTGGCAAAAAGCAATCCATGGACAGTCCTTTTATGTTAAAATCAACCTCTTCAATAGCCCAAATCTCCTCCATTCTTGTCCTTGAATGGCTTTCTGAGGGTTCCTCACCGAACACTGAACAACGAGACCGAAGTTCTACCCTGTATGCTATGTTAATTCCCCATCTATGGTTCGGTAGTCTTGAATTTTGATGACTCCATGTGGTCTCCCACAAAATGCCGTCATTGCCTGAGGCTTTAATTCTTAGAAGGTGAGAGTCTTCTAATTGAACCAACAAACCTGTTCTTTGGCTGAAATAGCCCCATACTGTGTGCCTAATTATTTCTACATTGCTAGTGCTCCTCGCTCTTAGCGACGGGGGCTCAGCTTCAAGTTTTAGCACGAAACAATCCTCATTGTTGATTGTTTTCTCGCCAGTGCAAACAGAATTGGAGAATAAGTTGGCCGTAGACTTTGGATCAAGACCCTGTTTATTATCATTTAAAATATGAGAATCTGTGAAAGCAGGATGAAAATGTATTGTGGAAGGTCATGCTCATAGAACTGAAGGAACAAATGGGCAAAAACCATGTTCATTTCATCATTAATAAAAAGGAAAAAAAGAAAGAAGATTGTTCTGAGTATAAAAATTGCGAGATTCCAATGGGGGAAAAAAATGAAGATGACTGTTTAAAAAAGATTGAGTTACATAATGGGCTTACGGCCTGTATGTTTCTTACTGGCTCCGTTGAAAAACAACAGTTTGTTTTTACCCTTCTAGGAATTTGGGCCTCGATTACCTAAAAGTTTTGGCTGAAAACTTCAATGATTTTTCTTTGATTATTAAGAACTATTTTACTTGAACTTTTTTTTGCCCCCTCAAAATTTAGTGCCAAAGCAGAAAACAGCAGCCCCTGATAATTGGAGAAATTTGGTAGGCTACTGGTCCCACAGTAAGTCAAAAATAAAAATTCATGCCATGGCCCTTTCTCTTCTTTTAGAAAAACCAAATGAAATGGAACTCAAGTGGAAAATTGATGAATTGAGGTGAACATAAAATTCATGCGCTGGCCCTTTTTTCTTCTAAAAAATCTAAGGAAACCTCAAAGATTAGAAGCTGGATAGCTGTAACCGTAGCATCCAGCAGTACTAACAGTGAGGAAAAGCCAATTAAAAAGTACAGAGCCATGAAAATCAGTAAACGAAATCCTAAGTACTCATAAGAATGTCAGATATTAACCATTAGATTCGTGGGTTTTTTTACCTGGAGAAAACGTCTAAGAGGCCTAGGTGGGCCTCTAGATGCATGAGAGTGGTGCCATGGGGTTTGTCTCCAAGCCACCTTACCGTCGCTGCCAGCACTAATTTTGCACCCAGAAACTACTAATTCCAAGCACCATAAATCAGGTCTTTTTTTCCATAGAACAAACCCTCCCATTTCTCCACCTCCATGTTTCTGATTCTTCACTATTCAGCGTCTGTTGTTGTTTCAAACTCCCTTCGCCTGCACAAAATTCTGATGCTACCATTTTCACTTTCCCCATTGCATACATACTGTCCACTGAATTCAGAGCTCTCTCTCCTCCCACTGCTGCTATGTATTGTTGCACTATGTATTTTGCCATTGATGACTCCTGTACAACAAATATATGTAGAGATTAAAAAAAAAAAACTCAATAAACTAATCAACCACAAAAAAAAAAAAAAAAAACTCCTCGACAAGACCAGACGTTTGATTCTGAGAAATAATCATTAGAAATGATTAACCGGACTTACAATAGGGTGGTCTTTGATGTTACGGTTGATGAACTGGTGATCACAAAGGATGGGAAGTGGGATCAATGGAGCACCAACAACACCAAGCAAGAGTTGAATCTCAGCGTTTTTGCCTCCAAAAAGAGTTGTCACGGACCTTTCGTTGTGTGGTCTCATCCAGGCTTTCATGTTTTGCCATGACCTATTACCATGCTTGTTAGAAGCAAACATTTCTTCAGGGATTGGAACCTCGAGAACAGTATCGAGCCCATCTTCACGATCAAAATTTGGACAAAGCTTCCTCATATTAGAGAAAAGGAGATAGTAATTCGTAGCCTTTGATTGGTTTTGGCACAAAAATATTGATGAGAGGGTTACGGGAGCTTTAGAGTTTTTTGAGTGCTAAAGAAAGAGAGACTTGGATTGAAAGGGAGGGTGTTCTGTGTTCAAGAGAGTACTGTATGTGCAGCTAGTGAACATTACCAACCGACCATTGGCCGCTACAAACGTGGTGCTCTTTGTCTCCGTCGTGGTTGCACGCTCTCCCTCTCTTTCTTTATAGACTTTGTTTACCGGTGTATTCTATGGAGTGATTATATTATATTAATGGAGATCAAATTTGCCCAAGGCGTAAGGCCTCGGGGCGGATATATATGTGAAAAATTCAAGGGTTTGGTGGATTGGATATCACTTGTTTCTTTTTGCTAGCTATTTCTTCCCAACGACTTCTGTTTTGATTTTTAGCATTCTAGTTTGAAATTTCTAAAAGATACATGGTGTTGATGTTGCGTAATTGTCGCTTTAATTGAATTATGGACTGTCTCTACACATTACAGTTTCTGCACGATAGAAAGTCGTCAAGGAGCTCTGCATTTTTCCTCAAGCTCATTAATATTATCGCCGTCTAAATTCTCATTGCGTAAGTGATATATATTCTGTTTATTAGGATTGAAAGGTCAGCTTTATTTTTTCAAAACTACTATAACGATTTTATGAAGGGTTGGATTTTGATATTTGGACCAATCTGACTGTATCATTAATTAATGGAATTCAAATATTAAGAAAATGGATAGAATATACATACATACAGCAATATATACTTATTTTTATATATTATTTAGAATCTTTACAACTCTTTGATTTAGACAGGTACCAAATTAAGGAGGTTCTGTTTGATTATTCTAATTTAGCGGCTAATTAACGACTTACAAATTTCTTTTTTAAAAAAATAAAAAAGAGAGAGAGAAAGAGATTAAAGTGCACGTAGACTAACAGATTCAAAAATTCAATTTTTTTTTGTTTTTGCTAAAATTGAGTGCGGTTTGTACTTTTTAGATCGTTTTGATGTGCTGATATCAAAAATAATTTTTAAAAAATAAAAAAATATTATTGACATGCTTTTCAGCACGAAAAACTATTTAAAAAATCAACCACTAACACACTCCAAACACCCTCTACTTATCTTCCATGTCTGGCTTTTAATTAAATAGAAAGGAAAAGAGAGGTACTGTATATAGAACTCTTGATCAGCATCTAGTAATTCATAAAAGGCACTTTAATTATAAAAGTAGAGAGCAAATTAATGGCTCCATCTCGAGATTATGAATACCTTGCTGCCTTGGTAAGCAGTTATGGTTTTTTTTTAAATTATTATTTTTCAAAGTATTTTTCTGTGTGGAAATATATTAAAATAATTTTTTTTTTTTTTAAAAAAATTATTTTTAAGATCAATTACATCAAAAAAATCTAATATATATATATTTTAACAAAAAAATTAAATTTTTTTAAAAATATAAAATACAATCATGTTTCTAAATAATCTATTTGCAAGATAAGAATTGATCCGAAGAAGTTGATTAATTAAAAGTAAAATGTCATGCCCAGTGCCGGAGCATGCGACCGACATTTTAATTCAAATCGAAAGACATGTTTGTTCGGAGCACAGACAAATCAATCTTAAACTGTGTCGCGTTAGCCATGCCGTCTTAGCTGGTTTCTGGATTTTGTTGTGGATGAACTGAATTGCAATAAATGGCGTGATATTTTATCTAACTGGACCAAGACAGTAGGAATATATTTAGATTTTCATTGGAGGATCCAAGGATTGAGAGCTTAAAAAATGTCTGCAATTATGTTGTGCACGTTGCTGTTAAATTTAATATGCTACTTCATTTTTGGATGATTCATTACCTTTGATCCGCAAAGGTGGCAACCAGGTAACAAAGTTACCAAACATTCTATCCATCACACAGTTTAATGAACAAAATCCTTAATTGCATGACTTTCAATTATACCTAAAAACTTCTCTAAAATATTTTATTTTATTTTTTATTTGCAGGTAATAATATTCTTTTGGGCCCTACGTTTTGATGCGGTAAGCAATCATGTACGGTAACATTTCTTTGTGCAGCCCAGTTATTCTTTTCAGTTTGTTTTTAATAATTTTAGACGATTTAATATATTAATATTAAAAAAACAATTTTAAAAAAATAAAAAAAATACATTTTGTATGGTATAGAAATAGCATCACAGTTCTCTCTTTAAAATAACAACAGGATAAGGGATGCGATAATCAATTCAAATGCCATTCATATTTCTTTGATAAAAAAAGAAATTCATAATTTCCTCTGCCAAAGAAAGGAACGGCGTTCACGAGCATAGCACGCGCCTCCATTGGCATAGGCTATTATTTAAAAATTACCAAAAGTGCAATAAAAGCTAGTGAGGCATCCTATGAAGAAATTGCGAGTGATCACCCAGGGTGATAAAAAAAAAAATTCAAAAAACAGATTAAATAAAGTAAACAAAAAAAATTAATTAAAAAAAAAACAAACTGTAAAAAATAAATGGAATAAACCAATTACAAAAGAAAAAAAACGGTTTGGTTTTGATTTTAATAGGTTAAAATTAATTGAATCAGACCAGAACCACTAGTTCCATTCAACGACACCCCCACTCTGTCTCTCCTTCTTTCTTGCAAGTCATTGTGCTTTTCTACTCATGAATCAAGATAGCGACTTCGTTCCAGTTAAAAGTAAAGGGGTCTATAAACTCGCTATTTGCGCAGAAGCTATAACAGAAGAAAATCCCTTTCCCTAGTTTCCGAGATTTTATCCTTCGTTTCACCTTCTGAGATATATATATATATATATAATATATATATATATATATATATATATATATATATATATATATTTATTTATTTTTATTTACGTGGATGTCCGGGCCAACTTGCGCGCACCACGAACTAATCCCACTGCCACTGAACACCCTTGCAAATCCACATGTAGACATGTAAGACACCAACGGATGACAAGGCGTGTATATAAGGACTCGAACTCAGGAGCAGTGGAAGGAGGAGCATCCTCCCACACCAAGCCAAGGCCTTTGGTGCTCTGATTTATATATTTTGCTGTGAGATTATGATGGATTTTGAATCAATTTAATAAAATATTATTTTAGTTATTTTTAAAAATAAAAAACCTAACTCAACCGAAAATATCCATTACTGCCTTTTACTAGCGAGAGCAAGTTTAAATTATGACAATATAACTGTAATTAATTAAATATTGCACAGATTAAAACAACAGAAATAAATAAATAAAAGAAGCAATCAGTTCCCCATGGCGAGCTAGCTGTGTGCATGGCAAGCCCGGTTTATTTTTAAGTTTTAAAAGTGTTTTTTAAAAAAATTATTTTTTTAAAATTAATATTTTTTTTATATTTTTTAGATTATTTTAATACGTTTATATCAAAAATAATTTTTTAAAAATAAAATAAAAATATTTTTATATATTTTTAAATAAAAAATATTTTAAAAAATAACATACTTTATTTAGTAGAGGCTGATACGTTGACCTTATCTGACCACCGCATCCATTGATCGCTGCTTAGACTTGCAAGCCTCATCGTCCCCTCTTCCGTTAGATGACAAGGTTAGATTGGATCATGGAAACAAAATGGCTAAATTTAGTTTGCGTATTTTTTTTCTCATGATCTATATAGCGTTAATAACGGCGATATTATAACACATTCATCAAATAGGTGTATATTGTCGTGTGTTTTGATTTGAAAAGATTTTTTTGAAAAACAAAAGAAAAAGGAGGATGAGATATGAAATTTATAGAGTTCAACTCTCGACTCCAGGCTATCAGTATTGTCTCTTGATCGAGGGATTGGCCTTTTAGAAATATTGTAGTGTATTTGAACAAATTGTCATATAATGAGTTTTGATCCAAAAATACACTTGACTTGTAACTTGAAAAGATTTGGAGATGGCTTTAGTTTTTTTGACGGGTTCATGTAAAAATCATGTATTATTAGTTTTTGAAAGATTTAGTTATATTTTAAATTAATTATAATTTTTTAAAAAAATCAGTACATTTCCAAACCTAATACACATTTAATCCTAAGTTCCTAACCGTCTCGTTTGTCATATCATATCATCAAGTAGCAAAAGCGATAACGTTTTTCTTTGAAGGGAAAAACTCAGAACTACATGTATTAATAAGGACAAAGAAAGGAGCAACCTCTGTGCTCAGCTTGCCCAAAACTTATGAATAAAAAAAATATTTTTTAAAGTATTTTTTATTTAAAATATTTTTTTTATTTTTTAAAATTTATTTTTAATATTAAAACGTTAAAATGATATGAAAATATCGAAAAATCTTAATTTTAAAAAAAAAATAAATTAAAAAAAAAAATTAAAATATAAAAATAAACCTATGTATTCACAGTTTTTTTTTTTTTTTTAACAATATTGTTATTTTCAAAAAAAGAAAAAGAAAAAGAGTAGCCCTATCACCTATGTTTACTTGCATGAAGCCGAAAGAGATAGAACGGAAAGCAGGTCAGTAGGTGTGTGCGTGCACGGCATATACCTATGCTACGGAAATGGAACACGTCAGGCCAATCTATCCAGGCCCAACATTAAGCGTTACACACCCGGCCCAAACTATTAGTGTACAATTATTAATGTGATGAAGAATGTTTTTGTAAAATATATTTTTAATTAAAAATATATTAAAAATCATTTAAAAATACTTTAAAAAATATCAATTCAAAATACATTTATTTATGCAATTACAGTGCACTTTTTTTTAAAATAAATAAATTATTTTGATGTATTTTCAACCATAAAACACTTTAAAAAATAACTACTACAATAATACAAAACACAAAATATTTTAAAAAACTATAAAATAAACAAAATAACTACTTTAATCATTCCAGGATGCGGAGATCATCTCAAACATGGCTTCTTGGCTAATTGCCAGCCCTCTTGGCACACCTATTGGTAGATACATCCCTTAATTTTATGTTTTTTATACCCTTCTTTTTACACACACAGCACAGCAATCCCTTCTTTTTTGGCGAATTTCTCTCGCTTTTTTTAGTAAGAGTGACGCCCGACCAAGGGGCCCTGACTGGTGATATATGTCGATGGATCGAGTAGAAAAAAGGCTGTCACGCACAATTAATTTATCTAACTAAGTCACCACATGAAAAATGTATTGGCCTCATTGGACCCTTCCAATTCTTTCAAGAATGGAGTAATTCCATGGGGCCCCCCTCGCCATGGCCCTAACATCATCCGCCCCCTTAATTATAAATAGATACAAGAAATCGAGATGGCACAAGAAACCTCCAAATGATGCTAAAAAGCAGATATTGATGTGTTGTTTACAGCTGACATAACTTGAATGGTGCGGCTATCAAGTTCTTCAGTCCAAGATGGATTGACAGACAGAAAGCAAAGAAAGTTGAGAGGATTGCTGAGAACACTAGCATCGTAACATAAATGCTGAAAGAAAAATCAAACTCACAACACTGGATGGTGCTCTACTTGATTCTGTGAAGAAAATCAACAACAATACAACACATATCACAGTGTTCAAGCTCTAATACTACTATCGACAGCAAGCAGACATGGGAATCGCTAACTTTATGGGAAAACAGATCGTACAATTGGTACACGATGGTACCTGCCATGATGCTCGTCTCCTTCTCTTCCATCGTCAAATCCAGGAGACAAGAAATACCCCTTACATGATTAAGAGGGTACATTGAAGTGAAACAGCCAGGAGATAACAAAGGCAAAGACCATACATGCTAGGAGGAAATTCAAGAACCGGTGGCCCTGCCAGAAGTTTCGTGTATCTGCGGGTTGCACGGGCGGTGCTGCTGTCACGGCAACATCACTGGCCTGGTTCCACTGCTCTGCCGACCCATTTTCATTTGCACCAGCAACATTTCGTGCAATTGATCCACAAATCTCACAGGTTCTGCAATCAGATTTTTTAAAGAAATATCACCAAAACAATTGAGTTTAAATTGTAACCAACACAGTTCACATGGTTTATGTGAATACTGTGACAGTCTATCTAAACTCAAATCAATACAATTTTAGGAAGGAATACATTCCATATGGTAAACACAAGATAAGGACAGGAAATAGCTATTGGCAATGTTATCGTCCATTAATACTTCTAACCTGTCATTCTCAAAGAAAATACAGAAGCATGATATAGATGATCTCTCATGTTGAACATGCTGTGCACTCGATAGAACACATGATTACTCATACGAAGGCATGAGTTCATGGAGAATAATTTCCATTTTGTTTAGGAAATTAAAGAACGAGAAGATGAAATACCAATCAAAATAAGCCCGTGTCAGTTGTCGTTCTGAATTTATTGACATAGAAACTACAGACTCTCATCCAATCCATGGCCAAACCAAGACAAATACTAAGACCATTCCAGCAAAGTAGAGATCGATCTATATAATATTTAAATTGTAGGTCTTTTAGAAATTCTAAAGCCATTCTAAGAGTTTTTTATCTTCAAATGAAAAAATAAAAAAAATCAATCATATAAGTTCTCAATCCATTAAATATAATCTCTTATAATTTCTCCACAAACCTATATAATGTTTATTCTAAATTACGTCCCCATTAACATGTTCCTAGCATCAAGCTCGGCTATTCTCGCTGGTGTTTTCACCAAATATTCCCTCACAGCTTGTGTATTCACAAAAACAATAAGCATGTATCTCCACCTATAGATTCCAAAAGCACCAACTTTAGGCAAATGACCATCTGAAACAAGATTTGAACCCATATATGACACCCATTTAGTAATCCCATCGTTGGCTTAGTTGACTCACAAGTTGTAGAAACCCCTGACAAACTAGTAATGCCAAGTCAAGACCTTAACATTTCATCATAATTATTTACCTGAAAAAAAAAAAAACTAAAAAATCCCAAGAATCAACAAATAGGCATCTCCCTACACATGTCAAAAATCATTTGCAGGACTACATTTTACTATATTTTTTGTAGTGTGGCATTAAGAGCACAACATCTAAACTGATAAATGCTAAGAACCAGAAGATATGGAGTCCCACATCAAAAAGATCAGTTTTGTACTTTCTTTATCTACTTACTTGTTTCCCTTAATTTTGAACCATGCCTCTGCACATTGCTTATGAGCAGCAGCCAAATCATTCTTACAAGAACAACCCAATTCAATAGGCAATCCACCCTCCAGACTCCCTGCATCCAAGCTCAAATGACAAATCCTGCAGTCCCTCTCAACTTTAGCCAAATGTAACTTTATCTCTGGTGTCCCATGCTCCAGATCCACCTCTGACACAGAAGATCCCCTCTCCTTCACAATCTCACTGCAAGAACCAGACTGGCTTGAAGACCTTCTTTGCCCGTCTGACTGCTGCTGCTGGTGGTGACTACTTTCATTAACATCAACATCATCATCAACAACAACAACATGGGGTTTTTGTAAAGTTTCCATTTTTAAAACCAAGTTGGCCAATCTTCATGTAATGGCTTCGTGAGGCAGAGATCATCAATGCCTGCCAAAGGTAAAGTAGCTCTCTATTTAAGCTCCTTAACCTTTGGTACGCAAAGACAAAAGTGTGAATAATTCCCAAGACTTTTTCAACAACTTGGCACTGGACAGTGTTAGGTGCTATCTATCTGTCTCCCCCCCTCTCGTGCGTGTCAGTCAGATTTGAACAGAACCTGTTGTAAAGAGAAAGAGAGTGAAAGGTATTACGGACAGAATGCAGTGTCAATCAGCGAGTACAGGGAATGCTATTGGAAGGTTTTTGCTAGCTTCTCTTTTTTAATATTGTGATCTTGTGGTTGTGTGCTTTCATTGTTTATTTGCATGACTGGCAGAGAACAACATGGGGAGCTAAAATGGCTGAGAGTATATAAATTACAAAGGCAAGAAGGGATTTAGAAGATGATTTGATGTTGAAGTGACCCATCAAAAACTGTAAGTTTTTCCTAAGGCAGCATGGGCTAATGTAGGTGTCGAAAGAAGATTTCTATTGTCCTCTTTAGTGCTTTTATCTGATTGGCGTTGAAATATGCCTCGTGAACCTGTACACACTCTGATTTTGATGAGTTGTGTCTGCTTTAAGCTCTCAAGATGTCAATATTGCCCATGCTTTTCTATACAAGTTATGATGCGATGGGGGTAGTGCGGACTTTCCAGGTATCATGTGCTCTTATATGAGTGTCTTGTCTTTTATGAAAAGGAGAGTTCTGCAGATCAGCTGCTGTTCCATGATTGTAAATGATGTTTTCGCCATTTTAGATACCTGACGTAATTATCCACTGTCTTAAGTTTACTATTTGGTCAAATGTGGTAAAGTGTAGGAGGCTGCCGGTGGAGCTGTTGAGGATTAGATTAAGACAGTGCAGAGTAATGCGGACAAAATTATATTTTTATAAATTATTATTTAAAATTATTTTTTTATATTTTTATTGTTTTGATAAGATGATGGAAACAAATTATTTTAAAAAAATAAAAATATTATTTTATTATTTTTCTAAAAAAACAAATACTTTAAAGTCACAACTACTATTACATTCCCACCTATCCCATTAATACATCTTTTTAGTCTTTTTTTAAAATAGTAATTATTTTTTTATTATATAGGTATGTTTAATTTTTAAAAAATTAACATGATTTATTTGTAATTTTTTATATATTTTATATAAATTAAATATTTATTTTTTATGATATTTATAATATATGAATCCTCACATAGTATTTTATTTCATTTAATAAATTTTATTTATGTATCAATTTCTATTATAAATTGATTTTAATAAACAAACTCATTAAATACAATCAAGTAAATAATTTGTTGTTTTTTTATTGGATAAAGGGTTTTTTCTCATGTTATCATAATTATTTTGTCTTTTTTTTTTTTTCATGTAATTTTAAATAAAACTAACTTATTTAGCAGGTCCGGGCTATAACACAAATTATTGAATTTTTTTTTTTTTATAAACATGCAAGTGTCGCATAAATATTTTATTGAAAAAATAATATTAACCTAGCACGAACAAGTCTATTATGTATATTATAGAGACTTTACTATCTTTACAAGCGAATTTGTTAAAAGGTTTATAAAAAGCTATTTATTTATTTTTACATTTT
Organism: Populus alba; assembly: GCF_005239225.2. NCBI lineage: Eukaryota > Viridiplantae > Streptophyta > Magnoliopsida > Malpighiales > Salicaceae > Populus > Populus alba. The sequence goes on along the minus strand of NC_133293.1, from coordinate 18,299,755 downwards.
GAAGCACGGTGTAAATAGTAAATTATTCCTGAAAGAACTTTTTATGAAGCTTACCTCTAAGGGTTTAATTATAATTTCTCACATGTGTTTTTTAATGGTTGATATGTTCATCTGGGTGGTGGTAGACTGGCAGGGCTCGTGTGGACTTTTTTATCTTTATCATTTTTCTCCTTTCTCTATAACAGCATATAAAGGTGTTTTTTTATTGTTTTTTGTATTTAATTTAATTATTATTTATTGATTTTTATTTTTAATCTTACTCTTAATCACTTAATCACGTGTTTTATTTGATTTTAATATCAAATTTGATTCTTGTTTTTTAATTGTTTTTTATTTTTGTTTTTCTGATTAATTTTTTTTTTCAATTTCATTCCCTCAACATTTTATTTTAAATTATTTTTATATCAAATTTAGCCTAATTCCTTTTATCACCATTTCTTTTGTCTTATTTTTTTTATTTCATCTCTTAGCATTTTATTAACTTAAAATTCTAGCTATTTATTTTTAGAGTTTTCCTTTCCATAGTCGTCTGAGACTCATGATTAGGATTAGGAGTTTTAAAAGTTAACATGAGTTAACTTTATATTTTTTAGGTCATATTTAAAATTGATTTTCTTTTCAATTTATTCCTTGATATTTGTTTCAATGGGAATTGGTCTTTCTATTTTTTTCTTTCACTTTTCTTTCCATGGGGTTATCCAATTTTGTGTCCAGTCATAAAGTTAACAGGTTGACTTAGGGTTTTTTTTTTTTATTTTTTTTATAGTTCATCATTTAATGTTAAGTTGTTTAAGAATTGAGTTTCATGTTAATATTCAGTTAACTTTCAATGAACTGTATAGTTTCTTTTTCAAGTGTCGTTTTTTTTTCAGTTTATTTATTATTCTTGTATTTTTTGTATTCGTGTAATTTATTAGTGTTCTGGGAACATGGTTAAAACCATATTTCTTAAAAATTTTAAAAAATTTTTTGTTTAAAATTATATATATATATATTTTTTTTTTTTCAAATCGTTTTAATGTGTTAATGTTAAAAATAATTTTTTAAAATAAAAAAATTATTTTAATGTATTTTTTAGCAAAAAAACACTTTGAATTGTAACCTATATCACATTTCCAAAGACCCTGTAGAATCAAAGACACAAATGCAGGAAGTCGTCAGTTTATTGTCACACTTTTGTTGATAATAAGTCTTGATCCGATACTGTTTGTTTTTGCGTTTTAAAAACGCTTTTGAAAAAAATTAAATTTTATTTAATTTTTTCTTTACTTGAAATTAATATTTTTTTTTATGTTCTCAGATCAAAATGTACTAATATCAAAAATAATTTTTAAAATATATAAAAAAAATTATTTTAATATATTTTTAAATAAAAAATATTTTAAAAAATAATAACAACTGCGTTAACCAAAGAAAAACACTTGCATTGTATTATCAAAACGCAGGCGAAATCTATTGCTAAATTAGGACCCATACACCGCAGCTTATTGAAAAGAAGCACGTGGATTTTTCATTCCTGTGACGAGTTACGCAGCTAAAGAGGAGTTATCCATCGACCTTGCCTAAAAAACAAAGTCTCGCTTGCACAAGAGCAAAGCTTTATGGCCTGTTACTATAATGGCCATGGACCTAAAGATCACGCACAAGAAAGCATCATGACTGAGAAAGCTTAAGCACCTAATGGCGGATATAATCCAGTTTCATTCTTCTACTGCGTCAAGTCTTGCATACATTTTTCAGAAACATTTTTGTGGCTGTATAAAAAATGACATCATCTCTTCGCCAGGAATGAAGAACCTCCACGTGAAATCATTTCTTAACTTCTATAAAAAGCAATAATTGATGACAACTGAATTAATTTGACCTATAGCATCCTATAATAAAGCAGTGTTGCAAGAGGAAATCAGTAACAGGTTTGGTCTCCACTTCGGCATGCATTGCCAAAGGTCAAGCAGGCATCTGGGTTGATATTGTACCTGCTATTGTGCCCATCAATTTGTTTCTTCCCTCCTCAAAATGCATATGACCATTTCTTAAATTCTGCTCAGACACTCCCATTTGTGAGCCAACAGAAGTCCCTTGAGACATTCTGTAGCTTGCAGCATTGCTAGGTATCCCAGTGCTGCTATTCTCAAGACCACTCTTGATCCATGCAATATTGTTCAAATCTGTAGCAATTGAGATTAATTCTTGACTTGAGAAAGGAGGAGGCTCCTCATATTCAACAAACTCAGGACCCAACAAGGAGCTTGGAGGATGACCCCCACTTGGTGTTGCACAGCAACCATACCCACATCGTGAAGGAACTAGGGGCTCACAATGAACATCTTCAAGGATTTTGCAAGATCCCGAGTCTGGTTTGGGTGTTTGAACCATACAGCCACGAGTTGGAATTGTTCTTGAAAGCCCAGAACCCAATTTTGGATCATTGAGGGGATTATAAACTTTAAATGCACTAACACGTGCCACAGGACGAGGAAGGGTGGGATTTCCATTTGGTTCCGATGCGAAATTGACCTCATTTGTTTGAGGAATGTTGTCTGTTTGAGCTTTGTCTTCATGCTGGCTGGGTTGATCGTCCATTGTGACATCTCTTACTTCCACGGGCAAGGATGAATTGACATCACAAACTGAAAGAGTTTCTTCTGACGATGCCCTTGTTCTTTCATTGCTGCCATCTTCCATCACATCACTGGCTCCTGGTTTCAACCTTACCAGATCTGCCCATCGGCGCCTTAGAGTAGAGTTCCAATGATTCTTGATCGAATTATCAGTTCTACCTGGCAAGAGCCTCGCAATCGCTGCCCATTTGTTTCCATGCTTTGTGTGAGCTGCAATTATAATGCGATCTTCTTCATCTGTACCAGTAGCCAGCATATGAAGGTTAAAATTTGCAAATTACACACACAAAAGAAAAAAAGGAAATCCAAACTTCACATGAATAAGTTACTTCGCAACATGGAGCTCCGTAGTGAGTTATTATTGAGCTTGATTATAAAAACATGAACAAAGAACATCAAGAGTGCCCAAAATGTCATCACGCAGTTATCATCCCACTGACAAAGTTCCTTGGGAGAGCATTCAGAGATTCCTACCAAACACACACCTGCACCTTTCTGATTGAGCAAGCCTGTAAGCTTTCACCCTTGCAACGAGTTTTGAAAGAAGGACAAGTTGGACAGACCTAAATGTTAGAAATTCAACAATTTTAAGGTGCTCTTTCAAGTCTCTGAGGTTTTAATACGGTTAAACTCAAGTCTTGTTTCTACAACCTACACAATAGTGTTCTCGTGAAGCATACTTTAGCGGGGAATAATGATGTACAGAGGGACTAAAGTTTCATTGTATGGAAAATCTTAGGTACAACTGTACTGATTAGGAACACAACGATTAGTGTGCAACCAACACAAAATTTTAGGGGAATGAATAACTTACCATCATTTTAAAAAACTAATAAAAAACAAATCACTTCCAGTTTGGAAAGAGTTTAATTGCAAATGAGAGCTGGGAATTTGCATAACTATCCTTGCATGCATGAATAAAGAAGCACAATGCAAGAACAGATTAGGTAAAGAAATCTTTCTTCTACCTAAAGGTTAGCTGAATGTTATTTGTGCTGCCATAGATTAGTATATTCATTCTATCCTTTGAAGTTCAAGTGCCTCACACATGTTGTGAACCTGTGACATCATCATATAGACACGTCACCTGGGGATCAACTATTGCCCACCAGAAGCGTGTGAACATGCTTGTGCATAGAAGTGTCCTGTGGCGTCAATTCAGATCTAACATGGCTAAACAGTGAATACTAATAATAAATGTGCTTAGGTAAAATTCTTCTTCAAAATAATCCTGAACTCCTCCAGAAGACTACAATTGATTACCAGGATTATGAACAGTTTCCCCCAGATACAAATTCAAGAATAGATTAGCTAAAGAAATCTTTCTTCTATCCTAAAGGTTAGCTGAATGTTATTTGTGTTATGTTACCATAGATTAGTATATTCATTCTATCCTTTGAAGTTCAAGTGTCTCACACATGTTGTGAACCTGTGACATCATCATATAGACACATCACCTGGGGATCAACTATTGCCCACCAGAAGCATGTGAACGTGCCTGTGCATAGAAGTGTCCTGTGGCGTCAATTTGTATCTAACGTGGCTAAACAGCAAATACTAATAAGAAACGTGCTTAGGTAAAATTCTTCTTCAGAATAATCCTGAACTCCTCCAGAAGACTACAATTGATTACCAGGATTATGAACAGTTTCCCCAAGATACAAATTCCAGGCTATATCCTGTTTGGTGCTATCTTATCCTACTCCAGCTAAATTCCCGATTTAATACCAAAATGGTAATCCCATCAAAACCGAACTAGGTCATCTTACAGTTTAAGGCCCTAAGCTGATAACTCACTTCTGAGACCAGACATTACCTAGCCATAAATTGTTTATCTCCTAACATCCTTAATAAGGAAAAACTTAAGCGCCATGTCAACATGCAGCAAGACTTTGGAATGACAAAATAAAGTATAAGAGAAATTCAATTGTATATCCTGTCACATTATGTTACGTTATTCATCTGTAAACTTAACAAATGCAAGTTGTGTAAAACAACATCATCAAGAAATTGGCATCTCCTAGAAATGGGAATACCAAAACTGGAGCTTACTTGAACATGATTATTTAAAATGTTATGTAATCTCAGACACCTTGATCGACTTAAAAGTATCCCTTTGCTTTTACCATTGAGCCTTTAAATGACTGGACCATTGCGTTCAAATAATTTACGCACTGAAATCAGGCATCTTTTTCAGGCCATGAATAACAACAGCTGAGAAGAAGCCACAGAAAACAAAACATCACAACTAGGAGGATAGGAGGAAAGCAAAACAATTTTAATAAAAAAGAAAACAGACCATCTTTATAATGATTAGGAGAGCAAGACCATAACCATGCCATCACAACTAGCGATCCATGACAAATTCATACTTCCCTTGTACACGACTACACTTTTCTAGTTTATCTATTTGGACGACGTATTGACAAATAAAATGGTAGATAGAACAGATGGGCATACTCAACTACCTATGTAAAGCGTGCTTAGCAGAGTTTACGACAGATTTTGAGTGTTCTGACACCCAATTGCACCCGCCATTGCATCAACCTACATGTCCTCAACTTGATTGCCAAGTCGACAACCATTTAACCTATGATAACCCCCCCCCCCCCCCCCAAACCAAACTTTACCCTCCAAGACCACCACCTTTGAAATCAAACATTAAACTTGAATGCATACATCCCTATCTCAATGTTCAAAGATATTAGAAACTCAATCTAACAACCCAACAATAAACAAAATATCCATGCTCGGCATCAGGAATTCTCAAATCCACTCTTTCACACAACAACTGCTATTGAAACAAGCTTAAAATTTACACAAATCAATCATAATGTCAAAACTCCTATAAAGAATTTATCAATCCACGAGAAAAAAAAAATTAAATGGAAAAAAATTAAATAAACAATCGAAACAACTGACATGTTCGAGTACGGTCCAAATTCCCAACATTTAACAAAAGACCAAAAAAAAAAAAATCTACAATCAACATTAAAAGAAAAAAACAGAAAAATCAACAAGAAGAAAAAAAATCCCCGAAACCCATGAAAAAAGAAAAGGAGATAAAGGAAGCAGTAAATGGAGTTGCTAGATTTTGGAATTATACCAGTGAAAGGTTTGCGCTTGAGGCAAGGATCAAGCTGATTACACCATCTAAGCCTACAAGATTTCCCAGACCTCCCTGGTATTCCCCGTGCTATCAAACTCCAATTCCTCGCTCCAAACTTACTCACTAGTTGACTCAGTACCGCATCTTCCTCTGGTGACCACGGTCCTTTCACTTTACCATTTGTCCCTCCGCTTCCACCACTTCCGCCACCGAGCTCACCTGACTCAGCTCCACCATCTCCACCTGTCGGCGAATCCATCTGATTCTCTCTCTCCCCTTCTGTTAGTCTCATTGCATCATTGTTGTTTTCAGTTTGATTTTGCATTTTTGCGGTTTCTGTTTTCCTGCGTTTCTCTCTCTAGAAAAAACAAGGTTTCTTTTTTTTGTTGTGAAATACCGACCTGCCTAACTGCAAAACGTGAACAGTAAACATTGGGGCTGATGTTTCGGATTCCTTTTTTCCGGTTATGGACAAGGGTTTCCTTCGAATTACTGATATGTCCCACTAAAACGTCGACGTGTCTACCTTTTAGAGCAGATAAAGTGGCGCCGTTTGGAATTTTCTGTTCGGTAGTGTTTTGACTTTCGTTGACTTGTAGCAGTTGGGTGGAGTAATGGGATGGAAGTGGACCCGGGAGTGATCAGTCTAGTTACGTGTCTACCCTTTTACTTTTGGTGGACTTGCTGGAGTATTAGCCAGGTTTTATGTGTAAAAAAGTGAGTGGTAATGGTGATTTTGGTGAGACCAGATTCTGTTATATGGTAGGCCAAAGGAACCGCCTTGACAATTTGGAGAGTTTTTGAAAAATTAGAAAGCAGAAGGTCTGTGACGACTTTGCCCTTATCTTCCGCTTGATAAGGTAGGTGCTCAAATGGACTTTGGAATGGCCCAGGGTTTCCACGTATTGTATTGTTTATATTGGGCTTTGGAGTTAGAGCTATAAAGTTTGAGCCCATAACATTCTTCTTTCTCCCTCTTTTTCTGGTTGACAAGGAAAATGGAAGGCTTGTGTATGATACTGAATATTAGCAAACCCATTCCTGGCTTCTTGTGGCAGTAACCAGTCTTTGGTCTAGTCTTTTCGTGGGTTAGAGCTTTGACCGAAGTTTAGTTTAGTTTATATTATTTTATATATATATATATATATATATATATATATATATATATATATATATATATATATATAAATCATATATATTAAAAAATTATATAAATCATATATTAATACATCATGAACATAAATTTTTCAATTTAAAATGATTTTCTTACAATTCTCAAAACCCAAAACTTGGCCTGGTTTAAAAAAGCCTCGTCATATTCCCATTCGCTAAGGTTTGATCGATTGTGAAATGCTAAGTAATATGCTTTTGAATTCAAAATTCTTCATCTTTAGATGTGATTGCTTTAACTCTTTTTTCATTTTTGTGTGACCATCTCATCATGGTTAGCTTAAATTCTCAGACATCAAGTTGTGGAAGTCTCTTTCATTTTGAAGGGAAAGAATTACGTACAAAAAATTGACTTGTAAAAACCACTTACCAAGTTTTATTGTTTCCGTTAGATTGCCTTCCCATGTTTCATTTTTAATTAATGGAAGATGCTCAGATTAGTAACCAACTGCCTAAATTAGAAACTTTTGTAAGAATACATGCCAACAACAAAAGAGATGCTCACACTATTCATGAAAGTTTTCTGTGGTCACGACATCATCAGCTACCTATCGCATCTACTTTGTCGTGAACAAATATACATATGGTACTGGCATACAAAATCCATTCTCACCACATATATATATATATATATATATAGTTATTTCACATAATGAATAAAATATAAATATTATTAAATCTGATTTAAACTCAATTCAAACTTAAATCATCAATATATATTTGTATTATATAGATATATACGAAGAATAATTATATTTTTTTACCTATTATTTAATTACACTTACGAGTTAAAAGTTAATCCAGGCAATATTGGCTTGGATAAACCAGGCAACAGAGAGAAGAAGCAACGGCAAACAGTAACAAAAGGAGATGTGCATGCTTTCCAACCAACCAAAGTGCATGTACCGAGTTCACTCTGCGGAAATTGCAAACCCAACAGGACCACACATATACACCCAAAATGAAGTCCATCGAGGCGCCAATTATCGCCTTTTATGGGAGGAAATGAATGCCCCTCCAGTGCTTGTATGACGGCAGAATGGGGTCTGGCATTTGTGATATATATTCAATCTCCGAGGTGACTCAGATTTGCACATTGTTAATAGTGCCTACATAATCTAAGAGTTTAACGTTTTGGGTTCAAAACAAGCAATGTAATTCATCCATATATATATGAATTCGGTCAAGTTTTCTTATAAAAATCAATACAAGCAGTGTCCATGTATTAGTTGAAGTCAGCTGCACTTGCTAGCCCAATACAAAGTTCCCAAACCCACAAATCATTTGGATTATGGAGAACACGAACTGAAAAGATGTCAATGGCAGCTTGTGCCCCAAAACTAACAGATTACTAATATTATACATCCATGAAAAAGCTTTCGATAACAAGTCACCTTCAAAGATCGAAAGTCTTGTTGGCAACTAAATGGAATTTTTGCATATGAAATCTCAGGTAGCCGAGACAGCCCAGGTCCTACTTCTAATGCACACCTGACTACAAGCTATGAAAGCCGCTCCAAACAAATTAGGAGTAGGGCATAGAGCGGTAGGGCAATAGTGTGTCCTTGGCACTTTGTGAATTGTCCTTCTCCTTTTAGGTGAGACGCTCCTAAATGGATCGGATCCATGTGACATAGAAAATTCTAGTGCTAGCTAGAGAGGTGCCAATCATTCTGATCATTTCAACACATGGTGATATTTTAGGGTGTTTGCTCCGTGAAAAATAGTTTATTTTTAAAAGGTGATTTTTATATAATTTTTTTTTTAAAAGTAAATTAATTTTTAATGTTTGAATATATCAACAAAAATAAGTTAAAAAACTTTAATGTTTGAAAAAAAAACTTTATAGTATTTGAATATATCAAAAAAATAAGTTAAAAAATAAATTGCTGATGTTTTAATTTTTTTATGTTTATTAAAAGAATAAAAACCAAATTTGATAGATAAAAAAAATTAAAAGATGACAAAATTGAAAAAAAAAAATTTATAAATTATTTTAAATAAAATAAATAATAATAATAAAATATTTGATAAATAAAAATTTTCAATTAAGAAAAAGATAAGAGGAAAAAAAATAACAATAAAAAAATAAGGAAAAATTTAATATAAAAATAAAATAAAATTAAATTCTGATTAAGGGATGAAATTGAAAAAAAATTCAAAAAAAAATATTGTAATAAAAATATTGAGGCCTAAATTTGATATAATCAACAAATAACAAGATATTTTTGAATTTTTCTCAACTTCTAGAAAGTGTTTTCCACTCAATATAAAATAAAAATATTTTTCTAGAAACCAAGTCAATTTTTTCTTTGACTAGAATTTTTTTTTATTGATCAATTCTTTAATGTTAAAAAAACACATAAAAATTTTAAAACTTTTATTTTTAAAATTATTTTTTATAAAACAAACTAGCTTGAGTTAAAACTATTTTACAGTGCAACATCACCACCAAGAAAATCTAATTTCATAAGGTGACCAAATTTTTTGTTAATTTCATGAAGAAATCAAGGAACATTTCAAGGCCACATATATCTAAACTTTTATGATGTCATCTATATATTACCACAGAAGCTTTTCAGAATTTATCCTTTTAAAATTAGTGGCCGCATAGAAATTTCTTTCCCTGCCTAGCTACAATATGAATTACTGCAAAATTAATACTAGCTTAATTTACCAATGTGGATCTGGTCCCCAAAATTAGCTTAACTAGTCGCTAGACTGCTAAAGTTGTCGCACCCTTCTACCCTTCAAAGTTGGAACCATTGCTTTCGGTTCAAAACACCAGGAAGACAAGGGTGCGGTCATTGCAGGTTAAAAAGTTTGAGTACTCGTAGACTAGCATGGAAATGAAACACGACGGAGAAGCTAGCTATGACTGTATATCATTTATACGCAGATTTATATTTAGTTACCTTCCTCCATGATTATTTAGTTTTGTCCACAGCTAAATATTGATTCAAGAAAAGAGAAGAATGATGCCAGCAGTTGTGGTCCAACGCCTTGAAGCATCGATCCGATGAAGAAATATTGTAGTTGGAACTAGAGTTTAGCCAATGTAGGACCTAGAATTCGAAATGATACAAAAGCTATAAACCAAAAATTCTGAAAACGGGAAAGATAATGATACAAAAGTACAATTCACCATGCATCAACAAAGTTTATAACTGTATACATGTGATGACTACACCAGAGTGATAGTATAGACACTTGTTGGTGAAATTATAGATATTATCCAATGAAAAAAGAAATGTTTACTCAGTTAAATCTAGTTAACTTTACCGGTTAAAATCATGTATATATGATTAATACCAATTTTTTTAAAAAAATAAATGATAAGATGATATAATTTTAATAAAAAAAAATTACTCTAAATTACTGAATAACAAAACCAGGACCCTTACCTTTTTCTAAATCATATCACAATCGGAGTCTGACGTACGTCAATGGCTGAAATACTGGGGGACAATAGTGTTAGCATGAGCACCCACTGACCTGAAAAGTCCATGGCAACACTGATCAGGCGTATGGAAGGTGGCACAAAGTGAAATCCCATGTGAGGAAGCTTATGATATGTAGCTATAGGCAGCATTTTGGCAGGGTTCTTCCAAGGTCCTTATGCTCTACCAGATGGGAAACAGGGACTGGGTGGATATAAAACTTATGTCCTGCAAAGAAGAGACATTTGCTCTCAGAGGTGAACCCCTGGTGATGGATACAGACCAAGATGCAACCAAAACCTATACTCTCAAATCACCATATCAGACAGTATCAGCAAACCACTTTTACCCCACTATAATGTATGCGCGAGTAAAAATATGTGGTGCGTGGGGTCTGTACAGCACCATGGAAAGCCTGCACTGTGCTTGTGGCCCATTTATGCTTCATGATTGTGGACAGTATCTAGCACCATACATCAAAATCTAAAGGGGTCAACTGAGGAATTTTGCGGTGGCCCTTGTATCCAATGGCTAGTATGGCTTGTTGAGATGCCATGATGTTGTAGCAGAACGCTAGCTAGCTTTCATCTTTTTCCTAATTTCAAAAATTTTCTGGTGTTGGTATATGGCAGGAAAGGAGACTGTTATTGGAATTTCGGTTCTGAATTTACATGCACAAATGGATGGAAGAAATCATCGGCATTGAACTCTATTCTCTCACTTTCTAGTTAGAAACAAACAAGAAATGATAAGCTTGGAAAAAAGATGGAGTGTAGGAATTAAGGAAGAAGGGAGACCTTTTTTTATTATTACAAGGAAGAAGAGAGACCAAGGCCCGTTGATGAAAAGCGTTTTTTAAAAATTTAATTTTTTTCTATTTATAATTAAGTTTTATGAAAATCGACCTGGGCTTCCGAAACTAATCTGATAGCTTCCATAGAATCCAAATTGCATAGCATCTTTCTGAAAATCATGTCCCAAGCAAGACAATTACTTGATTAATTGCTTTGTATTTATTTGATTTTGTATGTTCGTGAACAAAGTCGAACTCGAAAAAAAAACTGAAATTTACTTGGAAATATTGGAAAATTTTAAAATATAGCGGCCAAAATGAAATGTTGCCGAACATACAATTTGGGTTAGAAAATAGTTTAATCAAACAATATTATTCCTTCCTGTATTTCAGCAAATCTACCCATCCACCATCTCAATAGGATTTAAATCCCAATACTTGTAAGTTACATTATTCCATCGAACCATGGATGTCTCAAGATTTGTGTGCATATATAGCCATACTAATTAACATTGCATATGATGCTTTTAATATCCTTAATAATTTCTTATAACTGTTCTAATCTTTTTAAATATTCTCTGATAAAAATATCGTTCCCACTAGAAAAAAGAAAAAGAAAAAAAGAGAGGCATGACGTGAGAAACTTGACATGTTGAAAGCCAATGATTTTTGCTATATGAAAACCAAAATAAATCGTGGAGTATATATAGAGATGTGATATAATGATAGACAATGGCCTATGGCACCCCCCACAATTGTGATTCATCATACACGTTTTCGAACCATGAAATTTCTCTCCCCGTCGATCTATCACTTACCAACTTAATTATTGGGTTTTTTTGGTGTGCATTATGGTCATGATATTGGAAGCTCCTCTTTTCAGTGATTGTCCACCCCTTGACTTCTCACCGAAATTCATCATTGTTCCAGCGTTTTATTACAAATTTAATTGTGCCTAGCTAAGAAGGCCATTCATTATATGGTGAAATGTAGTGTGTTGTGGGATTAACAAGCTCAATCAAGTCATGAAATTATAGCGTCTGCCTTTTGAAATCACCTTTAGTATTTAAATGTATTGTCTTGCATTCTTCCGGAACTATTTGCATCCTACTGCTCCAAATGTCAATACATAATGTTTGTGTCAATATTCAACTAATATATATAATTAGAATCTTTTTATTGAAGAAAAACTGTAATTAATGAGAAATATACAGTGCTGTTTTCAAAGGGTTGGAGTTGAACAACCCAATGGCTATAAGACTCGAGATTTTCAACAATTCACTCTAGGGTTACAGGTTAAAATTCCAAGGATGGAGGATGGTTACTCTCATTTTGCGTAGCCCTGACTCCTGAGTCTATTCGATCTCGTGTGCGCGCGCGCGCGCGCTGAAAAACCAGAGGTAATCAGTGCAATTTCATTATTGAAATTGTGAAGGAGACGGTAACTATATTAATAATATTAAAGTTAATAGTGTGATTTAATTGAGTCTTGATTCAATGTTTAGCGGAAAAAGGTTTTATTATTATTATTAAAAAAAGGTAAAACATTATCAGTTCAAAAAACCAACTTAAAACTCACTCAACCTTTTACGTGGAAGTAATTTTCATCACAAAAATAACCAACACCAACCTCCCATACGCTATTTTTGTTTGATTCTTCATTTGATCGATGCTGGTACTGTCCTAGATGTGTGTGCGTGTGTGTCATAAGACTCAAGATCACTGACCAGTTTGGTTCCGGTTTAACAGCTAATTACGATTACCCTTGAATGAACAGACCTACATGTAGATGCCGAGAAATGAGCAAAGTACACTATGGATAATCGGATATATATGATCTGGGAAGCTGAGCGATACCTTATTAATTTATTAGTGAAGCGAGAAATTATTGAATTAGTCAGACCAAATTACTGATCGTGTCACGTGTTCTATCTTTGACCCCGCCGATATGAAACTAAATCCTACAGCTAGCTTGTTATGCTTTGGATCCACTAATAATAATTTTCAGTCAATCATATGGTCATATCATTGACCTATATATGTAAGCATCTATACAATTGGACCAATTAATGGAGACGATATATAAATATATTTATATGACCCAAAAAAAAGTTCGACATAAATATTTGGACAAGTAATGGGAAATTGGGAATGTATTCCTTGTGAAAGAAGCATAAAAAAGGTTGGTGTAAGAAAGGGAACATGGATTGGACCACAAACCTTGATAAAATAAGCAAACAGCTGAATAAATATCGCCACCCAACTTGCTGGGGTATTTCTCAGGAGAGATGGATCATGACCCACTACTGGTAAAACCTCTCCCCTGTGTCTGGTTTAATTTGTAAGAAAATGGGGTCTACAAGTAAATAAATATCTTTTTAAAACATCTCCTGATGATTTGCTAAATCTAAAGAAACAAATAAATCATAAGTAAAATAGCATTTGAAGCTGGAGAAAAAAGGAAAGAAAATAAAATATAATTAGTCGTTGTTAGAGCACTTGCTCTCTTTTATATGGAAGGCTGATCAAGGCTTCCCTCAAACCACTTTCCTCTGTATAGAAGGGGAGAGAGAGAGAGAGAGAGAGAGAGAGAGAGAGAGCGAGACTTCTACGGAGGAGTTTCTATGTTTCTACTGCAACTAGAGGAGGCATCCAAAGGGATCGCATTGATCCCGAGTGTCCCTGGCCATAATTTTGGATCATGCTATCCCTTTGGATTCCTCCTTTGGTGGCTTCTATAGCATTTACGGGTTTCAGTGGCGATGCTCCACACTCCCTTCTCGTGCATCATCAACATCAGCAACTTCAACATGGCTCGAGAAAGAGAATTCTATAATTCCAACAGATCAAGTAAGTCATATTTATATGCGTGTGTGCGTGTCTGTGTCTGATTTCTCTTTTAAAACCAAGTACAACCGTGTAGCAGCTTCTCCTTGTTCCCTTAGCCTTCCTTTGGCTGGAACATGTTTCATTGATATTGGAAGTTTGCATGACTCTGAATATATGGTTTATACTAGTAACAAATCAATTTTCCTCTCATATTATTTGCAGAAGAGACTTTTTTCAAAATTGTATTTTGTGACTAACTCTCTACTCTATCCGATCGATCTTTTATATCTGCTTCTTTCTTTTAATTTTTATTTTCAAGCCCCGTTTGGTTAATCCAATTCAATATTAAACTCGTTATTTAAGATTCTAAATGAATCTTTGCAATCCAAAACCGAAACTCGGCATGAAGTCATTGGATCTGAACTTAAGAGGGCTACATAAAAACTTGCTCCTAAGAAATAAATATCGGACATTGGCTCCAAGAAAATCTCCAAGAGAGAGGTACGTATCTTGTTGTTATTGTTGCTTACAGTTGTCATGAATGTGATTTGCTAATTTTATTAAATACACATCCACTCCTTTAAGATATATGGCAAACCTGAAATCAAGGATATTTATTCCTTCTTTCAAAAACATGTGAGACAATAAATTTATATGGGTGTTGAGGAAGATGTCCGCACCGGATCTTTAATAGATCTTTTGTTGTTTTCAAGCAATGCAAGTGAAGTCTTAGGTGTCAAATGAGTTCATAGTTCGATTAGTAATCACATTCCCCTCCTCTCGGAAAGTATGAGTTTCTGACCTCTCCTTTGTAACGAAGGGGTGAGGTTTTTTTGCCGGAGCTTCTACACAACCACGAGCCGACTCCTCTTATTTTTCGCAGAAAGAATTTAAACCAACTTTGGAAATTCTTGGTGAAGGGAAAATTTCTCTTGCAGCTAATTTACATGCATATGTACATTCTGTCTCTTACAAACTACAAGCTTTGATTCTTTTCATTACACATCGTCATCAACGTGATAACCAAGTGGAAGCGAGCTATTCGGGCAACTATTGCAAATAAAACAGTGGCCCTTGTATTGAAGATGATATAATTAATTTCTACCCATATAAATGCTTTGGCAAGAATTTATTATCCCATTTCCTTGCGCTTCCAACAAATTGATTTCACCTTTTCAAAGGTTTGACCCTTTTCTCCCGATGAACACTAACAATTAACTGCAGGTTTGTAATAGTTTCTATAGTTTCAGGCTTAACCTAACTCCTATTGACATTAATTACTTGCCTAAACCATCTCTAAAAAGCTATGAAACATGGGTTAAAGGTCCTGAACCACTCTATGGTATGGTTCGTATATATGCCATGTGGCCCTGGATCAAGGTCCAAATCACATGGTTTGAGGACTTTAATTAGAATCCAAGGCAGTGGAAGATGATATTAAAGGACTTCTTTTTACCACATTGGGCCTCAAATTGAGTGTCCCAAAGGCAAAGGAATCATTCACATGTGATGAGACCTTAAAAAAGTCCTTTATACTTGCCCTAATTTTTGAAATAAAGGGTCTTTATGGGATCCCTCCTAGCACATGACACCAACATTCTAGTAATGTCTTACCATTTGATCCCTTTTGTCACATGGCCCCAACACCTTTCTGCATTAGGTTCCCATTTTTCCTCTAACACCAAGCATTTATGCGTCTCTCGCGCATTCAAGCATCAATGTAAGGATAACTTTAAAATAGAACCGCCACCACTAACACATGTAATTGAGCTTTTCTAGACATGGTTATCCTTTCCTTTTTCCATAAACGTTCACGTAAGTATAGCTAAGTGTTGCATATTCTGATACCTACCGGTTCAAATATTAATTTGTTGATTAGATGTTTGTAAATAAGTGCTCAAGGTTTATCCTTTTTTATTGAGGTTAATTATTTTGATTCTTCGCCTTTATGAATAGGAATTGCACTGTTGAGTTGTTGTTTCAGGATATGATTCAGATTGTCATCGCTTGTAATATTAATGTTCTTTCCTTCGGCTGAGCAAATTATATCATGACTGCACAATTATTTTTTAATCCTGAACCGCTTTGCTAAAAGCCAATCACTTGATAAGTGTAGAATTGGTTCAAAACCTTTATGTGTATGCTTTGAAACTGTTTTTTTTTTTCTTTAATAATCAAGTGTATTAATTAAAATATGGTCATTTAGAAGATGTATTATGAAAAGTTAAATAACCGTTTCTAAGAAAATAAAATGTCTATGTTACATATTAAATAAGATGAAATAATAATTGAATTAGTGATGTGTGTGTCCACATCTGAATATCGTTTGCACTACCAATAAAATTATTACCCGTGTAGCTGAAATTAAATTTATTATACTTTAACCAAACTGATAGTCTATGTAAGATAAAAAGAAAAAACTAAAATCTTAATCCGGCTGCATCTTGTTAAAAATTAGATAATTTTTTATGAGACAAACACTTCACGTTGTGTTGAAAAAAAAATTCCAAACTCAATTTATCTTTCATTAAAGAAAATTATTGATAAATCAATAAATCTAAAGTATGTCTAGAATACTCCCCATCGTTATAAGAATTTTGCTCATAATGACTAATTACTAGAGGAATAGAATAATGAATGATCCAAAATCTTCTGTTCCACAGCACAAAATAAATATTTCGGATTGCTCTACTATAATAACTGATGTCTCAAAAGAAAATAACATAGAAAGTCAAATTTTGACTGCCAGCAACATAATTGAGGAATCTTACTATATGTTTCCCAACTTTCCATCATAATATATATATATATATATATATATATATATATATATATATATATCTTGTTTAATAAACAAGAAAATAATAAAATAAATTAAATAGCCTTAGCATTGCACAAAAATATATGTGTGTGTGTGTTTGGTAAATATACAATTGGTGCATTAGCACCAAGTTATTTTTATGTTAATTTTTTAATTCATTAGAATAAGAAAAAAAATAACAAGATCTCAAAAGTTTCCCGAATCTATGAGAAATAGCCTAATTAACACTTTGAGTTGTGTAATTGATTGGTAGTGGAGTCGTGATTTTTGAAATGATGATTTTCAACTTAACAATGAAAGAGTCAAATTCTTCAATCAAATGAATATGAAGTGGAAACAATACAATAAGAGGGGGTCCTAGGGCTCGGAAGTCATCATTTTTCGGACACACGAATGTACAAAATGTCTTCGAACGTGAAATATGTAACCCAAATGTCACCCTCTTGGACTACATATATAAATTTTATGAAGGACATGTGTAACTTCCATAAGAAAAACCCTAGGTGTGATTTTTTTTCTAAGATCTCGAGGAATTGGATGCTCCTTGCCTGGGGACCCAAACCCTTTTGACTTCCCTTCAAAACTAGCGCTCCCTAACCCTCTCCTTTTCTCGCACTGTGTATAACTTAATTTGTAGCCATGAATCAGGATAATATCGATTTGATTGAGATATGTTATATAAAGTCGGATAGCTCAAACCATTACCCTTTCTTTATGTGCTCTTCTTTTTTCTATTCGAGATTGATTGACTAATCATGGAAGGATATTGACGCTGGTAATCATAAGACACTAGCTTTGTTAAATATATATACACGATTAACCCAATTTAAAACACTCTAATTATCAATTAATTAATTAATATTCCCTTGAAGATCAACCACACTTTGTTTACACCTTAAAAAATCCATTAAATCACGTTCTAATACTTATATAAACGCCTTTCTATATTATCAATCGATCCATCAGTAAAGAGCACACATCCCTTTGGGTCCTAACCCTGGGAGGTTTCTAGCTAATTACATTGAGTCCATATATCAATGCAGCAATGAGCAAGACTTAAATAACATGACAATTTGCTCAAGCAGAGTTGCTAATTATACTATATTGGATGCTTTATTGAAAATATATAGGGCTGGGCCACCCAAAGATGTTGGAGACTGCGTGTAACATGTGTAACCCCAAGGTTTTGGTGGGTTGCACCTTCGGTGGTGCTAAGAATCCAACGATGTAACTGTAAACTGGCTAGCTGCGTACTGATATATTTCTGAGGTGAAACACAATCTTGATAGAATCCTCTACACCATCATGCTGTGTTTGACTGAATTGCTACACTATGTATCTACCTTTATTAAGAACTAGTGATGATTTTGTGGGAGCAAGTCCAAGGTCAGGGAAATAGGACCTCACTCGACATCATTTTGCCTCCAAAATTATGTAGATTCAATGAACTCTAGAATTCTAGGAATTTTCCTTGTACAATCCCCCAACCTTTTGTTGCGATAGCATATGATGTTTTCATTCCTATATCTCGCTGCTATCTGATTTTTATTGCATTTTAGTGCCTATTTATAGATGGTACCTTCTGTTGAGCTAGCTCCAAGTGGATGCAGATCATCAGCACTCTAATGGATGCATACACCTATCACCCATTTATAACTAGAAACAAAATCGCAATTTTAATAATTGGTTTTTATTAGAACATAATCATGAGAACAAGCACCGGCAATGAGGGTTAGTGCATGGATATCTCATATCTCACTGTGGTTGTGTTAGAAACGAGTGTCTGTTGATTGGCCAAGTCTGCCTGGCTTCAGCATTGAAATTGAATGACAGAAAGGCAAAGCTCAATATATATAAGAGCCTCAATCTCTCTTAAAAGGACAGATCAATTAGCCTCAGAAGTTCTCCATTTTTCTTAAAGTTATTGATCATAAGCTTGCTGTGTCTACGAAGTTGAATGTTCACCATGTTAATCTCCATTAAATTACAAAGGAAAATCCTAATGTAATCTAAGAAATTGAAAATCCAAGGGTCAAGATCTCTTATTAAGCTTGTGCTAACCCAATAAGTGTTCCTCTACATGAAAAATATGAGATCATGGTAAATATTAGTGGCATGCTTTTCCTACGAAAGAAACCAAGATTTATAGAACAGTACCGACCGAGAACAAGCAAAGGGCACTGGTGAGAGCAGGCAATTCCTGGACACAGAAAACAAAGCTTCAGTGGGCTGGATTTAAGGGTTCTTCGAGCTTTCTGTACCGTTAATAAAAACTGTGAAATTTAGCGATATCAATAGTTACAAATTGCACCATGATCGATAACTTAACCTATTCGATATTTCCAGTGGCAATCAGATAAGATATTGATGGAAGAGTACACTGAAGAAGTAGTCCTTTTATTGTAATTTCTTTGTTATTTCTCTTTTTTTAATAAGAAAGAAATTCTAACTGATTTTTAATAGCACCAATGCCACTTAAGTTGACAGCATGTTGGCTGCATCAATGGTTAAGCATGCAGTATTATTCTTAATTAAATAAAAAAAAATTAAAAGGTTATGACTTTTACTGTAATTTTTAATGTAGCTTTGGCATTGCAATATTAAAATTATCATCTTGCATTTTTTATAAAAAAAATTTGGCCTTTGGTAGTTGGGTAAAAAGGTAATTTTGTTGTTTTGCATGGTAACTTACCAAAATGCCCCTTAACTAGTGGACATGGCTTTTTGCTTTTTATTTTTAGAAAGCATAATAAAATCAATATATTGCTCTTGAATTTAAATTATTTTTAATTTGAGTCTTAGAGTTTTTTAGTTTTTTTTATGATGATTTGTTTTATCATCAAGTTTGATAGCGGCAATTTAATATTTTAATAGATATAAACATTATTTAATATTAAAAAGTTAATGGCGTGTTTATTTTTATTTTGTTTAATTAATTAATTTATTTATTATTATACTATTAAATAAAATAAAAATTATTAAATCTAATAAAATTAATCACAAAACTCTTATATTTTTTCTTGCTTCTTATAAACATAGTACATAATTATTTTTTTCGTTAAAAGTTTTTTAATCCATCATGTGGCATAACACGAGTTACCGGTTAATGGCATTTACCCACCGGCGGCATTTCTGTCTGTCGTATTTACCCATGAGGCTACGACGATGTTAGAGGGTGAGAGCATCTTAGTTTCCAGGCGTGTCAAAACATTACACGGCACTCCATTTCACGAGGTAAGCAAAATGAGAGACCTTGAAAACGTTGTTTTATTTATATATTTTTTTTTATTAAAAATTAACTTTTATATATATTTTAAATCGCTGATCTTAAAATAATTTTTAAAAAATAAAAAAATATTATTTTAATATATTTCAGTATAAATAGTACTTTAAACACAAGCTGATTCTACATTAAAATCCTCTTTTTTTAAAGATTGTTGTTATTCC
Source organism: Populus alba (assembly GCF_005239225.2). Taxonomy (NCBI): domain Eukaryota; kingdom Viridiplantae; phylum Streptophyta; class Magnoliopsida; order Malpighiales; family Salicaceae; genus Populus; species Populus alba. The sequence goes on along the minus strand of NC_133293.1, from coordinate 18,279,525 downwards.
TGATATTTTTTTATTTAATTTGTTAAGAATATTTAATTAAATTGGTTAAACAAGTAGTTAGTATAGAGTATGAGATACGTTAATGAAAAGCTGTCCACGTGTATTTTAAGTATTGATTATTTATCTAAATAATTAGTTAATTTATATAAAGATGAAAATGATTTTTTAGAACAAAAATATAAATACAATAAGAAAAAAAAAAAAAACATGTTAGTTAAAAATAAATAATAACAAAGGAAATATTAATTTACTAACACCGTTGAAATTGATAGGTTTAGAATTTAGAAAGTTTTGCTAGGAGCAAATTTGAATTTCTAGGAGTTTGGACCTGGAGTAATTTGCGATCTAAAACAACGGGCAATCAGTAACTTGCATAGCCTTTTTTATGCTTCAAGTAATTGTTTCCCTGAATATTGTACTTGAAATGATGATAATCAAGGGTATTTATGGTATGGTTGTAACCTGTTTATTTTTATATTTTTAAAAATATTTTAAAAAAAATTAATTTTTTTATTTTTAATTAATATATTTTTAGTGTTTTTCAAGATCATTTTGATACGCTGATATCAAAAATAATTTTTAAAAAATAAAAAATATATATTATCTTGATATATTTCTGAATGAAAAACACTTTTAAAAAGCAATCGTATAACTACATTCTCAAAACAGGCGTAACTTTGATAAATATGTTACATTGTTTTTTAGTTAAAAATATATTAAAATAATATAGTTTTAATATATTTTATTATTAATTTTTAAAACAGCATGCTAAAATAATAATAAAATATCAATTTAATTTTTTTAATTAAAAAACACTTTAAAAATAATTCACAACATATTTAACGGTGACAGCATTATAGCAGACACCTATGGGTATAATTACCGATCTGCATACAATTTTTTTATTTTTGGGAGAAGATTGTGGTAATTATATTTCACTGTTATTTGGGTGTGGGGGCATAATTAAAATTTTGAATATTTGGATTAAACTTGGAGTACATGCCAATATCATGATTACCCATCATTCCTAGCTTAGTGATACTTTTTCCTAAGTTAAAGAGGTGATATTTGTGCCTAAAAAAGAGGGATAAACTATAATAAAATTTGAGATATTATGAAATTACATAAACTAATTAGAATTTTGAATATTTGACAAAAATTCCCTTAATGTTAAGAAAATATTACAAAAACTTCCTTTCAAGCTTTAATATATCCAACACGTCCTTAATTACTGTTCAATTTGAAAGATACTTTACTTAAGAATTCAAAAGGAATAGATAAAGAATATAAATTTGAAATATACTTAACTTACGAATACTAAAAGAATTGATCACAAAGAATATAAAGAAACTTCACATGATTTTTTTAGTACAAGAACAACATTAGTTTTGTTAGTTAGTTTATAAAGAAACATGAAATCAACCAGGGATGGAATGAAACTATGAGAACTAATTAACAAGGAAGGGTGATAAAAAATATTTTTTAAAATATTTTTTATTTGAAAATATATTATAATTTTTTTAAAATTTTTTACACCATCATGTTAAAATAATCTAAAAATATATAAAAATTTATTTAAAAAAAAATACAATTAAACTACAATATCAAACACCACCGAAAACATCCCCTCTGTATCCTTTTGAAACTGCTGTAATGGAAGCAACATTAAAAACGACGTGTTATATAGATTAGAGAATCCTTTTATTTTTTGTTTTAATATTTTGATAGTTTTTGTAGTTTGAGTTTTTTAAAAAATAAATTTGAGAAAAATACATTTAATTAATTTCATAAAAAATATATTTTTTTGTTAAAATTATTATGAAATGAGTTTTTTAAAGTCTTTATGAATAAAAATCAGGTTATTTTTAAGTCTGTTTAGAAATGTTGTAGAAATTATTTTTCAAATTATTTTTTATTTTTTATATTAATATATCAAAACCATACAAAAATTCTAAAAATATTAATTTGAAACTTTCAAAAAAAAAACTCAATTTTTTAAAAATGTGCAGTTATATATTAAATAATACTTTTACCTTCTAGAAATTTAAAATTTAAAACGTAATTATACTAGAACCCAGTAAAAAGAAAACAGAAATTATTTAGCTAACTTGATTATTTTTTACGAAATCTAACACAATACAAAATAATTTCTAATATTTTTTAAAAAAATATTAAATTACTTTTAATATATCATATCAATTTTAAAAATAGATATTTAATTTATTTGAGAAGACACTCGACCAGAAAAAAAAAAAAAAAAAATCCTTCCTCCTCGTGAAAGCAAGCGCTGATGCAGTAAAAAGCAGCAAGTATATGTCCAAAACACACAAAGTGATCAAAATTCCATCTCTACAAAATCACAAGAGACCCTGGAAATGGAAATCTGTTAATTAAACCATAACATTTACACCACATTGATCCAAATCCCTTCAATTCCAATTCCATGGCTACATTCCCCATTTCCAGATCCACATTACCCTTTAACCTCTTAGTTCTTGTACTCCATCTACTCTGTCCCATTTCCACTTTCTCGCTTGTAACCCTGACCAGCAAAAACCCCAACTTCGATCCCCAAATTGCCCTTCACGGGGACGCCAAAGTCTCCAACGATGGCTCTCACGTGCTACTCACCAGCCCATTTCCGTCAAGCTCAGGTCTTCTCATGTACAAACACCCTTTCAAATTTCCGAGCTTCAGTCCTGCCAAAGCGACATCGTTTTCCACTGAGTTCTCGTTCTCCATTACCGGTAAAGGCAACGGTCTTTCTCTTTTAATGGGTTCTCGTAATTTTGCATTAAGAGTTCTGGGTCAGGGTAAATCTGGGGTCTTGAGTGAGAAAAGTTATCTGGGTGTTGAAATTGGCTCTTTAAGTGATAGTAATGTGGGTGATTTCAACGCAAGTCTTGTAGCTGCAGGTGTTAGCAATGCATCATCATCTGTGCATTTAGAGACAAATACTGGGGAGAAGTTGAAATCTTGGGTCGATTATAAGGTGTCTTTGAAAAGATTAGAAGTTAGGTTAAGTAAAGTGGGTGATGAAAGGCCACAGAATCCAACTATTGCATATTCAATTGATTTATCAAAAATGTGGGGAGATAATGAGGTTTATGTGGCTTTACAGTCATTTAATGGGAAATCTTTAGAGACTTGTATTGTGTACTCATGGAGGTTTAGATTAAGAAAGGTGCCCAATCGGATGCATTCATTGCCAGCCGATCCACATGGTTATGTGGACGAGCCTAATGAGGAATTAAGAGTGCATAAGAGGAGGTTTTGTCCCTTATCAGTTCTTGCTGGGATAATTTTTGTGACTGGGTGCGGAGCGATGTTGGCATTTGCGGTTCTGTTTGTTTGGGCAGTTTTTGTGAACAGGCACACAGTTTTTCCAACAAAGGGTAATGTGAAGCCAGTTGATTTCAAGTATGAGAAAATCAGTGTAGTTGTGGAGAAAGATGGGGAAGTTGTTAAGAGTTGAGAATTAGAGCATGTAGTATTTAAACTTCTGCTGTGAGTTCAAGTTTTTTCTGTGCTTGTTGTTACTAACCTATGCGGTTGAAGATTGTGATTACTTCTTTTCTGTCTAGATGTCTAGCTGGATTTAAATGGATTATGTTACTGTTATTTATGTTGCAACGTGATCAATTTTAAGTATTTGACATTTGTACATGCCTTGTCTAATTACGTTACCAGTTTTAAATGTGTATGTTGCATGTTCATCGCCAATTCTTGTTATTTTAAATGTTATGTATGATTGTTTTAAGAAAAGTATCTATGTAAAGAAGTGGCATGCAGGCTTGCTCTGCAGATTTGTGAGACCCTGTGTCTGCTAGACGGTAATGAGACGAGTCAGAAACTTGTTAGTCACGCTGCTGGTGATGGCGCAACCGATTTCATTATTCTTTTTAAGAACAAAAAATCAGTCTTCAGAAATTTGAGGTTCCTTTTTGTTTGTTGAATAGAAAGTAAAGCCGGTCTTCTGGTTGCCAGATCTATGCATAGACTAATCTAATTTCCTTACACCACCAATGCTATGGAGGAGCTTTAGTGCTTCACCTTGCATCAACAAAACATGAAGCATCCCTGTTGTCCCGAGAAAGTCATGCACGTAATTTGTTTGATGCGTGGGCTGATAGAAGAACACAAGCGATTTGCACAAATTTAAATCAAATCACAATCAAGGGTCTATGTGCGGTCATTAAAAAAGCGAGGGAAAATATTAACAAGCCAGGAATTTGTAGTGGCTTCCATTATCACTTGGGTATGTCGATTCCTCAAGAGTTACCAGAGTGTGGTGCTTTTCTCCTTTGGTTCTCACCTGTCACTAAACTTGTCTGTGGACCCTGTACCAGTTTTGTTCACAAGAACTAAGCACGAAATGGCTCAAAAGGAATTTTATCGTTAACAAGATATCTCAGGTTCGCTCTATCCTTTTTTGTTTTTTGTTTTGTTTTATATATATATATATATAGCTAGAGTATATGCTGATATGCATGTATAATAATTCCGGGAGTGCTTAATTATAGACAATCTACGGTCTACTTTGAAGAGTGAAGCACATGCAAAGATGAAAAAGAAGTTAGGATGGATCCCGCAGAAGATGATTTGAATTTTCCAGGTAAGTACATAAATATTTTCTTTAATTTTCTCTACTCTTTGTATTTATTTTTCATCTACGGAGTATCCACTGTTAGTTACTGGTGGAACAGCAAAAATTTAATGCTATACTTGCAAATAGTTCACAGAGTATTAATCGTCTGTTGAAAGCCTTGAAACAAGTCAATCATAGAAGATTTCCTGTCATGACTCGGAAAGGAAGGTAAAAGGCTGTCTCTCCAAAGATTGTGGGATCGCAGTAACCATTTGCTTTTCGTTACGAAGGCCTGAAAAATACTTGTTCAACATTTTTTATTCGTTTCCACTTTGCTTTGATGCAAAAATACTTTGTTTCCACTGCATCCGAGCATTTGCTTGATTGCGTGGACTTTAAGCTTCCATTGATACTGGTAGATTAAACCTGCTGTGCTTGTTGAGTCCTAACCCTGCAAGATCTTGTTTAAATCTTTAGCAATTCAGCACAGATATTTGTCACAATCAAAATACATTAAGAGCTTGTCGGGATTTTTGAACTATAGCTTTAGATTGTAGATCATAATTTAAAGTTGTTTTCATAAGAAACTTAAAATGAAAATTAGTATAAATAATTTTAAATTAAAAAATATATATAGTAAAAATGATTCAAGGCATTTTTTATAACTTTTGACTTAAGAGTTCGTTTGACATAATTTCTGAATTATAACCTTTGACTGTGAGTTATAATCCAAGAGTTGTTTTCATAAATAACCTGAATTATAACTTCGCTTGGGCTGATGCTGACGGTATTCCAATTTCCAGTTAGTTCCAACACATTCTACACTTGATTCCAGGCCGTTAATTTATGTCCAAGATTACTAAAAGCCTATCATGCAATGATTTGCTGGACCAGATTATTAGTTAGCACTAAAAAGCTTGGAGCTGCCTTGGCCCAATGGGCTTTGGAGCGGAGGATATCGACATCGCTAGTCGAGATTATCATCTCGTAGCTCTCCATGGGAACGTGGCATCTCCTCCACGTTTCAGTCTCTTGGTGGTTGGAAAAAGGCAATGTGCCCCCAACTACCCAGCTATTGCTACGTAATCCAACAAGCCTTCATAATTGCTACCCTGGAAATATTGAACTTCAAATGTAGACAGGCACCTCACTGACGTGGACTTCTCACCAATTTTATTTTATTTTTTTCATGGCGTTATAGTCTTCGTACTACCCATGATTCTCAATTCCCATGGACACAGGAATCCCTTTAAAATAATCAAAAACTTACTTTTTTATTATTTTAAAGAGGGATTCCATGCAATTTGCAACCTTACACTTGGCCATGAAGGTATATCTTGGTTGTTGGTTTATGCCATTTTCATAGATGTTATTAAACCTATTTTATGCCAAGATCGTATTATACTGGTGATGAATTAGATAATATATATATATATATATATATATATATATATATATATATATATCTGTTAAAAAAAAAAGTAGTGAAATAGATGCTATTGACTTGGTTTTTTTTTTTGATTTATATGGGTGTCCGGGCTAGATTGCGTGTACCATGACTAATCTCACGGTTCATTGAACATCCTGCAAATTTAGTGAACATGTAAGGCACCGTGGCAGTAATAGACGTGAATGATGAGGTTTGAACCCAGAATACAGAGAAAGTAAATCCTTTCAACCGCTGGGTCAAAACCTAAATTACCTATTGACTTGGTTATTCTTTTGATGCTTCGGTGATTAATCATTTTCTTTTCCCATTGCATAAAATTGCTCTTTCGCCCATATCTGATCACAAGCAACATCGCACCGTGGCATGAGAAACTGTGGGGTATCTGTAACTCAGATTTTTTTGACATGTTTTAGGGCCGTTTAGGATTCAGGTGTGACCTGTTTTTCGAAAAAAATTCAAACTTTTTTTTTTTTTACTAAAATTGAGTTCGGTTTGTACTTTCTGGATCGTTTTGATGTGCTGATATCAAAAATAATTTTTAAAAAATAAAACGAAAGCATGACAATAATGTTTTTTTATTTTAATAGTATTGTGTTATTGTACGAGACAAATTTGTTTAACGACCCTGGAAACTTGCTTCCGGGAAAGAGATGGCCAACACAAATCCTCTTTTTGAAAGTAACAAGGCGCTAAACTCCTTGGGTCTATCTTAAGGATACTTATAATTGATGGCAATTAAAATATATATATATAAAAAAAAAAAAGGAAAGGAAGGGAAAGAAAATAAAATCACCTAGCTACTTACGAAGCATCACTAGTAATCTTACAACGTAGCGTTTTTCTACTTAATAATTCAAATTTAAATCGAGGGTTGGAATTAACTTAAATAACTTAATTTTTAATTAAAAAAAAAGAATTTGAAGCTATATTAGTTTAGTTAAAAAACATGATTTTTTTTACTAGCTTAGCTTGGTTTGGAATAGATCCCAGGTAGAGAAGTTACTAAGGCTCTGTTTAAAAATGTAATTGAAACCGTGTTTTTTTATATTTTAAAATAAAACTAAAAATTAATTTTTTATTTTGTTTTTAGAATATCTTGATGTCTTGATCTCAAAAATAATTTTTAAAAAATTATAAAATTAATTTAATTTAATTTTAAATTAAAAATATTTTAAATTATAACATTATTATAATTTTAATCAAAAACTAACTCAAATTGCTAGATCATAGGCCCAGGATAGGTAATTGACGGCCATTGTTAGATAATGTTTTTCTCTATCATATAGCAGTGGGATCTATACATGGCTCTCAAATTGAAACGGAAAAAAGTAATTTTTTTTATAGATGTTTATTTGTTTTTATATTTTAAAAATGTTTTTTTTAAATTAAAAGTATTTTATTTATTTTAAATTAATATGTTTTTAGTATTTTTAAATTATTTTATTGTGTTAATATAAAAAATAACTTTTAAAAAATAAAAAAATATTATTAATATATATTTTAATACAAAATTTTATTTAAAAAATAATCATAATTACACACAAATCCACCCGGTGAATGAGAAGAGGATGGAGAGCCCGATAGGCAACAGCAATTCATCCATTCAAAGCGCATTTTGAAAAGAAATAATAATAATAATAAAAAGAATCCAAACGCACCAATATTCTGTCGTGACCTTTTGAGCTATAGTGATCACCTGACCTGATGTCCGTGTGATCCGCTCATGGGCCATGATTAGATATTCTCAAGCGTCATGGATCTTTTTAAAGGGTTAAAAACAAACAATCAAATATAACACACACACCATAAATTGAGGTTATTTTTTCAGGTTGGCCCTTGCACCCTGGCATCCCCATTCTCCACGTGTTTTTTCCCTACCGATGCTGGACAACGTGGGTCTGTTAAAAACTCCATGAATATCGCTCGCTCTAGTGGATTTACGAGTGATTCCTTTTTTAAAATAACTAGCTTGGATATCTTATGCTTGGTTTGAGATACATATATTCGTATCATATCTATTTAAATTTTAGGTTGGATATTGAATAATACTTGGATAATTGATACTCAACAAATACTTAAAATTTGACGAATAAAATAAAATATTTAAATTTAATAAATAATAAATAAAATATAAACACTACATTTGTGAAATACAATAGGATACAGATCACACCAAATACAATTATAGCTCATAATACATTTAAGTTTCTCCCTGCTGGGTTAAAAATTGCTACTGCCTGGAAAGAGAGCGATAAACACCCACCTTCCATTCCACCAAATCCACAATAATAAACCCAAAATCACAAATTAGAGGAGAAAAAAAAAAAAAAAAAAAGTAGGCAGTCATTTCATGCTTGCCAACATCACATCAGTGACGACAGCACTCTCGAGTTTACAAGCATCACTTCAGGGACCAGAGCATTACCACGTCTCTTCAATTTAATTTCCACCTCTCGATATTCTATTTGAATAATACTGTGATATCGAATAATTGTTTTTGGATTATTTATGCTTTACAATATATTAAGATATTTAATTTCCACTTCTCGATATTTTATTTGAATAATACTGTGATATCGAATAATTGTTTTTGGATTATTTATGCTTTACAATATATTAAGATATTTTTTTATATTGAAATTATAAAAATAAATTAAAAATTTACCAATTTAATTTTTTTTAAGTGAAAGGTTGAAACATATGTAAGAATAAAAATTATTAATATTCCAAACAATCAAGTTTAAACTTTTAATTAAAAAAGAAACATAAAAAAACCAGTGATTACAGATACTAAATTTGCAGCCACTTCACTAAATTTTTGGGTGATTTGAAGAAACTAGCTCAGTGGTATGGATCATCCAAATCTCTTTAAAAGTTGAGTGTATCCCTTACGTTTAGGCTTCTTTCAACCATTCTGTTCCAAAAGTCTACTGATGTTATCCACCAACCCGGCTCTTGTCTTCAACTTTATCTTCGGATAATTGTGATTTACCCATATTCGTTCACTCCAAAGGAACTTTTTTGCGTTGCTCTATACGCATCTACTAATAATTAATAAATCTAAAATGGTTAACTATCAATTAGTACCATGGAGATGGTGTTTTTTCGAAAATTAATTATCAATTAGCACCATGTTGATGGTGTTTTTCGAGGGGGAGGGAGCCATGGGCCAGGTTTCTCACGGGATAATAATTCTCAGAGTTTTATGGTGGCACGCATTTGAAGGAAAAAATCTGACCGATGCCACTGCCCCAGAAGGGAAAGTATAGAAAGAAGAGAAAGAGCAGCAATATTGATTCTCTCAGAGACCAAATCATTTAGGACTCAAAACAAAGTGTCCTGCTTTTCTGGCTGCGATTAGTGTTCACTCTCTGCCTCCAGATACATAATATTAATTACTACATATATAATAGAAGGCAGATACTCGTCATACAATCTGGCTGTTATACACATATCAATTCAAGAGGCAGAGGGCCAGCCGCTCTTGGCCGGAGGACAAGAAACAAGAGAGGATCCTCGCCAAGAACCAGGCTTTATAATGGAAGTCAATGGAGATGGAGCAGGGAACTCTACCAGGCCTCGAAAAGTTATTGACGAGGAAAACTCAGCAGTTGAGATTCCCGAGACTGCCCATCAGATTAGCAGTGGTTTGTTTCCCTTTCTTTTGACACGGTGAATCTTTCTTTCCATTTTTTGGGATTTTGTGTCTGTTTTTGTCCTTTTCTGGTATCTTCCACCTGCAGAGTGAAGCGGTTGTCCGCGTAAAAACATAACTCGCCTGTTCGGTTTCAATTCCTTGGGATGTTATTATGTTGATGAAGCTGTTCCTCTTTCAAAAAGAAAACATGGACTAGATGAAAATATAGAGTTCCGTGTTTTTAGTGTTTTCTGATTGATGTATAATGGCTTTTTTACACCCTTTTTCTGATTGGTTTTTTTAACGTCTGGTTTACAATTTTTTTAGGGAAGAAAATGGATTTTTGATAAAGGGTGTTTCTGGGCAGTCAATTGTATTTTTGAGTTATTGTTACTTTGAGGTCGCTTGACTTTCTGTACTGGAATTCACAGATTCATGGTTTCAAGTTGGTTTTGTCCTCACAACTGGTATCAACAGTGCCTATGTATTGGGATATTCTGGGACCATTATGGTTCCCCTGGGCTGGATACCTGGAGTACTAGGTTTGATCATAGCCACTGCAATATCATTGTATGCAAATTCTCTTATCGCCGAGCTGCATGAATTTGGAGGGAGGAGACATATCAGATACAGAGATCTTGCAGGATTTATCTATGGTATGTGAAAAACGGAAAATGAATAATGATTTATTATACATACTCTTTAAATTAGACATGTACATTAATTTATCGACATTTCTTATATTTGATGAAGGGCCCTTTTGCTGCAGGTAGGAAAGCTTATTGTTTAACCTGGGGATTGCAATATGTTAATCTTTTTATGATTAACACGGGATTCATCATTTTGGCTGGATCAGCTTTGAAGGTAACATCACATTAGGCATATTGGATTACTCTTCATTTCAAGATTTACATGCCTGGTAAAACTGGGAGTCGCTTTTGCAGTTCATTACGTTTTTTTCAGGATAATATTTTATCTTCTCCTTTCTGTCTTTTTCGTCAAAAAAGTTGTTCTCAGTTTTTCATCGAGATTTATGCATTGAGTTCTTCCTTTGTTTTACACCAATTAATTAATTAATTATGGATACAAGCTACGACCTATAAGAGGAATACTGATTTGAATTCTTCTTACTAGGTGTAAGAAGTTCATTTATATGATGATATAGGATGTTATTTCCGGGTTTTTCTTTCTTTTCTGGATTTCTGATTCTATGCATTTGGTATGCAGGCTGTCTATGCTCTTTTTAGCGATGACCATGTCATGAAACTCCCATACTTCATTGCCATTTCTGGGTTTGTATGTGCCTTGTTTGCCATGTCAATTCCCCACTTGTCTGCTCTCAGACTTTGGTTGGGAGTTTCCACGGTTTTCAGCCTGATATATATAGTTGTGGCGTTTGTGCTTTCTGTCAAGGATGGTAAGTTTACACGTGATTTTGTGGTGCCAAAGTAGTCTGTTGTTTGCTTTTCATTCCGGTAATGCCATGCACCTTGCTTCATGCATTCTTTCCCTTTTACTATTTGATTGTGTGAAGAAATGAAGGATTTCTATGAGAGGGATGTTGCAAACCTTGGTGCTGAGTCTGTAACTGCAATATGATTTCGAGTAAGATGGAAAATACATCTTTTGCACAAAGCAATTCTTTATGCAGCCAGCCAGATGTGTAAATGTATAGATAGATAGATAGATAGATAGATAGATAGATAGAGAGGGAGGTAGATGGCGATCTTCTAAGGAATCGCCACTCTCTATTCCCTCAACACGGTATACTGTCTGGCATACGCAGCAATACTAAATTTGACATACAGTTTGATACAATTATTGGTTCTCATCAAACTTGGCTGTGCGTTTTCTGTTTGTATGATTTGATTACTGTTTCCATACTTTATGTTGTCCCTAGATTGTTAGAATTAACAACTTATAGATCATATTGCTTCCTAGAGTTTCTTTTGCTAAAAAATTTTTGAATTTCATTTTCCTTCAATTTCTTACCATTATGTTTCCAGTTCTATTTGCCCACCTTAAATTTGAGTTTAGGCATAATATAGGTATTTTTTATTTTGCTTATTTTTCTAGCCCAGGCCATTGTTTCTCTAGTTCTGAATTTGCATCAATATCTGTGCTGTTATAGGAATTGAAGCACCAGCCAGGGATTACAGCATTCCAGGAACAACAAGAAGCAAAATCTTCACAACAATAGGAGCATCTGCTAATCTGGTTTTTGCATTTAATACAGGAATGCTTCCAGAAATACAGGTAAGCAAGGGATCAAGTCTGAGTTTTTCACAGAATTTGAGAGTGTTCTTTTGCCCCATCTAAATAAAAATAAAAATGATGTAATATAACTGTAGTCGGGGAATTAATGCATTTTTATTGGATATCTATTTTATATCCGGCTGTGAAGCTATTTTGCAGCCTCTTATTCTCTTGTATGGTCCGAGATTTATCGAAGTTTGACCCTTTTGTATTTGGAAACCTGTGTTCGGTAGTCATAATAGTGCATACTTCTTGAGGCTAACATTGATGGTAGTATTTTTCACAGGATGTAGGATATGTAAGGTTATTTCTTCCCTTTTCTCTTGTTTTTATGCCTCCAAAACTTACACGTCTTTTGGTGTCTAATTTGCACCAGGCAACAATAAAACAGCCCGTTGTCAGAAACATGATGAAATCACTTTACTTCCAATTCTCGGCTGGAGTTTTACCAATGTATGCAGTGACATTTATTGGATATTGGGCTTATGGATCTTCAACATCAACCTATTTGCTTAGCAGCGTCAATGGCCCCGTTTGGGTGAAGGCATTGGCCAACATCTCTGCATTCCTTCAAACAGTCATTGCTCTGCATGTAATTCATTCAAGACTCGTGCTTTCTGAAAATCTCCTTTTATCGCTATATCTTCTTCTTCTTCTTTTTGACTGCTGCGCTAACATACACCTGCTTCTTGTAGATATTCGCAAGCCCAATGTATGAGTACTTGGATACAAAGTATGGGATTAGAGGAAGTCCGTTTTCAATTCGCAACTTGTCGTTTAGGGTCGGGGTAAGAGGCGGCTACCTAACTATTAACACGCTGGTGGCAGCTCTTCTGCCTTTCCTTGGAGATTTTATGAGCCTTACTGGAGCTATAAGCACCTTCCCCCTTACATTTATTCTGGCCAACCACATGTACCTAAAAGCAAAGAAGAGCAAATTGACTTCTCTACAAAAGCTTTGGCATTGGTTCAATGTTTGTTTTTTCAGCCTTATGTCCATTGCAGCAGCAGTTTCAGCTCTGAGACTTATCGCAGTAGATTCCAAAACATACCATGTATTCGCTGATTTATAGTGAAAATTAGATTTCGATTGAATCCCACTTGATTTTGACCTTATCCGCATTTTAGTTAACATTTGATTGTTTTTGTATTTTCTTATCGCTACCTTCATAAAATGGTAATATGGATTTTTCGCAATCAACGAAGCTTCACACCTTCATCCAGACTGGTGTTTTTCGGTGTTTGCCAATTTGTATACTTTGTTGCCTGGTGTGCTGCTTGTGGCGTTTAATTTTGATAACTGCAACTTTCGATGAAATCTATTGCTCATAAATAGATTGAGAAAAACCAAAAAAAGATAAAAAAAAAAGAAAAGAACTAAGGGCTTTAGAAATCCTAAGTATAGCTTCAAAATACTCGCCAGGCGCCCTTGAAACGACAAATCTTTTCCACTGAACACCGTCTTTCACAAATTTACAACGTAATGAGGCGATGCCCAGTTCTCTGCTTAAAAAATGCAGGAGAATGGTTGCATAACATATGGTGTGATTATATGCAGAATTCATTATCCCGATTACTTGACATCCAGATCGAGTCTGCAAAAATAGATGCCAACATAAAAAAGATGGCAGAAACAGCTACATTCGACACAGCTCTACACTTCTTGAAATAGTACCTCGTTAAATATAGTATAAAAACTTCTAAACTTGTGCTCTCCATCACAGCACAGCCCGTATGTAGGTTGTAGAATCCTATAATGGAGAGTGGAACCTTGATAGGTTGTTGGTTAAAAAGGATAAGTGAAAAGAGTGCGCTTTCATTCCTCTGATTTATAAAAATTTTTGGGCAAACATCAGATTTTGCGCATCAATATCACAGCATTAACTGAAAAACGGCCTAGCACCCCAGGTGTCCTATTTCAACATCTGCCTGCATGTTGAAGAATCACATGAAGCCCCTCACCACACTGATGAAATGAACGCCATTGTTCCCATAAGAACAGTGAAGTCACAATTGGCTTTCACACACAAGACCGCAACTTCAAATGCATAACGAGCGTAAAATACATCAACTCCAGTAAGGGTGTTCCTCGCATTAACATACAGAATCTATCGAGAAATGGAGAAGGAAAAACATTATTACTGCATCAAATCATGAAGAATAATTAGGTTGACAACAAAACACTAAATGTCATAGAACGTTAGTTACTTTTGAAACTTGTCAGACAATACAAACACCAGTTATAAAATGGCCCAAAACCACACCATTTTCATCCCACATCTCATCGTTTTTTTTTTTAAGCAACATGTGTAACCTTAAAATCACTAGTTTTTGAGAAAGGATATTCCAAATAAATCAATCATGTCTTGGATTTCCTGAATCGTATGCTTCCTCTGCCTTTCTAAAAAGAAATGTTGTTTACAATCCTATTAGCCAAACTCCTTGATTGCTGCCACACAAAAGAAAAGGAACTAAATTAATCACAGAAAGTTAGTTGTAAAATTTATATCCTAGATTCAAGTCCAAACAATAACTTGTGGACTAAATGTGAACTTTAAAATAACAAAAAAGAAATGAAAAGAAGCAAAAGGGATAAAGTCAACGCTGAAGGAACAGATGCACCCCCCCCTCGAAATTAGTAAGCTTATGAGTTGAAGCAGGAAAATAAAAGACTAGTCAACGAGCAACCTATGCACTGAGCAAAGGAATACATAAAATGGGTTTAATCTTCAATCACACGAGATTGAAAAAGAGAGATGTCACACATCCAGTCACCATTCTCGTCATAATATTTGATGTCAATTTGTATTTTCTTTTATCTGCCAAGCTCAATTTTGCCTCTGGCAGCTCCACTGTAAATCCAATCCAAAGGTACGAGATTTAGTTGTCTTCCTACCTGATTAATTTTAAGGGGAAAAAATCTTTTTAAGCACCAATTGCATTTGCATATCCTCATCCTGCGATCCTTGTTACTGATTTGACACACTGTGTAAGCATAAATCAGAAAATGGCCTACGACGCACGCTTAATCTTTAGAAAGAGAAACAAAAACATTCTCAAAGCATACTGGAGGCCTTATCTAAACAATTGAATTCTTCAAAGCATATAGCCAATGATTAAAATCTACTAGTAACAAAGGCCACTGATCTCAGATTCTGGAGTTGTGTTCATGCAAACATTCTCAAATTTCTATCTCATTTCTCACGAGATCCATGTCACTTCATCATAATGAAAAAACTCAGTTTCTATCCGTTTTAGCATGTATGTTAAACAAAAAGTCCCAGCCAAGGGTAAGGGGCTAGCCCTAGTGAAGCCCATCATTACTTGACCAAAAATCTACCCATACAATCTATTACCAGCAATCACACGTAGAGATAAGTTTTAACTTACCTTAGCATCATCATCCAGACACCAGCTTTACAAAGATGCAAATGGAATTGAGTATTATAAGTGGAACTCTCATATATTGGGTCGCATAAATGAGACCGATAAGCTGGCCTTTCAAAGACTTTGTTCGTCCTACAGAGAATTCAGAGAAGCTCCATCCTCTAGGTGCAAGAAACCGATCTTCATTTAATATTGCAAATGCATTTGCAAGAAGCAGAAAGCCCTCCAATAAAGTCCACAAACCCATTTCCTAAATGATAAAGAAAGCCCAAATTAACTACAGAGAACCCAAAATTTTATGCTCAGAATCGATGGAATTCCAGAAAAAATAAAGAGGGAAGAGGTAGACAAACAGGAGACAAGTTACTCTTATGCATGTGAAAATAGGATCTCTCACTCCTTCAACTCTGTGCTGCCCTATAAATCTTATTTATGTCTACCTTTTGTTTTGATCCAAAGATAAAAGAGGCATAAGCTACCGTAGAATGACTGAGTTTTTCATCAATATAATTTCAAAGAAACTGCTTTAAAAATTCAAAGAAAAAAAATCATCAAAAAAATATCACGCATTGAACACGAAAAGATACAATGTCATCGTTGGCAGCATCAAATAAACTAATGCTTTCGAAGGTAGCAAGTTAAGCACACAAATGAAGAAGCAGATCAAATTAAGAATATGAAAACACAATATAAAAGAACCGAACTTGCAATAAAATAACCTGTGAAGGCAAAGCTGCTTCCTCTTTGATGCTTTGAATCGCTGAGCAAGTTATGCGAATGCGAACCCAAATCAGAGCGTTGAACTAAAGCAAGAAGCCTCTTCTTGTCAAGCAACTGTGAGAATTTAGATTGATTGTATCAAGGGCACGTTTGGTTAGGCAAAAATTATACAAGAGACGGGCTGTCAAATTTATTTTTTTATGATGGGCCTGAGCCCAATCAGCCTACTTATGTAAAAATTAGAGAGAGAGAGAGAGAGAGAGAGAAGCGCGTTTCGTGCAAGCGTTGTCTCTTTTGAGTCTCGATTCTTTTATCAGACTCCAATCTCTTGTCCCTCTCTCTCTCCCTCTCTCCCTCGTAATCGAAAGAATTATTCAACTTCAGTCTGATCATGATTAAAGTCCTTTGCACTTCCGTGGCTGTTATTATATGCTGCAATTCAATTTGATCCAGTTAACTTGAATTCAAATTAGTGATTGCATGATCAAGGTTAGATTTTTTTTTCCTCAAATTTGTCTTGCTTATATGTATATATGAGGTGCATTGAAGCTTTATTTTTTTTTCTGGACATTCTATGTGTGAAGGTAATTAACTGGTGGGTGGTATGGCTAAAATTAGAGACAGAACAGAGGATTTTAAAGATGCAGTAAGGCACACTGCCGTTTCCTTAGGTTACAATGAGGTAAATTTTTTTTTTTTTTTCATTTCCTCTTTCAAATTATGTTTTGCTGAGTTTTGTGTTGTGTGAATGCGAATGTGGATGTGGTTACTTTTTGACAGTCCAAACTGGCTGCCATTATGGCGTCCTTTATCATTCATAAACCACGGCAAAGGTCACCGTTTACTAAAGCTGCTCTTAAAACGGTATGTTTAATGTTTCCACTCGTGCGCTTGTTTGTGCTAATTTTGGGATGCACATAAAATTTATATTTGACTGACTAACCCTTTTTTTGGGGTTCATTTGATGTATGTATTAGCTTGAAAGCATTGGAGCTTTAGAACAATTTATGTTGAAGCATAGGAAGGATTATGTTGATCTGCATCGTACCACCGAACAGGAGAGGGATAGCATTGAACAAGAGGTACGTTATGGGGTATTATAGTCTGTCGGGTCACTGTGTCATATATAATTTGCCGACACAATAGAAATGTGCAGATCGGATAATCTTTCAAAGTGCTTGATAGAGGAAGTAGCTGTTAGTATTATTTAAGTTCTTTCATTGGTGTTGTTTCTAACCGGGTATCTTCTTTTGATGCCTGGAACTACAAGTGAGAATGTGAAATTAAAACATTAGTCCCCCAAGTGGTTGATAGATCAATGAGCCTTGGCTACGATAGATTCCTGGGTTTAATTCGATGGCATATTTACTGATTTATTGTCTTTATTATTGTGTTGAGTGTATCATAAATTCCAAGTATGTTCACTAAAGCAGCATTTGAAAATAGGCTGGATTAATGGATCCTTTTTCTTTTTTCCATTCTGTCTTCACTATTTCTATCTGTCCTTTTGCTTGATGGTATTTGTTTTTCCTCAGCATTTTCTGCAACATCGATTTCTGCAGGTTACTGCATTTATTAAAGCATGCAAAGAACAAATTGACATTCTCAAGGATAGCATAAACGATGAAGAAGCAAATACAAAGGGATGGCTTGGCATCAAGGCTGATACCTCCAACACTGATACTATAGCACACAAACATGGAGTGGTGTGTTTATTATCTTCATAATGTTTAATTGAGCTTATTCATTGCATGCTAAACTTGTCTGGGCGATAAAATATTTAGCTTACCGGAACAGTATCCTTCATTTGATCACCTTTTTCTCTTCCTAATCTCCATGGTAAAGATTGTAGTCGAAGTTTGTTATTTTATAAGATCTATTCTTCTAAACATTTAGCATAGTACAAATATTAAATCGATTAGGGGCCTCGGAACTCTAAATGTAAATCGTCACAATTCTCAGTTGTATAAGATATCATAACTACCAACAGTCGTAATGCCTCATGCACATAGTCTGACACACACCCTTTTCGTTGTTATCTTAGTTGTGTTGGCAAGAAAGTCTCTTGTCTTTGCTTAGTCTTAGTACAAATTTCATTCTTTGCAGATTCAGGATTTGCTAATAAGTTCACTTTCTATATTCAAATCCCTGCATATGAATCTCCTGTTTCTTTCAGAATGAAATGAAATCGAAGGCATTGTCTAGCTGGATTAATTAACCATTCTGCTACTTTTAAATCTGCAGGTTTTGATTTTAAGTGAGAATCTTCATTCCATCACTGCACGGTTTGATCAGCTTAGAGCCATACGCTTCCAGGATGCTATTAATAAGAGGATACCAAGGAGAAAACTTAACCGGGCTGCAAATAAAAATACAAGCTCTGTTGATTCCTCTAAAACAAACATTTTAGAGTTTAAGGAACCTGATGAAATTCAGCCGGAGCCTCTTGGAGTTCAACAGCAATTGTTGGATGATGAAACTCATGCCCTACAGGTTATAAGAAATAGCTATTGATGAGATTTTTACAGCCTTTTCCATTATCAGACTCTATGATTGTTCAGATGGGTCTTTGAGGCTTCTATAACAAGGGCTGCTTCCTGTTGGACTTGTTTGCAGGTGGAGTTGACTAGTCTTCTAGATGCAGTTCAAGAAACTGAAACTAAGATGGTAGAAATGTCTGCATTGAATCACCTCATGTCCACACATGTTCTGCAACAAGCACAACAAATAGAGCTTCTGTATGAGCAGGTCAGCTTGTCTAGCTAGAACATTTGTATTTCTTCAAACCTCCAAATATCTTTTTCAGGAAAACTAATAGTTATATGAGGCTGTGTGGTTGGGTGGGTTCTGTCAAGTTAAAATCTGCCTCGAATAACAGTTCGCACCTGCATTATGAAGAAGAAACTGTGTGCAGAATGCTCCTTTGTATTTTAAACTTGGGAAAAAAGGAAATATCCTATTGAAAATGAATTTTTGGTTCATATTTCTCTTGTGTGTGATTGCATTCAGGTTGTCTGATCTAAGCTAATAGTATATCAATTAATTTCCAGGCTACTGGATAACTCCAATGCTTTGAGTACTGCAGAGCCTCTGCATCCATTGCAGTAGAGTGATTTCTTGATTGGATGGGTTAGGTGCCAAACATTGAGTAAAATTGATTCTTTAACCAATGAACTGCCAGTTGAAACTACCAGATTGGTCTGCAATCACATCAGAATTCTCTGATTGCATTGCTGAAATTCCTAAATAGCTTCTCCAACCTTTTGGGAAAGGATCTTTCACCTCCCCAGTTACTTTGCATTCCAAAGAACAAATATAAAGTGCAATTATCTTTTTAACCCCCATAATTGAAAATCCTTGCCACACTATTGGGCATTGAAAAAAAAAAACACAGGACCTTTTGATGCCAGAAGACCAAACAGGAAAATACTTAGGCTTGAGTTATACAAATCAGTTAGTTTCTACTTCAGAATAGATATTTTCTTATTCGGTGATATTGAGTTTAAATAGGCTTATGCAGAATCCAGGTTGATTTAGGATCCACATGGCTGGAGGCTGACTGGCTGCTGTTAATAGTGATGTGACATGTGTGCTGTGTACCAAGTTTTCTTTTCACTTTTCAGATCATGATTTTCTTCAATTGCTGTTGCATATATCGAGTTGCTGTTTCAAGGTTAATACTTAGCACATTTTAATAGCAAAACTTGATTAAACTCTTTTTGAGATATCAAGGATCCTGGAACTATGTTGTCAAATGTGATGAGATTAATTACAGCAGTGTATAGAAGAATTCCTACTCAGACAAATTCTTATTTGCTAAATATTCTCAGTTTTGTTTTTAAAATGAAGTTATGTTTTGATGCCACAATTCTGATGTTGTTCTATGATTAAAACAAATTTGTGAAGTAGTAATTTCTCTTCAATCAAGTCTCCAATACTGCTAATATCCTTGTTAATTCTGATTTCGGATTATGAATTTTGCTGCTGCTGCAAATACCTGAGCAGATCAAACCTTGTTCTCTGCCACATGTGTAATATTGCATTTTTTTTTTTTTTTACCATTTCATCTCAAAAAAAAAAAAAGGAAAAAGGAAAAGGTAAAAGATTGCCTTGTCTTTTGGACTTCCTATTTAATTGCTAATCAACTGAAAGGGCTTTCTTTTTCGCTCTTTGATTTGTAATCCGTTCTCACACCTTCCTTTTTTTATGTCTTACTATAGGCAGTTGAAGCTACAAAGAACGTAGAGCTTGGAAACAAAGAGTTGTCGCAGGCAGTACAGCGGAATAGCAGTAGCAGGACTTTTCTCTTGCTTTTCCTTTTTGTGCTTACTTTTTCAATCCTCTTTCTAGATTGGTATAGCTGAGCTTCTCATAGTCCATGTTTGCAAGTACAGTTTTTCTTGTAGATTTGATTGCAGTAGGGGGGGAGGGGGGGAGTTATTATCAACATGTGAGCAAATTTATTTGAGATTGCGTTTTCATTGCTGGAATCAAATCTCTCCGTTTCTTACTGAAATAGAGGCATGCATTTCTAGGCCTGTGAGAATTTGTTAAGGTACCATTATTTTTCATTTAAGGCTATGGTTTGGTTTTTTTATATTGGAAAATCTCATTCAGCTAGGATTAATAAGATAACTTGTCAAATTAAAGCAATGAATGTGTGGAGTTAAGTTGAAAGCTAAGGCTATGCTGGAAGTTTCATCATATTCTTCGTGATTGCACTTCAAATGAATAAAGCATGGACCCAAACTGTTCTTTTTTCTCTCTTTTTTTCCTCTAGCATGAGACCTGTGATTTCTTTCCTGACTCCCCTCCCTTTTCCCGCTCAAATTTGACCTTGTTTGTTTCCGCGGTTGGGTTTAGGTAATGTTAAAAATAAATCTGTGATTTTGGAATACAGGGTTGATGTTTTTCCTAAAACCTTCATGTTTTCTATGATCTGTCACTGCCGTAGACCATATTGTAGCGGTCGCTATGAACAAAAGCATCACTCTCGACCGCTACAATATAGTCTACGGCAGCTAGCTGGTTTTGGCAATCCTTAAAGAGCCTCAATTCTTCCTCTTTTGCCAGAGAGAAATGAGAGTATAAATTTGGATACTTGGCTTTGAGTGCTTTAATTCCATCATGACCATGAATTTCTCCGGCAACTATGTAAATTATTGTATCAAAAGAACATTCCATTGCCTCAAGAAACACTGCAGTCTCTCTTGGACTCCTGGGGCACAACCCTTTAAGTCGCTGCTTTGTGCTATTGATAGTTTCCTTCTTCCAGATTTTTTTAACTCGGACTGAAACCAGTGGAAGCAAGGATGTCTTTTTTCGTATCTGGAATTGGTACTGCTTGGTTAGTAAAATTTAGCAAAGTGAACACGTTTTGGTCATGTCATATATATATATGGCACATCAAATGAAGAACTATGAATGGTCCACCGTCATTCTTGAGTCTGTTGACCAACTTCTTTCCTAGCTTTTCAATTTCTTTTGTAAACCTTAGTCCTCCATACACTGTATAACAACGAAAGTCTTTGGATTGCAAAGGCAACACCTCTTAAAATTCTAAGTATATATTTGGATTATAGTATAGGGTGCTTTTTAAAATAGTTTTTTTTTTTTTTTTTTTGCTAGAAAATACTTTAAAATATTTTTTCTTATTTTTAAAAAACATCTAAAAATATTTTTAAAGAACACTGAACATACTCTAAAACAAGAGAAAAAAAATTATTATACAAGGACGTCTCTTCAAAGAACAAAAGGACCAGTAGTATTACTTCAGCAACTGATATTTTTCACGGGCCTGTGCTGAATGAAATTTATAGTGGGCTTGCGGCCCAACTAAAGTATACGCTTATAGTCCACCAGAACGGTCTATGAACTCTCCTTGCTCTATATAAACAAATTAAATCGGCAGCAGCGGCAGCAGGAGCTAGGGTTTAAGGTACCCGTCTCGGTGTCAGCCACTTGTTTTTGCGAGAGAGCTTGGACTCGCGGGATTGAAAATGGTGAAGGGACGTCAAGGAGAGCGAGTCAGGTCTGCGATCTATACTTGCATCCTCTACATTATACATATATGTTTTAAAAAAGACGAGGATCGCTTTTTCATTTTTTTTTTAAGCTATAATTGCTTTAATGCCTATTACTTTCTCTGTTTCTTGTATAGGCTTTATGTTCGGGGAACAATCTTGGGTTATAAGAGGTAACAACTAACAACTGAGCTTCCTTTAGTACTCTGATTTCAATTTGTCTGGTAATAACTAAGCTTGACTTTAGTACTTTTGAGTTTCCACATCTTGGTGGCAGTACAAGTTTTCGTTTTTATTGATGAAATATATCAATATGTGTATCAATTTTAATTGACTAATTAGTGGAACTGATTTATTAGATTTATTGCGAGTAATTTAATTCTTTTGTGCGAGTGTCAGCGAATGAATAGTCTGACAAGAAATGAAATTGAGTCTGGATTTTGTGTGCTAGTTTCGAGATTAAAATATTATTCTTTGTTACTAGGTCGAAGTCCAACCAATATCCAAACACATCACTGGTCCAAGTTGAGGGAGTCAACACCAAGGAAGAGGTTGCATGGTATGCTGGGAAGCGTATGGCATACATCTACAAGGCCAAGGTGAAGAAGAATGGAACCCACTATCGCTGCATCTGGGGCAAGGTCACCAGGCCTCATGGTAACAGCGGTGTAGTGAGAGCCAAGTTCAAATCCAATCTACCTCCAAAGTCAATGGTATTGTTAAAAAAAATAGCTATTGTGATTGATGTGTCACAGTTTATGCCTATTTGGCTATGTTTAATTAATTTTTGGCTCATTTGCAGGGAGCTCGAGTGCGGGTTTTCATGTATCCCAGCAATATCTGAGGTACAGTTTGCTTTATATAGTCAGTCATTACTGGTGGGTAGTTTAGGTTTAGCTTCTCATGCCTCTGAGTGCTTTCTTTATCGAGGACTGTTTATGGTTGTAGTGAGGCTCTTTCTTTTGTCCGGATCTTGTGATTTTTAATTGAATTTTGGCTCTTAAGATCTGATGGATGGAAAGTGGAGTCAATTTACTATTACATCAAAGCACTCTTCTTGCTTTTTCTGTTCTGCTGCTAGGTTACCTCGGGAATTTTATGAATGTTGTGTTGCTTAATCATCCATCACCTTCGTGCAGTATTTTAACTTGTATTTTTTAAATAATTGGCGTTGTTCTTTTTTTCTTTTCTGCTTCCATTGGGTCAGCTATAGAGCTATGATCAGCGTGGATCTGTTTTTTGACCTGAGATGCGGTACAACCCCCAAAGCGATGGTTTTTAATGATAGGAAATTGGGAATAGCCCTTCCTTTTTTAGGAGCCTCGTTTTTTTTCCTGCACATATGCATGTCTAGGATGGTGTCTCCCTTGTGGACCTTTGTATATCTTTAGCATCTTGGGCTGCTATGGAACTGTTCTGATGAGGATTGTCACCCCGAAGTTTATGGACTCCGAGCTGTTGTTTCTGTCTTACGACATCCTAATATCTCAGCCCATGTTCGGGAAACACCGAAAGCGCTGAGTTATGCTTTTATTTTTTCAAATACATATTATAGTTTATTAGCTGTATAATAATTTTTATATATTTCAATTAATGACTAAACAATTTTTATATTAAATATTGTAACTTTGCTATTGGATTTTTAAAAAATACAACTAGCCCACCACCGTCCTTTTTCTCCTCAAATCTTGCAATCTAAACCCAACAAATGCTCTTTATTGAAGCACCAATTTAGCCGCCACCTGAACGCAACAAATCCCTTTCAATTGTTCTTCTCTAAGAGCACCCTGACCTTCAAAGCACTAGAATTCCACCGAATTGCTTATGGTGTCCTGCTACAGTTGATAAGGAAGAACATTAGAATATGAGCATTTAATCACCACCCAGATTAAGATTTTGCACCTGTAAACAGGTAATTTCATGATTGGGATTGCTATCCAATTTTCTTCAGGAAGCGATCCAGTGAAATTGTTCATGAGAATCAACGTCTTCAATTTCCTTATTCTAAATCTCGCGGAACCAATCTTGTTAGTGATTAAAAGACAGCTTCCCATTCTGGCCAAGATTAATGAAGTGTTTCCTTAAACTTGAAGCGTTTAAGGTTTTTTGAAGAATCACCTACAAATTCTGGGATTGAACCGTGCAACTAGTTTGGAAAGAGATTGATTAGTTTTATGTTTTTCAAATCTGAAAAACTAGTCTCTCCCCAGGGAGGTTGTTGACTGAAAGATAAAGTTATTGTAATTTAAGACTCCTTTTTAGGTTTTCAGAAAAAAGTTGGGGAGAGATATCGTGTCTTTACATCGACGAGATTGTGGAGCTTGACGTCCGAGCGCCAGGGCTTTGAGAAGGGAGAGAAATTTTTAATATGACTCTGAGAGAATAAGCTGCTGGTAGCTTTAATATGACTTTAGGTGGATTACTTTAGACTAATTTTCTCAATAGATTGATGAAGGTGAGATTCAAATTTATGATCATATCCATTTTTCTTCATCAGAGTTTTCATTCATCCATGATCCTGTTGCTACTTCACCTCTAATCTTTAGCAGTTATGCAATCCAGATTGATGTTTACTAGTTTTTGTTATGTTTCTAACCGAGGCTACCACCCTAGTAGGAAAGATGCTATAACAAAAATGTACTCTAAACTTTATTTTAAAATAATAAGAAGAAAAAAATCTTCCGTCAGGTTCAGGGATGTAAAGTGTAAACACGCAGTTTATCGTATTGCATTCATCGAGGAAACGTCTACTTTTGCACACAAATTATGCATGATTAAGCTAGCTTAACGGCTACAATTGACTAGAGCGCGGCATCTGAGAGTATGGGTGGAGTAAAGTATGTATAAGCAAATACAAGTGCTGTGGATGTTTGATAACATGCCCAACGAGTCTCTATCACGTTCTGTATGATAATTCGTAAAAGTTTTACTCAAATTAAATACGATAGGTCGCCGTATAATCTATCTATCCAGGATTTTTTATAGGAGGCATAGTATAATTTTGGGACTGATGGAGTAGTTGATATGTAGGCCAGAAGCTAAAAAAAATTCAATTGATAGAAAAGGGTAGATTGCTAATTAATGGGAAAGTACCCATTGGCATTGAAGAGGCTAGTTAATTAGCCGGGAAGTAGGCTAATTACCGTCAGGAATTTCTTTAGCAGCGGGAATCAGACTGGTGAAACATGGAATGGATTCAGTAATTTTTGCTTTTTTTTTTTTTTTTTGTCCGTGTATTTTGAAGTCAACTTTCCTTTTTTATTAGTTTTTGATACGGTATGCATGTCCTTGATAATACATTCATAAAAAATCTACCACTTATAAACTCTTGTCACCCGATTGATTATACGTATGAAGAAACATTTTTTTAACGAGAGATTTTTTTTTTCGGTGGAATTGAATATAATTTCTCATTTTTTTCACAATTATAGATTGGATATCATAAAAAATTTCGTGCAATAGCTAACAAGTGTTTGCATTTTTAACTCATATCTACTCGCCAGCTATATTGCACCTGCTCGACTACAAGTTGGATAATTTTTCTTTGGTTAGTGTAAAAAAATGATGTTCATTCCATGTAGATGTATCATAAGGAAAGGGAGAAAAATCCTCGCAGCAAGTCGGAGGCTTGATTGAATCAATTAAATATGTTGCATTTATTTTAATAAGATGATTAAAAAAAGAGGATGACATAGGATAAAATTATAGGGGAAAAAAAATAATAAAACAACAAGAGATCCAGGCGTATTCTAGCAAACATGCCTCCTTCATTCAAAAAGAGATTTGTTCAATATTCAAGCCTTTTTTGTTTATTTTATTTGCAATGAAGGACGAAGATGAAACAAAAATCTTTAATATAAAAAAAAACAGTAAAAATACAAGAATTTAAGTCAATGTATGTTAACTTGTTAAATCTGCAACCTTGAAGATGAGACATTGACAATCCCGTAGAAAAAAGAATGAAAATCAAATTTAATATAAAAACAAAATAAATTATTCACGGATGAAATTAAATAGTAAAGTCAAATAGTGAAATGAAAAAAAAAAAAATATATATAAATTAAAAGAATGAAGATAAATATTTAAATAATAATTTTGGATATTTTTACTATGCGTGGAAAAAGAAAAAGTTAAGAAGGCCCTTGGAAGAGATATATGAAAATTTTGTTTTTAAAAATAATTTATAGGCTGCACTGAGCTACAAAAGTCAAATATCAATACACCTTTAATAGATTTTACAAAAACTGATTGGTAACGATAAGAAAAACTACTATACCCTCAGGGAAGGCCTACAAAACGAAGGGCAAAATAGAAATTTTACCGTAGTAACCCACATTAACTTGTGCAATCCCAGCGACGGAGGCCTCAGTACGAGTCTGCCATAGACGTCTTCGCATCGGCTGACTAATGGGCTAACTACTGGAATCTGCAATTAATTCCATGGAATAGATTCAATAATTTTTGCCTTTTCTTTTCTTTTTTTGTCTGTGTATTTTGAAGTCAACTTTCCTTTTTTATTAGGTTTTTGATACGGTATGCATGTCCTTGATGATACATCCATAAAAAATCTATCACTTACAAACTCTTGTCACGCGATTGATTGTACATATAGAGAGATTCTACACCGAAACAGAGAGAGAGAGAGAGAGAGAGGAGGGGTATTAGAGAAAATTAAAGAAACATTTTTTTAACGAGAGATTTTTTTTTTCTGGGTGGAATTGAATATAATTTCTCATTTTTTTTCACAATTATAGATTGGATATCATAAAAAATTCCGTGCAATAGCTAACCAGTATTTGCATTTTTAACTCATATCTATTCGCCAGCTATATTGCACCTGCTCGACTACAAGTTGGATAATTTTTCTTTGGTTAGTGTAAAAAAATGATGTCATTCCATGTAGATGTATCATAAGGAAAGGGAGAAAAATCCACGCAGCAAGTCGGAGGCTTGATTGAATCAATTAAATATGTTGCATTTATTTTAATAAAATGATAAAAAAAAAATAATAGAAGGATTAAGAAAAGAGGATGACAAAGGATAAAATTATAGGGGGGAAAAACAATAAAACAAAAGGAGATCCAGGCGTGTTCTAGCAAAAATGCCTCCTTCATTCAAAAAGAGATTTGTTCAATAATCAAGCCTTTTTTTGTTTATTTTATTTGCAACAAAGGACGAAAATGAAATAAAAAATTTCAATATAAAAAAAACATGAAAATACAAAAATTTAAGTCAATGTATGTTAACTTATTAAATCTGCAACCTTGAAAATGAGACATTGACAACCTCGTAAAAAAAAGAAATTGATATAAAAATAAAATAAATTATATATGGATGAAATTGAATAGCAAAGTTAAATAGTGAAATGAAAAAAAAAAAAATTATAAATTAAAAGAACGGAGGTAAAGATTGAAACAAGAAATTTTGATATTTTTACTATGCATGTAAAAAGAAAAAGTTAAGAAGGCCCTTGGAAGAAACACATGAAAATTTTGTTTTTAAAAATAATTTATAGGCTGCACTGAGCTAAAAAAGTCAAATATCAATACACCTTTAATAGATTTTACAAAAACTGATTTGTAACGATAAAAAAAACTACTATACCCTCAAGGAAGGCCTGCAAAACGAAGGGCAAAATAGAAATTTTACCGTAGCAACCCACATTAACTTGTGAAATCCCAGCGATGGAGGCCTCAGTACGAGTCTGCCATAAACGTCTTCGCATCGGCTGACTAATGGGCTAACTACTGGAATCTGCAATTAATTCCATGGCAGTGTAGATTGCTTTGCTAACTTGAAGACCTTTATCCTCTACTAACTTTCCTTTTTCCTCTTTCAACTTCACCATAAGGTCAAGAAGACCCCACCAATGACCAATCGCATGCTCGAACCGAGTCCTTAGCATGGCACTTGCTATCTGCTCCCATAGCCCGCGCACCAGAAGCCTACGACGGTTGACGTCACAAGATTATTTAAGATTTAGGTAACAACGGTGGTTTAAAATAATTTTTATTTAAAAATATATTAAAATAAATTTTTTATTTTAAAAAATTATATTTAATATCAATACATCAATTGTATTTCAAACATGTAATAAATAGATAGAATGGGTTCCACCTATGAATAACCGAAACCTACCTAAGCCGAGCATGCTCAATTCTCTATGCATGACCCCCAAAATTCTTCCCCATGCCCAGAACTTTCGCAACAAATGGGCCAGAGACTCTCGTAAACACGCTCATTATTCAAATCGTTTTAATTAGTTAGGCTGCTGTTTGGACCGACACTTGTAATGTGTCTGGCACGTCGCTGTGCCGAGCATTTATTAAAAAAAAAAAATTGAATGGTTTTGATTTGTTAATATTAAAAATTAAAAATATTTTATTTTAATATATTTATAAATAAAAAAAGACATTAAACAACAGCTGATATATTAACAAACACTGCCTACCTTGCAGCCATGACGAGTTGACTAATACATCTCCGTCTAGTCTCCAAGACGTGTTGATTTTGTCGTATCTCACAGAATACTCCAATTATTTGGAATCGTACCTTCCAATGGATCTCAAACACGTATGTATACCAGCTTCGTGTGATTGAAAAGTAAATGCCTAATTTTAGGTGCAAATTTCTTGTTTTTTTTTATAATTTTTTCAAATACATACAAAATAAAGGTCCGAGTACCGATGGTGCTTTCGCCTCCAACCTGCCTGTAATTCTATGTTCCTTGTTGGTCTCCGATAGTGAACTTTTCAACACTGACGCTTGAAAAAAGAAATTGGCATGGCTAGTTTTTCTATATATATTTTTTTATTATTATTAATATGAATACCGGATGAGTATATATATATCTTAACTAATCCTATAATTTTTTAGATTTATAAGATTCGAATTAAAAAATCTCAGAAAATATATATAAAATCTAACTAGTTGAGTTATATTCTTAGAATTTTTAATTTTTTTTTTTTTTAGTTTAACCTGGGTGTCCGGGCTAGCTTGCGCGTACCTCGACTAATTCTACGAGCCTTGAAGTTAACAACCATGTAAGCCTTCAGGGGCCATCATATGAGCAACTTAAGGCTCGAACTTGAGATCACAGAGGGAACAAATCTCTTGATTCTAAGTTCTTATCACTGAGCCACCACCTAGATGGTTGATTAATTTTCTTTTCTAATTTGAAGGGAGGGGTCTGTTACTTAATAAATGTTAAAATATTGATTTAAAATTTTAATTTCCTGGCATTAGACGAACGAAGAAGCTCTTGATGATCTCTTAATTTATCTTGGAGTTACACGAGTTTAAAGAAGAAAAGGGAAACCCCCATTTATACTCCCTGGCGTTATCCACATAGAACAGAACACTTGTTCAATAGACTACAAAAACACCATTTTTAAATAAATATAACATTTTTTTATTAAATATTTCAAATAAAACGACCCGTACTTAGAATTCCTGATGTATCAGAAATTAAACGAGAAATCAAATTGTTTGGAGACCCAAATAAGAATTAGTTTGTAAATCCAGTTCGATTTTTTTCTAGATAAAAATAAAATAAAGACAGGGTTTGTCTAGATTGTAAAACTGGTTTATACAATAAAATAAATTAATGAACACATGTCGTATAAAAACTATTATATTTTTTTCATAGACATGAAAGCATGTGTATCATATCTTTGCTAGAGTCTTAACATAATATTGTTGTAGTGTTTGCTTTTAAAATTATATTTTATTTATAAATATATTAAAATAATTTTTAAAAAATTTGTTAATAACAGCAAATTAAAACAATATAGAAATATTAATTTAAAAGTAAAAAAAATAAAATAAAAATATTTTTTCCTAAAACCTTTTTGAAATGTAAAAATAACGAGCTCGAAATTTAGATCAAGTATTAATTGTGCATAAAGATGCCCCCTCACTAGGAAATTAATGATAAAATTCAAGCTTGAAACCTCATTCCAGATGAATATTTTTTTTACAACCTGAACAGACTCATCCAAGATTATTTTTTTTAAGTCTAAACCGGTTTTTAGTTGTAATGTCCTCAATTTAGAAATTTCTTAAAAAAATAATTCTTAATTAATACAGTACTGTTCTCATTATGCATGACCTGCTCGATGACAAATTGAATATATTTTATAAAGAAAGTTAAATAGCTTGAGGTTTTTACTGTAGTTTTAGACATATTATTAGAGGTGTTCATGGTTCGGTTCGGTTCGGCTTAGACTCAAAAAACCAACCGAACTGAATTACATTAATTTTGTGAAATATTAACCGAACCGGACCGAAAACCGGTTCAAACCGAACTGGTCCGGTTCGGTTAAATCCGGTTTTCTTGGCAAAAAACCGGGAAACCCGGACCCTGACCCGCCAACCCAAAAATCCACCCGGTCCTTTGGCTCTCTCATCCAAACCTTAGCAACCAAATCTGAATCCGTCGTTGAAATCTACAAGAAAGACCTGGAAGAATTCAAATCTGGCTTGAAAAATGAATATGTCATTCTCCGCGATGTCGCTTCACACACCATCCATGATCTCCCCGCTTCCTTCGAGGCCAGCGTTGCTGTCGATTAAGAGTATATCAAGGGGTGATGCTCGTTTGGGGAAACCTGGCTGGATTTTCATATTTGCTCTTGTGAACATGAATAGGTACCACTGGGTTTCTTGAACAAAAAACACAATTCAAATGTTTGCTATCCCTGGAGCCAAGAAAACATCTAAACCAAATCTCTCTATATACATATCTGATACATCCATTATCAAGTTGAACAAATAGAGGAGGCCAGGGCTTTGCTTGTTAAACGTTTTAACATAGATGGTGGTGCAGAAAGTAGGAAAGTGCAGAAACTGGAAAAGGAATATTGTGAATTAATTGAGGAAGATTGAGATTTTATTTGGGAAGATGAGATGCAGATGGGAAGGAGGCGGCTTTTTTTAGATGAGATGCAGATGGGACGGGTCAACCGGTTAGGTTACCTATTTATACCATAATTTTTTGCTAATTGTTTACTGGGTCCGGTTCGGTTTGATCCGGTTTCTGGTTCAAAACCAAAACCGAACCGGACCTGCTAAAATTTATGGTTTTAAAAATCGATTTAATCAGTTTTTCATTTCGGTTCGGTTTTTTCAGTTAATTTTTCTTTGGTTTTATCGGTTATTTTGAACACCCCTACATATTATTATGAATCATGGCAATCAAATTTACATAAATATGATGTGTAATTGAGAGAATTAGAAGGGTATTGTCTTTTTTTATTTTTAATTTGAAAAGTTATTATTGCATATTACAGGCGTCTAAGAAAGTGGACGACGCCTATGCCACTAAAAAGGCGAGCAAGGCATTTCTTGATAGCCAAATCTGGTCATTCACTATCAAGATCGATTGTTTGTGTTTTTTTTTATTGACAATTAAAATACATAATTATTCTCTATTTGTTTTGTTGTTTGCTTTGTCTGACATGAATTGCTAGACTCGAGCAATTTGGATCTAGAAACATGTCAAATCAAAGAAATATAGGTCCAATAACAATACCACGCTTAAAAGTCTCAGGTGTGACAACCATGTTTGGTGCCATGCCCAGGCTCGAGTCTGATTTAATTGCTAGATTTCAGCATGGGTCTAGTATGACCACCAAATCCAGAAGGCTTAAAATATTTTTAATATTTTTTTAAAAATTTGATATTGATCAATTCTGAAGTGCGGCTAGATATACTTAGTTTATACATCAATTTTTATGATATATCATCATGAAAAGTAAAAATTACTTTATTGGGAAAACAAGTGTGAAAACTAGGTAATAAATAATTGGAGTGGAATAAGAGTTAAGTTTTGTTTTTACTTTTTAAAAGTTTTTTCTAAAAATTAATTTTTTATATTTTTATTTTTTCAGATAATATATATGACATTAAAAATAAGTTTTTTAAAATAAAAAAACATATATTTTTATTTATTTTTAAATAAAAAATAAATTAAAAATCAACACTACAGGCTGTAAATCTTACACTTGCACTGGCGAAAAAGGAAAGGCAGGTAAAAAAAAAACTCAACTACATTAAAGAGTCAAAGCTTTACCTTTCCTTATACCGTACACAAAATAATAGAATACAACACAAGCACCGTATTCTCCTTTTTCATATACAAAACCCATAACATAAATAACACCGCACAGAGAAAGAGCGAGAGGGAGAGGAAAACAAACGGAAGCCAAAACGAAACGCCCCAGTCCCCACCCCACGCGTTTACCACTACCTCTCCTCCTCCTCCTCCTCCTCCTCCTCTCCTTCCTCAGCTTTTTATCTGCGAAGGAAAACCACATTCCTTTCAATTCCCTCCCAATCCCTCAAATCCCCCCCTCTCTGTCTTGCAAAAATCCTCTCTCATTACTATTATAATTATGTCACAGATCCATGGGAGAAGAACCCTCGAATAATCTCCATTAGATCCACACCATTTCCCTGCACCCCAGCCCACCTGATTTAACCAGCGAGCACCGACACCCCTCCAATAATCTCCACCGTCCGATCTCTAAAAAAACCAGGATGAAGAGCACATCACGATTATTCACGATCGGTCTAGTGTCATCATGGTACTGCTCAAACATAGGAGTTCTGTTACTAAACAAATACCTTTTAAGCAATTATGGGTTCAAGTATCCGATCTTCTTGACCATGTGTCACATGACAGCTTGTAGTTTGCTAAGTTACGTTGCAATTGCGTGGATGAAGATGGTGCCTATGCAGACTATCCGGTCTAAAACACAATTCATTAAGATCTCGGCTTTAAGTCTCGTGTTCTGTGTGTCGGTTGTGTTTGGTAATATTTCTTTGAGGTTCTTGCCTGTCTCTTTTAATCAGGCTATTGGTGCCACTACGCCCTTTTTTACGGCTGTTTTCGCTTATCTGATGACTCTTAAAAGAGAGGCTTGGCTGACTTATGTTACCTTGATTCCTGTTGTCACTGGGGTTGTTATTGCTAGTGGGGTAAGTTACCTGTTTTTTTCTTATTTACGTTGTTATTCTGGGATTTTGTTTCAATAACTGAATTGGGTTTCTTGACTTTTTTACTGTTATTATTGTATTTTTTATGTTCCTCCAAATGGGTTTTCTTCGATTGGTTTCTAGCTGTTTTAGTTGATTTTCTTTTTTCATGTGTATTTTATGCTAGCTTGGGAAGGAATGGGATTTGTTTTTCTATATTTTCAGCTCCTTATCATGACCGAGAATTGCATTTCTGTTGCTGAAATCAAATAAATCTCCAGCATCCAAATTTCATAATGTGTTTTGGATTCCACGGTCTGTTATGTTGACTTTTAGTTGTTAGTAATTTGTCTCCCAAAATTCTTGAGAGTTCAGTATTCCATTGGATTTAAGAAGTTTTCATTTATGTATTTTGGTTTGAAAATTATCTTGCGAATTTGGTCAGCGTGATTACTTCTCTTCGGTTTTCTTTTCTTTTTGAGCTTAGGCAACGTTTGTGGTGTTGTGTTATGAAAATGGATTCCATTTGAGCTATAAGTGTTTTAACTCTGGTCTGTCTTTGTTGGGTGGAAATAGGGTGAACCAAGTTTTCATCTATTTGGGTTTATAATGTGTATTTCTGCTACGGCTGCAAGGGCGCTCAAATCAGTTCTGCAAGGGATTTTGCTTTCTTCGGAAGGGTAAGGATGTTTGTCTCTTGATTTCTTTATTTTTTTTGCAAATGAAGGTGATGGCCAGGCTCTTTGTATGCTGAGAAGTTTGCATTTTCTTTTTTAAGTGAGAAGCTGAATTCAATGAATCTCCTCCTATACATGGCTCCGATAGCTGTTGTATTTTTACTCCCTGCAACGCTTATCATGGAAGAAAATGTGGTTGGTATCACACTAGCTCTTGCCAGAGATGATGTCAAGATCATCTGGTACTTGCTATTCAACTCCTCACTGGCGTATTTTGTGAATCTGACCAACTTCTTGGTTACAAAACACACAAGTGCTCTAACTCTCCAGGTAGGTGTTTAATTTCGGAGATACAATGACTTGATTTTTTTATTTTTATTTTAACACACCATGCAATTGTCATAAAATTATTATGTGTGCTTTTGCAAGTCAGTCCGATGAAACAATAATTTATTCCGGAAAGAAAAAGGAAATGAGGTGTTTCAGTTCAGGGTGTTGCATTTTAATCTCTAAGAATGTGCAAAACCTCTCATATCTAAATGTGTTCAGTTCATTTCTCCTCGGTTAATTTTCTGGGAGTTTTTCTCCAGAAGTGATTAGCTCAGGATTGCTGTCCTGTCTTAAGGAGTAGTTTGTGCCACACGATGGTTCAAACTTTTCAATTATATTTCCACATATTTTGATGATGAAATGTTAGATCCAGAGAGCAAGATGTGTTTTGGAGATTGAGAATATGGAGGGTTGTGGTGTTAGGAACTTAGGAGGGGCTTGCTAACTGGAAGATTTCATTAGATTGCTTGGTAGTCTCTGTTTGTATAGCTCATTATAATGCTGAAAGTTATTCAGTGTTAGTTCTTCTGGATATATGTAGCTTATGCATTTACATGTTTTTTGAAAGCTGTGTTTTTAATTTCTTTTTAAGAAATAGCTGGAACATTGAACTTGCTAAATGGGGGTGTGGAGATAATTCTTGTAGCAAGAAGAACAAATGGACTTGTAAAAACATTTATTTCAAGAAACTCTAGGCTGTATTAAGAGAGGACAATAGACGGAAATCCTTCAGTGCACAATGGCATATGAATGGTTATGGCCCATTAAGACAAGGAGTGATTTGTTATCTAAGTTGAAAGCAAGGAAAGGACAAAAGGAGTTTTTGTTGTAAAAGTTGGAGGGGAAATCAATCTCTGCTTGGTTGTCTGTGCTTCTTTAGACAATCGATTTCATTCTCATTTGATTACATGCTTCAATGTTTGTAGTTTCTGTATGTACAATGTTGGCACCTGATGTACCAGCAGAAAAGAGTGATTAGATTCATCAAACAATCCTCTTTATAAAGAAAAAAAGATTGAAGCTTTAGGATTGAGCAAGGAATGTTGGACAAAGAATGGTGTAGGTTGAAGTAGTAAAAATGATTTAATCTCGCCAGCCTACAGAAAACTTGGTTAAAACAGAACTTGGTACTAGTTTGGTATCAAGATTCCATGGTCAAGAAATAAAAAAGGTTTACTGGAGTTAAATTGTTTAGTTGCTATTTTTGAACTTGTTTTCTTCTGGTGAATCACTGACATTTCTGCATCACCTTTTAGCATCGTGTTGATAGGCCTTGATCTCTGAGATAACAAAGAATTCTTGATCTTCCAGGTTCTCGGTAATGCAAAAGGAGCTGTAGCTGTTGTGGTTTCAATTTTAATATTCAGAAATCCTGTGTCTGTTACTGGAATGCTTGGTTACTCGCTTACAGTTTTTGGAGTCGTCCTCTACAGTGAAGCCAAGAAACGAAGCAAATGATGATGTATGATTCGGGAAAAGCATTAATTGCGATATTTTATGTCGGTGCCAG
The DNA here is from genome assembly GCF_005239225.2 of Populus alba. Taxonomy (NCBI): domain Eukaryota; kingdom Viridiplantae; phylum Streptophyta; class Magnoliopsida; order Malpighiales; family Salicaceae; genus Populus; species Populus alba. The sequence continues at coordinate 18,243,970 of NC_133293.1, read as the reverse complement.
GACGGCAGCAACCTTCCAAGAGGCAAGTTCAGGATGTGGTTGGTGCCATGGAATTTGGCTCTCTGGATTCTATATTTTTTGTCCAGGAAACCCGAGTGGGTGGTTTCCGTTTGTATCAGCAACGACAGCAGGATTAGCCAGACGTAGAATACTCAAATAAGTGACTGATTTATCTCTACTATTCCAGCAGCTTGAGGTTTTAGAGAAGTATCATTTTTATCTTTTTTATTCTTTCAGGAAAAAAATTGTAGAATCGGGTCGTTACACAGTCAGTTTGTTATTAACATTTGTCATATTCGATTAATTAATGAAAGGAACACTCAAAATTTTACTACTTACATGTTCGTATCCTCGGGGATTGGAAGCCTACAAAGTCTTTATGCCGGTGGTGGCTGCCATGTTTGTTCTACAAAATGTCCACCATTTTGAGAATGGAATATCCGAATAAGAGGGCCGGTAAATGCTGTCATGCCTGTCGAGTTGCTGTCCATTTAGGGATAAGTGGTTGCTAAATACCATCCCATAGGGTGTTTGAGAGTGTGGTAGCGATTGCTTTTGAAATAGTTTTTCGTGCTGAAAAGCATGCAAATAATATTTTTTTATTTTTTAAAAATTATTTTTGATATCGGTACATCAAAACGATCCAAAAAGTACAAACCACATTTAATTTTAACAAAAAAAAAGTTTAAAATTTTCCGAAAAACAGTTTCAACCTCAATGCCAAACACCCTTAATTTTTCCGAAAAAAAAAATATGTGATTGAAGATGAGGTTAGCTCGAACCTCTCCGAAAGCAGAATCCACGACAGATCCACCATAATCAAGCATTTAGTATTCTCTGCTGTTGGCGGGGATGCTTTTCAAAATCGATCTACAGTATCACTTAATTAGCAAGATACCTAACCAGAATACATGTGCAATGTATAAAAAAGAGCAGACAAATCTGGTGATATGAAAATTAACTAATCCAGAATTATCGAAAAACTCAAAAGATCCTTTATTTGCTGCATAATTCATTATATCACACAACCTTTCTTACAAGAAATGTATTTTCCCTTTTTATTTATTATCAAGATTATTTTTTTCATTGTTAATCAAGTTTTAAATAAATGATCACACCCGAAATAAATTCTGAAATAACTTCATCAGAATTTATTTCTTTTGACCTCCCTTTAAATTTAACCTGAAAAGCAAACCCACTAACAAATTTTTCAAGCCAACTCCCAGTTGCTCGGGAGATTATTCATAAGTGGACTCTACAAGTGTCGTTCAGTGCCAGTATAGAGAAGAAGTGCAAGCTAAGTTTCATGAGATTTAACTATTTTTTTGTTTTTAATATGTTAATATTAAAATAATTTTTTTATTTTTAAAAATATTATTTTTATATATTCCCAAATAAAAATCAAATTTAAAAATAAAATTTACGACACATGCGGGCTAAGGGTAAATAAGAAGAAGCGGGTGCGGTCCAGTCATCACAGGTTTCTCTCGTAAATAAGAAGAAAGGTCACCAGCCAAGGGTAAATAATATTTCTTTGCACGACACCGTTGCCATCCTTAATTATAGCGGGAAAAAACCAGTCTTGTTTCCCGCTAAAAGAAGAGCAGACGAACACAACACCCTCCACTTCCCCCCAATCTCTCTAACTCCCATCTCTTCCAAAAATAAGACCCTAAATTACTCACCACTCTCAATAAAAAAAAATTCCATGTTCGAGCTAAGGTTAGCGCGGGGAAGTTTATTGAAGGAAGATAGTTGTACGTGTAATCAATCAAAGACCTAGTCAATGATGCCAATTTTGACTGTTCCTCCACCGGATTCTCTCTCAAATCCATGGGTTCTGTCCACGTGTCAATCATCTCCCTCCTCCTCCGATATGATGGCCTCGAGAACTACCGCTAGCCCGCTGCGATCGCAACCTCTCCATGGGCATGAACATCGGTAACATGGAGAAGATGTTGAAATTCGCCAATAACGATGATATTGTCATTATCAAGGCTGATGGTGGTGGAGATGCCGTCTGTTTCATGTTTGAGAGCCCTAGTAAGTAGCCATAGCCCATAGCTTAGTTTTTTTGATCTTTGATTGAGGATTTGGTTTCTTTCTGTTAATCGGTGTGAAATCTATGGGTTTGGTTCGACCATGGCGAGGAAAGAAAGCCTAGGGCGGAGAAGACTGACCTTGAAATTAAGGCTGAAGTTGAAGTAGTGGATATTGGGCAGACTTTGTGGCTATAATCTAGAAAAGATGACTCTGTCTCTTTATGAGATGAAGAAATATCTTTAGGTTATTTACATTTTGGGACGTGTAACCTTTTTGTGGCAAAGCGAAACCTAATTAATGTCTTCTGCTTTTGCAAAAGGCTGGTGTTCACTTGCCATTTACAGCCCACTCATCATTGGACCGTTGCCTTTTGCTATTAGCTCTTCTCCCGAGCACTCTATTCACTGAAAAACAACGGCCGGCTCGAAGGATCGGATCCAGTGTGGCTTAACTTTTTGGAAATAATGATTACACCGAGCCTTGATGGCTGTAGCGCCCAATCTTTCCTTGTCCATAAATTCCAGACACTATTTAGCAAGCCCTAGCTGGCGCGGCAGAAATCTCATCTCCATCAACACTCTTATCAATTGAACTCTCTTTGATTCCATCTTTCAATAAAGGCAAAACCTTAGGCATCAATTCAATCACCAATCTCTTCTCTTCACCCACTAAACTACCACAATCCACTCCCAACAACTCACCAATCCTCCTCTCATATCTGTCACCAAAATCATCTCATAATAAGCTTTCGATTGCTCGTTGAAAGCCAAGTTAGCTTCAATTGAGAGGTTGTTTGGGATCCAGTAGAGCAATTCCTGCGTGGAGGATTGAGAGGAGGAGAGCAATGCACCTGCTAAAGTGAAGCCTTTGATTGAAAAGTTGTGTTTCGGTGATGGCATTAATGTTAGGGTTAGGGTTTTTTTATCGACAGCAGGTTTTATCGAGATTGATGCGCCTTCAGGCGGGGGGTAGGGCTCTTTTTTTTTAGAGTTTAAAATTGTCTCGGACAACCTGAATTAAACACATGTACACACAGAAATTAGAGCTTCAAAACATTTTAGGGCTTGCGGATACTGAATTAATATGGGCATGGAGAGCTGAGTGTCGATTCGACATTTTTTGGCTCCCCCGTCGCGATTTCTTTGAATTTTCATACTTGATTCTTTTTCACAGCTCACGGTATCAGAGTGTCAAGACGGTGTCAAGACGTTTTTCGTGAGTGACGTAATGTTACCCGGAGTTTTAGAAAGGTCTAATCGGGACCGGCCACGTCTCAGATTGAGGTTTTTTAAACAGCCATCACAGTGCCCTTACTGTTAGCCACCCATTATCATCTTCCATCCCAAATTACAAGTGAATTTTTCCTTTAAGGTTCTTGTTTCACATCATTACAAGATTGCAGATAAAGATTGGGACAGACGGAGTAAGAAAATTTATGGTAACATATGAATAATTATCCGTGTCAGCAAGAATAGAAGCGTATGAGATTCTGAAACACTTTCCCCCTAATTTTTTGCAGTAACAACAAGATACAAAAGTGATAATCACTAGTAGAATCCAATATTTGCAATTGAAATTCCTCCGCATGTAATTTTACATTTGTGGGAATTTGAAACCCATCTATCAATCAAACACAACAAACATGCCCATTATAGCTGGGCTGAAAGGAAGAGAGAAAAAAACCAAGGCAGAACCAAGTTTTGCATACTCCTTCCGATGGAAATCGGAGGGCATGGAAGGAAAACACAAATGAAAAGTAGATAAAGCCACGCAAATGAAATATCAAATGGAGATATTTAAGCCTCTGGCACAGAAGCCGCTGCACGCTTCATTGTTGCGGACTTGATGAGGTGGTTGTAGCTGCCCTTTTCCTTGAAAAGTTGGGAGAAGTGATGCTTGCAATACAATACGCCCTGAAGTGCTGCATAATTTGATGGTGTTATAGCACAGCCACCGTGCGAGCACTTGAAACATGATTTGTGATAGGCTTGGCTTTCAACTGTTACCTGTAGTTTTTTGGAGAACAGAACAATTATTATGATTCCAGAGTATTTTTTAGCATATAAAGATGGAACTCGCACCAAAGAAAAATAAATAACTTCTACATCAAAAGAGATGCAATTTATTTTCGTGGGAATTTTAGATTCAACCAATTTTCACAAAAAGCTCAGCTGGTACGTACTTGGAAATATCTAGCATTTGGTTTTGAAACATCTAAAACACGAGGAGCTGGGGGCCATTAATCTCATTCAGCAAGCCAAGTGCCAGTTTACTAGGAAGAAACTGACCAGGCAAGGTACCTCATTTCTTCCTTCAAAAACTTTTTATCAACCACCAATCTAATAATGGAATAACTGATGCTGCATCTAATAATAATGGCCAGGTTTCTAAAGCCTTAGATTGGGAGGTGGATGGATAATAATAACAATACTGGTAGAATAGCACCACAATCATCAAACCATCTACCAAGAAATAACTATGCTCTTCTCAACAAAGAAAAGAAAAGGAAAAATTAGACTCACTATAAACAACCGGCTATTTCAGGCACTAGACAGGGAGCTTGCATTACGAATTGTGATTTATCAGATTCTAAACAACTTGAAATGGTCAATTGAGATAACATATGAGCAACCTTTATTCCATAACTATGTCATAAGGAGACATATTCTATCAATGTTGTTATCACGAGCTCCTCCATCAATGTCCACCAGAAAAAATGAACTTCATGAACGAGACCTCCTTGAATTCATGAAGTCCATACTGATGTCAGATAAAATTACCCCAAGCTTAAGTAATGCATTTAAGTTACATGAATCGTCATTCCTAGCTCTCTAAATCTGTAGCCCCGCCACTTTGACTTCCCAAACAAGCCCCAGCCTTTTCGTCAGATTTAATTTGTTTATATAGGCTCCATAAATGAGCATTCACAGGACAGCCTCGGTGGAACAAGAAAAACTCAACCAAGCCAATCAATCAAATTTAACGATTGGAGTTCTATCAAGCAACCTTATAAGCATGTATGTCATGAAATATCTGGGAAATCTTTGACTCTCACCTTCTCGAGCGGATAAGCAGTTTTACCGCAAGTAGCGCACTTTTCTTGTGTCCCTGAAAACATGCTAGCAGCTTTGCTAGGTGACCTTGTCTGGAAACAGCACAGCCATAGAGTATCAGCGACCCACAGCATTTCAAAATCCATAAATGAAATTCACTAATTATAAATAAATGCCAAATACAAACAGTGTTGCAGGGAACATTTACCAGTTCAGGATTTAACTTCTCAGCTGACTTTGCAGCTGTAGAAAATGAAATAAATTGCAAATTAAAAACCAAACACCAAAAACATAGAGTTATCGAAAAGAAATCAATCTCGGCAAGAATGAGAAACATACGTGACTGAAAGTTCTTGTTGAAGTTACCGGTCTCCTTGAACAGCTGCTCAAAGTGAGGCTTACAGTACAATACACCCTCCATCGAAGAATAATTGCTTAGCTGAAAAGCCATAAATTGCACAACCTAATTAGCACAAATCGAAGAAATACATAATCTACTAGTCATCCATTAAAATCAGGGTATATAACATGAATATTTTCCTCTAAAAAATCCCAAAAAAATACGTATAAAATCATTTGTTGATCATAAGCAATTATCCTTAAAATCCCTCTGTGATATGCTACTAGTTGATAAGTAAAAGAGTTCTATCAGATTCTGCTTATCATACCCTCCAGTTAGTTAAAGGCAAAGATCTTTAACAGGTCGATGTGTTAAACAAGCCATTGCCTAGCAGCTAAAACGAATCACTTGGGTCAATTTATCTGTAATGCACAATTCTAAAAGTTGTAGATATAAGCATTGCCACCTACATTCTTGACTATATTAACAAAAAAATTGTAGAAAATAAGGTAAGTCAAAGATTAAAAAGGTATAAGCACCTTTAACGTGCCTTTGCAGTGAAAACACTTGAAGCAAGTTTTATGGTAAGCAACCCCGTCTGCTGATAGAAGTTCCATAGGATACACAGTCTTCTCACAAGCCTTGCATTTCTGTTGGGTACCAGTAAACGACATCGTTTGTAGCTATATAAACTATACCCTCTAGATCTGATGACTGTCCTGTTAACTCCCTTGGATAACCTGCCCATCCAAAACCCCCAAAACAGCTATGTATGAAATCAATGGAAGCTTTGCAGATTAATCAGTATCAGTTAAGACTCGTAGAAGATAAAGGTTGAACTTTCAAATGAAGCACGGTAGATCAGAGAAGTGTTTATTAATAAATATAAACTTCAAGATTCAAAATTCAAGATTGGTAACCGATCTAAGACTTCAAAGAAATGCAAGAAGTTTAATAAATTTTAAAAATGAGCTAATTAGCAGAAGGAAATAGACAAGATTACCGTAAAAAAAAAAAAAAAGCAATTGAAATGAAGTGAGATCTGTTTGGCCAAAAATACAAAGAGAAGGCGCGTACCGAATTGAGATTATAATCGGAAAAGATGGATATTTCGATCTGGGAGTCAAAGGTAGTGAATCGAGAGATGAAAAGAAAGCGAAAGAGTTGAAAGGGTGAAAGGGGTGTTTTAAAGGATAAAAGGGCGAGCGAAGGGAGCGGGGATGGGGCGCTTTTTGCAGCGAGAGGATGCAGCGAAGTGGGCGTGTTTTTGTGTTTAAAAATATTTTAAGAATTGTTTTGGATTTTTGTTAATTAATTATTTTTTATAATTTTTTATATATTAATATATTAATATCAAAAATATATTATTTTAATATATCTTAAAAAAACAACTACTATTTCAATTCTAAATACATTTATAATATGTAAGGAGAAATAAATTCAGAGATTATTACAAAAATATTACATAGACTGATAGAAAAAGATTGATGTGAAATACCTAATTCGCTGGAAGCACCTGCACTACGGGCTCCGCAGACACTTTTTGTTTGTCTGATTCAACGAACTCCATCGTGCGTTTTTTTTTTTTTTGGGATATAAAAATTACACGTTGACCCCTGTTTGTTTGTTTGTTTTTAATTTACCCTGGTAACGCTGCGCGTGGTTAAAAATGTTGAGAAAGGTCCAAATTATTGCTCTGTTCTCGATTGTGTCTCCTGACACAATATGTTGCAATTAAGTCTTCATCTAATTTCATGTTATCTAATTACCCAGTTTGTAAATAAATTTCGGACCATAATCTAAATATATGGAGGCAAATATTTAATTAAATGAGGGATTCAATTGAAGAATTATTCAATAGTATCGTTAACTATGTGTTCAAATAAAGCATAGTATTAACAACGGGTTCAAAACTTTAAGAATATGGTAGCTTTTAGAGTAGCTTGGACCAGAACAAATGATTTATTGAATTTAAAACAAAAATTTCTTATTATAATGTAGATGGGAGTGGCTGTGCGCCATTAACTATTAACAACTAATATAAATTTATTGATTTTTAATTATTTAGTAGGTGGCCCAATAACAAGAACTTAAAACTAAAATATTTGTTTTTCATGTGATCTCAGGTTTGAACTATGTGGTTATTAATATGATGATCACTTGAAGCTTATATAGTTGTTAACTTTAAGATTCGTGGGATTAGTCGAAACACGTGTAGGCTGGCCTAAATATCCATATTAATAAAAATAAATTATTAATTTTTTTAACAGTTGATTATGGCATGTGCCCTAGATTTTTGGTGTTGATCACCTTGGTTGGCATGCACAAAATTTCATATTTTATATATTTTTTTAAAAAATAATAAAAGGTATTGTGTTAAAGAGTATTTTTAAAATATTTTTTATTTAAAAAATATATTAAAATAATAATTTTTTATTTTTTATATTAATATATTAAAATAATAAAAAATACTAAAATAAAAATTATTTTCATTTATATTTTTTTTAAGCTAAGCATATTTTTAAAAACACTGCATAGTTCTTTGAGGGAATTTTTCATTAGTGCAACGAAGCAAATTGGAAATTAGAGAAAATATTGATGTCAAATCTTCAAATCCTCACGGCGAGCGACACCTTCACATGGCGTGGTAAGCATGTCTATAATTACTCTAAGGATGATAAACTTTTATTACTCAAAAAGCACGAAAAGTAATTTGGTCGGCTTGTCACATGATGCCCCCCTCGCCTGGCAGTCAGTTGTTCAGACTTTCGGTGTGTTTGATATTGCGGTAGTGGTTGTTATTGTGATTTAAAAAAAATTATTTTATATAAAATACTTTTAATTGAGATTGGTTTGAAAAAATAGATGTTTGGTTAAAATTGAGGTTGAAAAAAAAAATAATTTTAATGTGTTTGGTTAAAAATGCTTTTGAAATTGAGGTTATAAAATAATTTTAAAAAATATATATTAATATTGATGGTTTTTAATTTAAATTTTATGGATTTAATTATTGCTATTACATCATGAAATAAATCACACTTAAAAAAAATTACTTTAACAAAAAACTATCTACAATTCCATTACGTACAAAATTCATCCGATAAGAACTATAAAATTATATAAAATATTATCAAGAATAAAATTAAGATTATACTACAAGTAAATTTAATTCACCTTAAACTAATTTAAAAAAAAAACAAAAAAAAATTATCATTCATAGCACGAGTGAAATCAATTAACTACATTAAAAAAAAAAAAAAAAACTTGTTCAGCGAATAGTGGAGGCATGCTCCACTGTTTACTGAACAGTAGAGCTGCCATGCAAAAAGTAGCAATTTGCTGCTTTTTCATTTTCCTACGACCAACTCACGCATAGTAAACAACTTTTTTTATTTAACCAATCTCTCAGTTATTGTATTTTTTTAAAAACGCAACCTCTACCTCGTAGCTAAACGAGCTCGAGAGAGTGGACAAATGTAAAATGTTTGTTACCATCTTCTCTTTTGGTATTTATATTATTTAAAAAATTGAATTCTCAGAGCTCAATTTATCGAGAACTATGCATGTCACCGGTGAATCTATTTGAACTATTCAATTGAGTCGCCGGGAGAGAATCCTGCTATTCGGGAATGTAATTATGATTTTTTTAAAATATTTGTTATTTTTAAATATATTAAAATAATATTTTTTAAAATAATAAAATTATTTTTAATATCAACACATCAAAATAATCTAAAAAACCTAAAATATTATTAATTAAAAACAAATTCTAAATTTTCTTTAAAATATTTTTAAAATATAAAAATAAATAATACATTATTGTTTCTCGCCTGCCCATGGATTGGGCTTTTGTATGATTACTAATATCGGTCTAGTATGTTATTTTTTTCTTTTCTTTTTTTTCCTAAGTAGTATAGTATCAAATTACGGTTGCTCGATACACTTTTAATTACATCATGATTTTCACACGTTTATTGTATGTTGTTCACGATATTAAATAAAAATAAATAAATTGGAATCATGGACATGCAACTTTCTAATTAAAATCCTGTAAACGTTTTTCCTTAATTTTAAACACCATGTGTATTAATAAATCTGGAATTGTCGTAGTTTAACAAGAGAGTACTCTGTATTACTTGGACGATATATAAAATTTTAACAATTCAAAACTACAAAACAACACAGATCTTATTAAATCAATTTGTATAATTTGGGTATCTTTAAATTTTTTTAAAATTATTTTTTGATACACAAGTTTATTGGTGTTATTTTTCAGTCTTAGATAAAGAAAGCAAAGAGGAAAAGGTTGTTGTGTTCCAACAACGAGAAAAAAACCATTATTCACTATATTTTTTAATACTATATATTTTTTTTGTGCCCATATGTTCCTAAAAATGAGACAAGTTTCATTGTGATTGTCTGGATCCATGACATTGCGTGAAAAAACATATCTAAATCGAGAAAGTCAAAACTAATCCTATTTGATTTTGGGTTTTCTAGTTATTTTTTATGTATTTGAAGTTAATGAAATGGTTTTTGAATGTTATAAGGGTGTTAATAAAGTGTTTTTGGATTGAAATAACTTAAATTTTAGGATATTTTTGCCCAAAATTGTTGTGGTCTTGATTTTATGGGCATCATTATAATGATTAAAATTTGAACCTGAAAACAACATATCACATTTCAAAAAACACATAAGGGCTAACTGTAACATCCCACGTCAGCGAATGAGAACTTGGAGGACTTTATATGAGCATACTCACCTTGACTAGTAAGAAGTGTTTTAGTGCTATGTGTGGCTACTAAGAACAAATTTGTGAGACATGTAAAATAAACAATATCCTGCTAATGGGGTGAGGTGTTACATTTGGTATCAAAGACTAGCTCACTGGTTGTCTGATGGTGCCAACGAGGTCGTCGAACTCCTTAAAGGGGATGGATTATAATATTCCACATCGACGGGTAAAGACTTAGAGAAGGGACTTGTATGAGCATGCTCATCTTGACTAGTAAAACGCGTCTTGGGGTCATGTGTGGCTACCAATAATAAATCAGTGAGGCCTATGGGCCAAAGCGGATAATATCTTACTCATAGGGTGATGTGTTACTCTACCAAACCTTAAAAAAAAAAATTAAAATCAAGCCTAGGCTTGAAAGTCCACCGACACTCTTAAGCTCTTTGTTGTAGTGAGCTAGGCGTTGGGTTATAGGCTCATGAGTTCAAGCTCTTTTTTGCTTTTTTTTTTTTCAAAGTTGAGTATAAATTTAAAAGAAAAAAATATTGAACCCATTTGAGTTTATGCTCCGAGTTACAGGTTTGACAAATTAAGTAACAACACCGGAGCTCTAATATCCATCATTCGTGATTTTTTATTTTTCTTGTTTAACCTTTTACAAATAAAGATTTTTTTTACAGTGTTGTGTGTAATTTATTTTTGAAAAGATTATTCTAGATCATTTATAATTATTTTTCCATCTTTTGTATACAAGAACCTTACTTTTTAAAATAAAAAATATTTATTTTTAAATTATATTTATAGCATGCACATTATTGCATGATTTTTTTCATTTTTTTATTTAATCAATTTAACATATATATCTAGTTTTAATATCAAATCAATTTAAACAAATTGAATAAACACAACCAATCAAATATCCTATCTTATTAGATTAAATATTTTGATTTACACGTATTTTTTTTTAGTTTTATTTTTAAATATTATTAATATTTTTTTTTTATTAACACACATAGTTATTGATTAATTTGATTACATACATACATACATATAAAATTTAAATTACACTTATGTTTTTAAGTCCCTGTAATATATGGACTTAAGTTTCTTCCTCCACGAGCCTCGTGGGCTCCATGAAATCAAATGATCAATTTTTTTTCCGCCCAAAAAGAAACTCCGTGATAAGCAGCCATACACTCTGTTAAAACGACCACGTGTACAAATCAGATTTCATCAATCTAAACTCCTGCTAATATCTGGCATCTGCAACTGAGAGAGTATGAATTGACCCGCCCAGTTTAACCGGAACAAACAACAAACCTAACTAAGTTTCGCCTGGTGCTTCTCCAGACTCCCCCTACGTGGCATCCTCTACCCTCACCTCACCTTTCAAACTTTCCCGCTACATTACCCCCACATCGGTGCGCGTTGCGCACCCCGAGAGTCCCAACTAAATATCCCGCCTTTATTCACATAACAAACACCCGTTCCATTCCTCAACAATCTTTATCTCTCCCTGAAAAAATTCTCTCTGGAAACCATGAATCCTCTCGTTTCCTTCCTCTCTTTCTGTTTCTTTTCCCTCACACTCTTCCCTTCCATCACCACCATCTCCCTCCCTCCCTCCCCATCCGTCTCCATCACTACCACCACCACACTGGGCGTCACCTACACCTCGCCGCCACCGCCTTCCCCTTCCTCTACACCCTCCCTCCCAGCGGATCGCCTCCTCTCCACTCTCTCTTCCCTTAACATCCACTCTGTCCGCCTCCCAAATCCCGATCCTAACCTAATCCGCTCTTTCGCTTTCACCAACACCTCTCTTTTCCTCTCCATCCCTAATTCCCTCCTCCCTCCTCTCGCCGCCAACCGCTCACTCGCTGCCCGCTGGCTTTACGGTCACGTCCTCCCTTTCTACCCTCGCTCGAAGATTTCTCTCATTTCAGTTGGAGACGATGCCGTCTCGCAATTGTCTCCCTTTTTACTTCCTGCAATCAGGAACGTGTACCTGGCACTCCGTGACCTCGGGATTAAAAAAATCTCAGTCTCCACTACTTTCTCTTTCGTGAACGTTATTACGACGCCGTTTCCACCTTCTTCTGGTACTTTCCAGGAACCGCTTGGGGAATTATTGATAAAGCCATTGCTTCAGTTCTTGAAAGATACAAATTCATCGTTCTTGGTGAATCTTTATCCGTATAACTTGTATAGGATCAACTCTGAGATTCCATTAGGGTTTGCTTTGTTTCAAGAGCATCCATTCAATTTTAGAGATGATTTGATTACTGGAGTTAGATACTGGAATCTTTTCGATATGATGGTGGATGCGGTTGTAAGTGCACTTGCGGTGGCCGGACATGAGAACCTTCCGGTGATAGTGGCGGAGACTGGGTGGCCGAGTACCGGTGGAGATCAAACTGAGGTTGATGCGAAGCTAGAGTATGCCGAGATGTATATTAGGGGTTTGGTCGGGCATTTAAGGTCTGGGGTGGGCACCCCGTTAAAGAAAGAAGGGGTTTCACAGGCTTATATATTCGAGTTGATTGACAAGGATAATGTGAAAAAAGGGACTAGAAATTGGGGGATTTTGTATGCGAATACGAGTAAGAAGTATCATGTTGAGTTCTCTGGTTGTGGTGGAATTGGTGTGGGAAGGGTGCTTTCGATGCGTGTTTGCTTGCTATGGTGGTTATTGGTTGGTTTCTTTCTTGTTTAGTGGATTTGGGTGATTGGGAATTTCTCCTGGTTTGTTTACTGGGATTTGAGTAAACAGCTTTGTTTAGTACTGCTGTTGGAGAGCTAAATGGAAATTAGGGTTAATTTGTTCCTGGTTTCTGCTTTCTGTTGGATGGATAGGGTTAATTAGTACTGCACACGTTTTTTGTTTACTGTTGTTGAGATAATAGTAAGTAGGAGTTGATTCTAAGAAGTTTAGATTTCTTCAAATAGCCCATTTGATTTTGACAATTGTTGGGTTTTTCATGAGATTTAGTTTCTGTTTTAGAAGGGGAAGTCACAACGTATAGTAGATTCGATTAGATAAGATTTCTTTGAAGGCCTTTAATGTTCTACATCTCAAATTTGTAGTGACTGGAAATTTGGAATTCCATACTCTGTTTCTACACATTTGTTGTTTAGAAAGCTGTAGTGCAAAGTGGTGTTGAGTTTCATGCAATGGTTGATCTATGGCACTTTTTTTGTTACTGCGCGAGAAAGAATGGTTGATTGATTGTTCATAAGCATCATCGTGCCGAAATCCATAAGCATTTGATCTTCTGCATCAGATACATGACAGAAGGAATTCAAATTATTGTTACTACTAACAGAGAAAGAATGCCTGATGATTTATGTGATGGGAAATTTTTGTTCATTAGGTTGATTAAATTGATAGAGCTTGTTTAATCAGTACCTTGAATTAGAGCCTTAAAGCACCAACCAAGGGCACAGATGCCTGCCAGCCATATTATCTGCACAGCGTGAGATTGTTTGTTTAGATGATGCAATACACAAAGGCACATCATCTTCGACTTTCCAAAAGCACATCCAAAAACCTTAAAAGGAGTTGAAATGTTATACGTTTTATGGGATTTGGGTAAGGCTTTTCACTATCTGGTGATTTGTTGAGTAATTGCATCGCAATATTCTCTCTTACTGGCATTTTGTGGATTCCTTTAACTATGAATTTGAGCAGTTTAGTATCATTACGGTTTTCTTTTAGTTCATGTAAATAATAATGAGTAAATTCTAGCTGACTGGAATTGTATTAATGTTTTGCATCGATCTAAGCTCTTGGACATCTTAATGCAGATTCATGATTCAAATGGTAGAATTAACTGATATAATTTACTCTCTTTTTTTTCTTTTTCAAACTTTTTTCCCTCTTGCAATTGATTTTTTTTTTTTGTAGTGTAATTAGATAAAATTAGGCTTGGGAAAAAATTACCAAATTAAAAGTTAAATGAATGAAAAGTAAAACACAAGGAAAATATATGATTCATTCTAAATTCATTATAATTTTTATTTTAGTGTAAAAATTTATTTTTTTAGTTTGATGTACAAGTTTATGTTTTAGTTCTTATATTTTAGAGATGAGATAAAAAGTTACTAGAAACGATGGAAAAAAAAAATTATCACAATTCTAATAATTAAAATAATTAAATCTGGTATCAAAGAGTTCTATTCCACAAGAAAAGTTTAATTATAGTGTTTTTTTTCCTCTAAATATGGTGAGAATGATATATCAGTTTTGGTTGTGATTTTTGAAACTCAATTAAATTTTTTTTTTTCAAGTGTTTTGAAGTTGTTGAGTAGTTACTATTATTTTATATAGTTTTTTTTTTTTATGAAAAATACTTAAAAAATAGAATTTTAGACCACAAAATCCCCCCTCTGATTTTCTTGACATCACAATGATTGTTGGATTTTAGACACCAACAAACAACTAAAAATTAAGTAAACAAGTTATAAAATAGAACATCTAGGCATGCATGATTTTTTTAATTCAGCCTTATCCTTTTTTATTTTTCATTAGTTTAAAATTATATTTTTTAAAATTAATTAATTAAAAATATTAATAATATATTAGTTTATCAAATTCTTAAATTAATTAAGAATATATTTTAGATATTATTTTAAATGTCATTAACTTTTTTACTTTGTTTTTAAATAAGAGTATAACATGTTTTTTATAATATCAGCAAGTTTTTTTTTTTAAAGCCCATCATTATTTTATTTAAAAAAAATTTTGGTTGTTTTCTTAGCAATGTATATTTTTATTATTATATAATTAAATTAAATTTATTTTAAAAAATCAATGTTATTAAATCTAATTAGATTTATAATTCAAGAAGTTGGTTAAACATGTTTGCTAAAGTAAACTCAAGTTGATGAAAGATATTTCTCATTGTTTAAAAATATACTTTACATATATTAAAATTTTATTTTATAATTAAAATTTTATTTACAAATAAAAAATACATTAGTAACGCATGCATAATTATTATATATATATATATATTTTAAATTAATGCAAACCGAATCGAAGCGTAAACCAACTATTCTAGTTCTCGCTAAATTCCACCCCTTATTTTGTTGAAATGCACCCCTTGCCTTTGTATTCAAAGAAATATCTTTCTTTCCTTTTTTTATTTTTTATACAAAACAATCATATATTATTTTCGAATTATTCATCCATTATTTGTTTTTCGACGGGAATCATTGTGCTGGTTTAATGAAATAGATCATAAGTTGAACAATTAGACTATGCCTCGTGGCTGAACACATTTTTTCAATAAAAAAATAGATTTATTCAATATTACTCTTCCAGCCCTCAGAGAAAGGTGCAGCAGGTCCGTTCCCATTTAATTTCTGCTCTACCCATACATGAATGATGCATCAACAAACCCAGAAACTGCAAAAAAATTTCAGCAATCTTCTTTTAGCCAAGAACAGCTTATCCTGGCAGTTTTAGCTGAAACCAATGCTCGGCAATTCATCAGTTACACGAAAAAAAGCGTAAAGAAAAAAAAAGGACGAAATTTGTTCTATAAATAGACGATATAAAAATCTGTATTCAACAACACTGAAGCAGAACCAAATAGTCCCGATATGGCTGACACCTGACTTTACAATGAAAGAATGGCAAACCTTCAAAACATAATAGCACGTAAAATGATACAACCCCGGACCATGATCTATTCCAGCACACGGGAGTTCCCTGTGTGATGCTCAAAATTGTAATATACCGGATTTGGAAGCTTAAAAACACGGTGTCCTAAAGACGCACTCGTTAAAGCATCCATCTGGCTGCTAATTACACCTGAGATACGGAAGCCTGCTTTCTGCATTGCCACCATTCGCCTTGAGAAATATTCACGGCTATCGATCTCTATTTCATTATCTGACCTGCAAGAGTGATGAAGTGATATGGTTAGTCAAATGTAAAAGTACGAGTACAAACCACCGTACACGGTCTGCTTAATCAGTCATTAGTCACGGGCTGTCTTTCAGAATTTGATGAAGTGACAGTAGGAAGCCTTCTCTGAGCAAATTGTATACATGGAAACCAAATTCGGACTCAAATTGTAAACCACGTCAAATTGGATTGAACTGCAAACTAAGTTGAAAAGAATCTAAATCTAGAGGAAACTTGCGAAATGAGATTAAACACACAGAAATATTCCTAAACAAAAAAGAGGCATTCCACAAATGGATAATGTTCAACAAAAATGGCTTGATGAAGTAATTGTTTGTCTTCATAAGTTTTCAAACAAGTGGTCGTCCCACCTGGAAACTAAGCAAACAGAAACCATGATTAGGACACGAAACCCACTCCTGTCATCTTCTGGCTCACAATACATATATATGGACACATTTCAGCATCTCCAATGAGTACTATACTACCAAATCATCGATGATGCGGTACAAATCCAAAAAACAAGAGCTTAATATTGTAGCTAAATCATTCCATTTTAAATGGTTGTTAGTTAGTGAATTAATTAATTTTATTCAGAGAAGACACAAATAGTACCTCATTATCATTGAGGACCAACCCCTGTATCCTGCAGAAATTAGGTGCTGTATGGTAGCATTCCTTTGTTTCTCTAGCTTTCTTGACAACAAAATCAACGACCACCCACTAGCTTGAAGTTTTGTGTATAAACTGAGACACAGTATTTGCTTCAGATGCTTTTCCTCTTGAAAACAATCAATACAGCCATTATCACGGACTCTGCACCATAAAAATTCAAATGGAAATTCAAATGATAATCACAATGCTATGATAGTGTCCAAGAGAAGTCATGGAAGTATCCATCACTACAGAAATCGATATCTTCGAATCAGAAAGGAATGGGTAGAGGGCACAATGAAAACATCACAGCTTGAACAGGCACTTATGGAGGACCAACTTATTTGAAGAAGGAATGCTATCTGAGTTAGTGAGCCAATATATGAACCCCCAAGAGCACCTTTTGTGTTTTTGCAACAGATCACCAGGAAATGTTCACGCAGGGGAAGGCTCCAATGAAATTACCTGTTCATCAATAGAGAAGTATAACGAATATTTGAAGGAAATATTTCGTTAATGTCCATCAATACCACATCTAGACCGTCATGTAAAGGCAGAAGACTGTCAAAGTATCTCTCAATCATGAGCAGACTAGCATTTAAATCTCTCTCATATGCTCCTCCTTTATTGTGCTGAACGGCAAGACTTGTGCACATTGAAGGGAAGTCATCTGGTCCCAAGCTGTTGAGTTCTGCATGCAAAGCAAACATCTTGCAGTAATTGTAATCATGACTTAATTTTTGGATCTCAATAACTCCTTTACTCCTATCCTGGCAGGATTGTAACATAACGGCTTGAGAAACCAGCAAGGTGGTCAATAAAACTCCAACAGTTACAAGGGAAGCAATGAAGATTGTTGCTGCAAAGGATGTCATGTAGAACCCTGATTCCGCCACATAATGGCTTCCCATCTCTGTGTCAAAGAAGATAGAGGTATAAATGCTCAAGCAAAATGAAAAGAGAAAAACAAATGAAGAGGGAAGCTAGTACTAATTTAAGACTTATTACAGGTCAACCAATAAAAATCTGTAAGAAGATCCATCAACCAATTAAATGTTATTTCGTGTGGTAAGTGTATAAAGAGGAAAAGGATGGGTACACCATCCAGAGAGCCAAGTTTCATATAAATCAACCGATTACCATAAAGGCTCTTCACTACATCCCAGCTGCCTCCCAAATTACTTAAGAGTTGGGCACATGAATATTTTTTCTGAATCCTACTTTACATGGATCCAAACTTTCTCTGATGCCAAAACAACTTTTATAAGTTTTAGCTACATTCATTGCTGGTCTGAATCTCTTCTTCTTGAATCAGCTTACCCTTCTGGGTAAAAACATCAATAGCCTGTGTGTCAAATCATGAGATATCATTGTGATTATGCCTTTCCATTCATCCATGAGCAATGTCAAAAGTCAAGGACTCATGAAAGATCCTTAGAATAAGCCAGCCTAATAGGAATTTCAATTTTATTCGTGTCATTCCCAAGAATATTTGCACCAATAAACAGTATTTCATACACTATGATTGGTTTCTTCTCCAAAATCCACAAAATGACTTTCCTCAGTCTCCATCACATGCATTCTCTTCTCTCTGGTACCTCCTTATGAAGAAGATAGTCTCTGTCATATATCTCTTTTTTTTTTTCATGCAATGAGTCTGGTGTTTGGATTTAGCATGATAACCACACAGTCACTGAATTTAATTAAGACACTTCAAGGTTGCAACCTCGGTTCAGAAAATATGACAATTAGGTCTATCATGATCTATCATTAAGGTATTTTCAGTGATGCAGAGCTGTTTGTGTGGATGCTTGCAAAAATCAATCACAGATACCAATCAACAGATAAATTAAGAAATGGGGGCACTTACCAGAAACTCCTCTACTGGAGAGACTCTGAGCTGAGAACTCCCTCTCCATTTGATGGGCGTAAGCTGACATTGTTCTGTATTCTAATCAACCATTTGCAGCTCAAGTAATATGTCTCAAAAAAATCCACCGTTCCCTCCTGGATGATATAAGGGTCTCCTGAAAAGAAAAGAAAAGAATCAAAATTTTGCAATATGAGACACTCAATTTCGCCATATCATCAATCACCGAAAAAGAAAAAAACTACTATATTGAAACATAACTTCCAAATGAGATCAAAACTTACAAATAGAATCATCAACCATGCCAAAAACTACCAGCACCGCATCCCATAACTAGTTTTCCAGCCATTATAATTCCAACAACCACCAAAAAAGAGAAAATTGCAAATCTAAATCTAGTAACCACAACAATATATTCAAATGATCATTCAGCAAATATCCAAAGCTTCTATTTTTTGAAGAAAAAATATCAACTTTGTAAAGCTGAAAAATTAATAAAGGTCGTGTCTTATTTCGGCCGATCGATCTAAATCCAGTGTCAATCAAATAAAAATACTAGATCAAATTTCACTAACCAACAGCTGATCAGCCAGTTCTGCGCCAAAACACAAACACGGGCACAAGCGAAAGGTTCTATAAATATTCTATCAATCATTCCAATGGTCCTATTGATCAGCTGATGTGAGGATTTGACTTATGAGTTCCCATTTCCCAATCATCTCACAACATCAGCATGAATGGATAAAAAGGAAAACAAAAAACCAGCCAGCGACAACAACTCGTAGATAGAGAGAAAGAGAATCAGAACACGGTGTTTAACCAGAAATAAAAAATCACCTTTGCAGTTAAATTAATATTCGTTCTTTATATCATGATTACAAAACCAGAAAGCGGGCGAGAAGCTGAGGAAGACATTAAAAAGCTGGTGGGTTTTTGGAACTGGGCAAGAGGATGCGAAAACGAATGAATGAAAGCCCCGGGACAGAAAAGATGCTGCTCCATCATCACTCGCTGTCGTTCTCGTGACGAAGTTTCTTTTTGGTTTACACTGTGAAGTGTGAAGGGATTGATATGTCTTTTGGATAAGATCGAAGGCAAATTTTGGTGTTTGGGAATCGAGTTTGGCAATAGCAAAATAACAACAACAATAATAATCACTAAGCATCATTGAGTTTTTTATAGTGATTATTTTTTAAAAAAATAATTGTTTATAAATATATTAAAATAATTTTTTATTTTTTAAATTTATTTTAACATCAACAATCAAAACAATTTTTAAAACTAAAAAAATAAACAATTCTTACAGGATACAAATAAAAACAACAGAGGAAGTTGTCTTACAAATATATAAATAAAGTAACATTGGATACTGTAAAAATGAATTTTTTTAAAATAATTTTTATTTGAAAATATAATATGATAATTTTTTAATAAAAAAATAATTTTTAACATTATAATATTTTTAAAATAAATAAAAAATTATGAAACAAGATTCACGTGACAATGGTAAGTTATTGCTAATAAATAGAAATATACCGTTGTAATGATGTTCATGAAATAAATCATCATGATGAAATGATAATCATGAAAGTAGTAAAGGGGCCCCACCCTTTATCATTGTATTGAGATTTTTTTATGGGGAAATCCATTGCTGCTGTGCTTCCATTTTCCTTTTATCACCGGGGAGTTAGCAACTGGTTATTTGTCTTGATTTTGTTCTTAAAATTTGCTGTTTGATCTGTGATTGTTTTTGGAGAGCTTGTAACCTTTGTTTCGGGCTTATAGCCCATCTGCTTATAAAATGTACTGACCTTCGTCTTTCGGTCCTCTTTCATTGAAATAATACATATATATTAACAAAAACAATACAGGGCGGTGGCTTGATGCCGTGGAAATGGGGGGGGGGGGGGGGGGGGACTATTCACGGCGGCAATTAAATTACAATTTTTTCAGTTGAAGAAAAATTAGGGTACCTTGATTTTGAGAGTGATTTCGACTTTTTCAAATGTTAATTAGTCATTAATTTAAATTTTCAAGAATTATTTTTATTTTTTCAACTTTTTGTGAGCACTAAAATTACCAATTTACTTCTATAATAACAAAAATAGAAATGCCCTTAAGTTCATAAAAAAATAAAAGCATCTTGGGTGATTTCATTTTTTTCATTAGTTTTTTTTATTATTAATACCTAATTATAAGGGCATTTTGGACTTTTGTTCTTGATAATTAAATTTATAATTAAAAAGCTGCAGGAACATGGATATCACATAAGAGGTGCTCGTGCCTTTCAAATTATAGGTGCGGCACATTTTAAAGGTCAAATTTGTTATTCAGCTGTGGAGTTGGAAGCACCGCCTCTCCCTTTTTCATCTGGTGTGGCTTGTGATAACATTTGACGAGTGGTTTTTCATCGATGATCATTTTTATTCCTTATTTTATCTCTTGTACTCTAAAAGGCACACATCAACCCTTTTTATTTCTGGTGTTTTAATTTCAATCTTTATTTTTTTTCTCGATACTTCTAGAGAAGTTTTGTTTGTTTTTAATCTATTATTTTAATCATAATCTGCCGTGTGCATCATGTTCCTTTTATGTTTTTTTGTCTTTTTAATTTAAGTCCTTGTTTTTTTTTTCTTGATCGTTTCGTAAAATTTTTGTTTGTTTTCAATTTAGTTATTCAATGACAATTTGTTATGTATTGTTTTTTCAACTTGATCCTTATTCTCTTGATTTATAATTTTTTTCTGACCCTTTTGGTAAAGTTTTGTTAGTTTTTAATTTAATCATTCAATCAAAGGTTATGGTATATTATTTTTTCTAAATTGGCTCTTATTTTTTTGATTTGTTTTTCCTTTTGCCAAGGCAATTTTTATTTTCAATTTAATCCTCCAATTGAATTTTTTTTGTTACCCTTTTATTTACTTTTTTATTTCAATTTTCATCCCCATTATCTTGATTGTAATTTTTTGTTTTAGATCTTTTTGTATAATTAGTTTTTTTTCCTCGTTTTACCCTCCAGCGTTTGATTTGTCGATGATTAGACTTTGTGATTTTTCTACTATGACGCTTTTAGTCTAATGACTCAAATCATATATTTAGAAAGTTAATGCAGGTTTATATATTTTTTTTAGCTTATTTTTTTTAAATTTTATTATTTTTCTTAGAAAAAATGGTTATATGACCATCTTCATTTTTTTTTATATTGATTTATTATGGTCTCGCGATCTAGAACATAAGTTGTGGAAACCTTTTTTGGATGAAGTTATTTTTTAATTATCTGATTTGAAATTTATTTTTAAAGATATTATTTTGATTCATTAATGGACATGATTTTTTTTTTTTTTGTCTTATATACATGAAAATTAATTTAAAAAACACAGAATATTTTTTTATATATATTATTTCTAATACGTGCAGAATTTTCTTTTCTCTGATCTATCTATTGGAACATGCCTGTAATCATTGCCGACTTGATTTGTAAGAGGGGGCGTTGCCTACTTGGAGTGAAAGTGCCAATCACCATACATCGGCACTTGCCTCCAATCAACAAGTGTGCACTTGTGATTTTAGGCCTTCTGCCGGTAATTAGTCAATATTCAACTGATAAAGAGACCATATAGCAAATCAAGTTACCCTACTCGAATGCCCTGTCTTTGTCACTCCCTTCTAAATAAACATAATGAATAAAAAGATAAAAGTAATGTATATATATAGCTCATATCCATGCCAAAAATTCAATCTGACTCCTCCAAAACCACAGGACGCAGAATGGTGGAATGACGACAGAATTGACGCCACCAGCTCCACCATCAGGAACACGTGGTTCATTTATCTTGCCTGTCTGGTCGTGGATTTGTGTGTTGGCGACATGAGTAGCAGCGGCAACTCTTCCCCCGCGGATCTCCTTCTCTCAATCGGGCTTCTGAATTTGGATTTCTCGGCTGTATTGTTTTTATATTTTAAAATTGGCTGAAAATATTAAAAATATATTAATTTAAAATTAATAAAAAAATAAAAAAATTTAAATTTTTTTAAAAATATCTTTAAAATACAAAAACAAACAGCACATAATTCCCTTAAAAAAACGACAACATAAATGTAACTTAATTGGCTGTCCGCTAGCAAAATTAGAACATAGCCATCAAAAGAACTGTAACAGAACCAAGAAAAATCGAGAAAGTGGCTAATGGAAAATACCCCGTCTTATTAAGGACGCATGAAATCAAATAAACAAAATGTGTAGCCCCGCAGTCATGAACTAAACACCGCCATAAAAAAACTCAGGAATCGAAAAACTAAATTCTAGTTGGGAAAGCCTATTTGTTTGTTTTTTTTTTTTTAATATTTTCAAATAATTATAAAATTTAAAAAATTAAAAAAAATTCTTCACACTACACTCTCAAATCACTCAGCTCCGAGAAGCAAAATTATATTTTCTAAGACACTAACCTAATTAAATAAAATATTACAAAGAACTCTAGAATATATAATTTAATTAGTTATATTTTGAGTTTATTTTTTAGAGTTTATCAACTCAAGTGTCATAATTTTAAGAGTTATTGAAAACTTATATAATTATCAATTTTAAAATTTTAAAAAATTAGTTAAAATATGTGGAAGTTCATCTAAATATTTAGAGTTTGTTTTTAAAAAAAAACAACCAAGAAATCTCTATAGTTAGCGCTAACCTCTCATCAAAGTTTGTAAATAGCTTCAATTCTTCCAGAGCAGCATGAGCGTCAATTACATCGCATGTCATCAAACACAAAGCACAACAACATCAATCAAGCAAACTAATATTTTTTTTTAACAATATTGATCTAAAATAATCACAAAGACAAACCTACAATGACTAATTTATGGCTTGAAAAGATAAAAATAACCTTAATTCAGAGATAAGTAATTTTCTTAGGAGTGATGAATAAAAAAATAATAAGTGAAGCTGCAATGATTTTGCCTTCCGTTTTGGCTGTTTCTCGTATATATATATAAAAAACAAAGATAAAAAGGCGTTTCCAGTTCTGGGCTTGCTTGCTTTTGTTGCCGTTAGGGAGAAATACGAAGGGGGCGAGTTTGGAGGCTTAAATTGGATAGAAAGCGAGGTATAAACTGTAACTAAAACTGTCAACAAATAATAAAACCCCAATTTATTTATTTATTGTTTTTGCAGAGAGAGAGAGAGAAAGAAGAAAGAGAGAGGATAAAAACAAGAATTATCATTTTAAGCCATTAATTGTTTTTTTAACAAGCAGATATACATTAATTGTTTAAAAAATGTTTTTTCTATGATACATATTTTTCATCAAAATCATTTTGTTTCAACTAAAAATTAAAAACTAATTTTCCTTACAAATAAAAATGCCTATCTATTAACCTTAAATGCATGGAATAATTGTTATTATTATTAGATATTATTTTCATTTAAAAAAAGTTATTTTTTGTTTTTTATTTCCTGAATCACCTTAAAGAGAAAAATAAACACAAAAAAAAAGATAAAATAAAATTTATGATTCATAAAAATTTATAAAAATAACTAATAGAATGTTATTCATTTTTTTTAAAATATTATAAAATATATCATTCTAATAAATGAAAGTATTTTCATAATTTATATGAAGTAAGGAAATACAACTTCGATCTCTCATTGTAAAAAGTAACGATTTCGAAAGCAATACTATCGATTATCGAATACAATACAATAAAAATTTTGTTACTCCTAATTCCGAAGATTTCCCTTCCTGCCAAACTGGCGGCCCAATTATAAACTCGAACCAAAGCCCGGATCCAGCCACCTCAAATTCAAGAAATAGACAAAACAAAAAATTCAGGAGTAGGGTTAAGTTAATAATAGCAGCTGCAAGCCGACGCCAGAGAAAGGAAAAAAGACCGCGAAGCGCAAAACCACACACGCTTGGCTTGAGCTCGAACTCACAGTGACTGTGTATCGTTTGTTAATGGAGTTTGCTTCTTCTTCTTCTTCCAGGGTTTTTAATAGAACCCACCAATTCTCACTCTTATCAACTCCACCACCAAGCCAAAAACCCAGCAGCCTCTTCAATCCATCTTTAAATGCTTTTTTTATTCGCTTCTCAACGACATCGTTTTCTCCTAGGGACTTGTCCTGCAAATCCACCCTCAGAGACACCACCACCACCAGAATCGCCACACCCAAGGTAGCAACATCCCTCCCATAAATTTAATTCAATTTTAGATATTTCCTGGGAAAAATTTCCGAAATTCATGTAAAAATGTTTTGGTTTGCTATTTGTTGTTATTGAAGATGGCTGAAAACGGCGTTCATGATTTTGAGCTATCAAATTTGACGGCGTTATCCCCTTTGGACGGTCGTTACTGGAATAAAGTCAAGGACTTGTCTCCTTATATGAGTGAATACGGTCTCATTTATTATCGTGTTCTTGTTGAGGTACCTTTTGTTTCCCCTCAATCTTTTACATAAACGTTTTATTTTCAAATTTTTTTTATTGATTTTTTTATAGAAATTGTAATTTTTAAAAAGGATTTAGTTTTAATTTAAGTATTCTTTCTCAGATTAAATGGTTGTTGAAACTTTCACAAATTCCTGAAATTACCGAGGTCCCGAACTTTAGTGAAGAAGCTGAGACTTATTTGGAAGGGTTAATTGATGGATTTAGCATGGATGATGCCTTGGAAGTTAAGAACATTGAGAAAGTGACTAACCATGATGTAAAAGCAGTCGAGTATTTCTTGAAAAAGAAATGCCAATCGCATCCGGAGATTGCCAAGGTTACAAATCTTACCTAACTTGCCAGAGATAGCTTGCTATCTTGTTGGAATTTTTGCAAGTACATAAAAATGTCCTTTTCTCTTGATAACTCACCTCAGGTGCTTGAGTTTTTCCATTTTGCTTGCACATCCGAGGACATCAATAATCTTGCCCATGCATTGATGCTGAAAGAAGCAATGAATGGGGTTGTATTTCCTGTCATGGATAAATTGATCAAAGCCATTTGTAAATTGGCTGAAGATAATGCTTCCACTCCGATGCTTTCTCGCACTCATGGACAGGTGATATAGCTATCTCTAGCATGTAATCGTATGTTTTGATTTACAAAACTACTTTATAGAGTCCATCGCATCTTGTTTATCAATTTTGTTTCATATCCCTGCTTTCAAAAAATTGCTGTTTGTTTATGATCGTGATGATTTTGTTATTTTCATTGTCTGTAGCCAGCTTCACCAACAACTCTGGGGAAGGAAATGGCAGTTTTTGCAGCCAGGCTAAGCGAACAAAGGCATGAAATTTCTCAAGTTAAGATAAAGGGGAAGTTTGCTGGTGCTGTTGGAAACTACAATGCCCATTTTTCAGCATATCCCAGTGTTAATTGGCCTCTAATTGCAAAAGAGTTTGTGGAATCTCTTGGATTGTGTTTTAACCCCTATGTTACTCAGGTATAATTTTTGTGCTTATACTCTTCCTTGTAAGATCTTCTTAGTCCTGCTCTGATTCCCCATTAAGAGCTAGCCAACTAGTTCTTAATTACTTTCTAAATTCATTCGAAGCATCATTTGTAACTAACTCAATTGCTTCACTGCCCACATTAGTGCTTAAATAAAGGAACTTGGAGGGTGATTTTTTTTCATTGATTGTCAATATAAAATTGGGAAATGCTAGGGGTAAATATTTTTACAAAGTGACTTGGCATCTATTACAAGGAAAGAATTTCAAATCATGGAATGTAGATCTTATCACATTTACTGGGATAATTTTAATTACAGAATTGAGTGATTAATAAAACACCAATTGCATGATGCCATGCCACTTAGTAAAGAATTCTAGTAAAAAAATTATCTCAATTATCCTATAAAATTTGGGATTAGTTACATAGGAAATCTGTATTGAAGGGATATATTAAAAAGTTCCTGCTAGCATCTTTTCTTCTCTTCCTTTAGATTTTCTTTCTTTCCTTTCTTTCTTGATATTTTGTCCCATGTTTATAGCAATGCATCTGGTCCTCCCGCTGACTATATGCCTTTGTGCTTGCTTTGCAGATTGAGCCACATGACTACATGGCAAGACTTTTTCATGCAATTATTGTTTTTAACTCTATATTGATTGATTTTGATAGAGATATATGGGGCTATATATCATTGGCATACTTTAAGCAGGTGAATATTCTGGTGTTGGATTGACACCTCTGAATTGTGAAGTAGTTATCCTCATAGTAGAGTAGTTAATTTTCTCAAATCTTGAAACAGACAACCAAGGCTGGTGAGATCGGGTCCTCGACTATGCCTCACAAAGTAAATCCTATTGATTTTGAAAATAGTGAAGGCAATCTTGGGAAAGCCAATGGAAATTTATCTCATCTTAGTGAGAAGTTGCCAATTTCACGCTGGCAGGTAAGGCCAGCCCATTTCCCTTTCATTATTCAGCTACTTGTCTATGGAATTAAGCTTTTGCTTCTAGTTTCTATGGCATATTGAAGAATTGTGTTGAGATCCTACCTAAATGAAGCTTCTGAAGTCATTCCTGCACAACAGCATAGACCTAGAAGTGACAGTGCCTTTTGCTTTTAAATTCCATAATTTTGTTATATTCCTACAGAAGTAGTAGTTATGTACTTAGGTAGCTGCTCTAATTTTATGCATCTTTATATAGGCACAGTTATTTGGGTAGTTATTGAAAGTGGTGATCTTTTTGTTTTTGGCTTTAATTGTTTTCTTGCAATGTATTCTATTTGCAGCGTGACTTGACTGATTCAACTGTTCTGAGGAATATGGGTGAAGGCTTAGGACATTCTCTTCTTGCCTACAAAAGTGCGTTGCAAGGAATAGCAAAGCTTCAGGTATGGGATACAACATATATGTAATGCACCTTCTCTCCTATGAGGTGCATGCAAGGCAGTTAATTTTGTGCTCCATTTTCGTGGTAGAATTGATTTTTTTTTCCTGGATAATGAAACCTCAATTGACGTTTGACTGAATAAGCAGCAATCATGATTGCTGGAGAATGCTTTAACTGCTGCTACATTTAGCTTTTTTTTTTTCTTTCTAACTGAACTGAATGTTTTATTTAGGTCAATGAAACGCGCTTGAGTGAAGACTTGAACCAATCATGGGAGGTGCTTGCTGAACCAATACAGACTGTACGTGCCTTTCCTTTTTATTTAATCTTTAATTTTCCTGTTTCCTTTGTAATCAAGACATCATTACTCAATGATTCTTTAGATCGATGCATCTCGAGTCTTTTCTACCTCAACTTGTTTTCCACTTCCAATACTGTTTATTTGCTTCAAGTCCTCCATTACATTCTTAAAACGCCCCTCATCCCTATCATGTACAGGTGATGCGCCGATATAGTGTTCCAGAGCCATATGAAAAGCTGAAAGAGCTAACCAGGGGAAGAGCTGTTACCAAAGATAGCATAAAGGAGTTCATTGAAGGCTTGGAAATACCCAAAGAAGCAAAGGATTATCTTTTGGAGTTGACACCCCATACCTATGTTGGAGCAGCTATTGAATTGAGTAAGACTTTGGATATTGTTATCAGTTTGGTAAATGGGGTGACAACTTTGTAAGTGGATTGTGGAAAGTCGTTCAAGGACAGGGATCACCATCCATCATATTTTTGTACCACATAATCAGATATGAGTGTTTATTTGATATTTGTGGTAGTGGTTATTTTTCAAATTATTTTTCTCTTGAAAATGTATTAAAATAATTTTTAATTTTTTTTATATAAATACATTAAAAAATCTAAAAAAAAAATAATAATTTAGAGAAAACTTTTTCAATTTTTTGGAAAACGTTGTTTATGCTGCAGAATTATGCAAACATGCAAAAAGTAGTCCTATGCGTAGTCGTGCTTCAGTTTGTACAAGGTTGAATATGATTCATTCTGATAGGGGAAGAGAGAGATAATAGATTTCTTGCTAGAATATTGTAACATTGCTATTGAAAATGATCATGTTATGTAAGCTTACTAAGAAAACTCGAGGGTGGAAATTTTGTAGCCATTCTTTATCTTATTAACCTTATGATCAGCTCTCGGGCTTAATTTTAGAGATTCCTCTTCTTTAATCGCGGAAACTAGTGGTGCTTTGGGAAATAATAGATCTTGAAGCGGACAATTTTTGGAGTGGAACCTAATCTGGCGACGCATACCGCATCCAAAGACGAATCGGTGAATGAAGCAATAATATCAGTGGAGACCTAGGATTTTTTTTTTTCCGAGCAAGGTTTCTTGGTTACCTTTTGAGGGTATGACAGGAATTCGGCAAAAGTAACATGCTTTGGTTTGGAATCAGTGATTATCGAAGTGAATTTGCGTACCTTATGATAACTAATATCATCTATCAGATGCACATTAACCATGGTTGATTACTATCTGTTCTGTGTAGAAAAACAATACGAAGCTGGCGAATGGCTACTGAAGTGAAATTTGAGTGGCACCGATTGTAACAGAGCATGGAGGTTTTTGTTTTCCGACCTTTCGGCAAGACGGAGCGCAGACCGTGGGTCGTCAAAGGATGATAAGACAACAAAAATGTTGGGCTTGCAAGACCATATCTCCTTAACAAGAGCAGAGCCACACATATTTGGGAGATGGTAATTAACCTGACCCAAATGCCACTCGATCATCGTATCTACTCATCACCATCCACGTGGCATTACACTGTTAGCTGCTTATCTATTATCACACTCCATTCCAAGGTTCCAAGGCCAAAACTGAAATATTCTGCTAGCAAGAGCTTCTAGCTTTTCAAGAAAAGCAACGCTGTTGCACTCCTTTACTTTTTTTCCTGGAAATTTGGTCATCCAGCTAAAATGGAGACTGGCATAGCATGTTGTGCTCGTGGGGCTTACTTACCTGGTGTTTCTAAGCATTCAAAAGCTCCAGTGTCTCCACAGTCCATTTCTCCATCCTGCAGTTCCAGGGTATGTATCTAATAAATAACACCCTATATGTTACTTTTATAGAAATACTATGCATGTTTCAGTGTTGCCTGGTAAGACTTGAGATGCAGAAATGAGAATTTGACATGAAGAAGTCTATTTACATGCATAAGAACGTTTATGGACAAAAAATAAGTTATAAATGAAATTAAGTCTAAAATGGATCACAGAGTCTGAAATCAAGCTCACTATTTGGGGAGACGTTGCGCTTCGTTCCAAGATCATCACTGAAGGTTTCGAAAGCAAAGAACTCTTCCCTTGTGACCAGATGTGAGATTGGTGATAGCCTGGTAAGCAACATAGTATTTTTGTAATTTTGGTGCATACAGTTTTAGTTATGATCTTAATTGCTAAAGTTTTTCTTCCTTCCTCCCGACTTTAGGAAGAATTCCTCGCAAAGGCAACTTCAGATAAGGGACTCATAAGGGTGCTGATGTGCATGGGAGAGGCATTAAGGACCATTGCCTTCAAAGTCAGGACTGCTTCCTGTGGAGGAACAGCTTGTGTGAACTCCTTTGGAGACGAGCAGCTTGCTGTGGACATGCTTGCCAACAATCTTCTTTTTGAGGTTTGATTTGAAACATTTAATTTATCACTATTTTAAGTTTGCTTGATAGACTATTTACTAGATTTTTGCTAGATAGCTTATTTACCTTGCCAGAACCTTTTCTTCTTCTTCTTCTTCTTTTTTTTTTCAAGAGAGAAACGAGTGAGAAACTAATGTTTTTCTATAATAGGGTCTCCATGCTGTATCCATGAGCAAAACCTTTATCATTGAGAGGTCATTTGTCGCGTGATTTTGAGTGGCTTAAATTGATATACTAGGTCTAGCTGTTACATTCTGATATTAATTTGGTCATCACCTTTTGGACATAGTTCTTTTATTTATAAGTAACGACTGCTGGTTTTGATGCGTAGGCTTTGACTTACTCCCACTTCTGCAAATATGCTTGCTCTGAAGAAGTCCCTGAATTACAAGACATGGGTGGCCCAACCGAAGGTCTGCATATTCACAACTTGTCTAAAACAATCACATTTTGACCAGATATCAACACCCTTTAACTTTTTACTCTCTTTAGGAAGTAAAGTAGCCTTATATGATAATGATGGTATGGACAGGTGGATTCAGTGTTGCTTTTGATCCACTTGATGGTTCCAGTATTGTCGACACAAACTTCTCTGTGGGCACCATCTTTGGAGTGTGGCCTGGAGACAAATTAACTGGGGTAACAGGGAGAGATCAAGTTGCTGCAGCCATGGGGGTCTACGGTCCTCGAACTACATACGTTCTTGCTCTTAAAGACTACCCTGGAACCCACGAGTTTCTTCTTCTTGATGAAGGTGTGGCTTAATACTATGATCAAATATTCAATCTAGTCGAGGGGCAATTCTTATCACTGTTATGATCGTCTCATATTCAGTCCAGCAGTTGTTGTGACCTCTTCCCTTCAATTGTTCTACTCTATACAGCATAGAAATCAGGTTTCACCAGAGTTGTTGGGTGCCTAAATCTACACTTTCTCTCTGAAAAGAATCTGTTTGTGTCTTTTCTCAGGAAAATGGCAACATGTCAAAGAGACAACAGAGATCGGTGAAGGGAAACTTTTCTCCCCTGGAAATTTGAGAGCCACATTTGACAACGTTGACTATGACAAGGTTTTCATTTTATTTTTTCCTATTTTATTGATTGAGACGTCCGCTAATTATCAATATTTCTATACCACAAGCGGTTCTGTCTCTTATCAAATGTCTTCATTTCTCACTCAACAGCTGATCAACTACTACGTTAAAGAGAAGTACACCTTGAGATACACAGGAGGAATGGTGCCAGATGTAAACCAGGTTGTTATGACTTTTCCCATCAAATGTTACTCCCATATTTTCTATTCATTGGCTGGTTTCAGAGATGTCTAAAGGAGTTTATTATCCATTATCCGCAGATCATTGTTAAAGAGAAGGGTATCTTCACAAATGTTATCTCACCATCTTCCAAAGCCAAGCTGAGATTGTTATTTGAGGTTGCGCCTTTGGGGTTCTTGGTTGAAAAGGCTGGGGGTTACAGTAGTGATGGATATCAGTCTGTACTAGACAAGGAAATCATAAATCTTGATGATAGAACTCAAGTTGCATATGGCTCCAAGAATGAGATTATCCGGTTTGAAGAAACTCTATACGGGAAATCAAGACTTAAGTCTGAGGGTGTTCCTGTAGGAGCTGCTGCTTAAGCAAAAATGCTAGCTTCTCATGCCTTTCTTATCTTTGTTTTGATCCAAATTTAAGCTATCTGGTACACAGAATTGTGCGATAGTGCATGGAACATTCAAATATTGGAGACTTCTACAATTAAAAGATTAGATTTGCGCGAGCATGAAAATCAAGCAGGAATGATGACTATTCTTTCCTTGGCATGTTTTCTTCTCTGATTTGTGTGATTGACTATATATGGAACTGACCTTCAAGGGAACTGTCTATAAATATGTTTTAAAGTTAGACGATCATAAATTTGTACTGGGTTTTGTTGAAGTTTCTGCTGCTGCTAGGGGGAAGTTACATTCATGGTTTCAGATCTACGAGTAATATTTATTAGAAGCCTGCTAGGAATTTCGTGAACTTCACTGGCAAGATTTTTGAGTCTGTTATCTCAATGAGCGGCAATAAAGATGGCTGGCCCTGGAATTATCCCTATTCCCTTGTCTTGATTCTCAGACCATGCCAATCTTTACTTTAGATCTTACTTCTTAGGTTCTTCTCAAGATACTATCGCTGCAATCTTCCGGTGGGCATATTCTATCTGCCAGCTCAAGGTGATCATAATCATAAGAAGATCCATATCAAGTTTACCCACTCTATCAAGGGCGAACCTAAAAGTTTGATTGTTTGCAAGGTGAAGGATTTTGCTGGCACAATTCGAGACAGAACCTTAGACCACACTAGATACTGATACACATGGTATGTAGCTCTTTACAATCTACGATCTTGAAACTAAAACCAACACCTAACATTGGGATGCACAAGTTCTTTTTGTTTATGTATCGTTGTTTGTGCTTTGAACTTCATTCTAGTCTAATCATAGCAGTTACCTTTCATATAGGAGGACGAAGCAGGAATGGTGAAACGGCGTGGATCGGCAGGAGGCATAGGTGAGGCGCTTATAGACAGAGTCTGGACCATGGTTTCTCAAACCAAGAAACTAGCAGAATGGATGCCAATGGTTGAAAGATGCACTGACTTGGCTGGAGAAGAAGGCGTTCCAGGTTATGTTCGGTTAGTATCAGGATTCATGTTCCCTCAACAAGATGGTGACAGGTCATGGATCAAGGAGAGGCTGGCTGCTATTGTTCTACATCACCTAGACATTTTTTACAAAATGGAGGCCAGCAATGTTGGTTTAGATGGATCAATAAATACATTAAAACTTGTTGATTACGGGGATGATTCCACACTAGTTAACTGGTCATCTGAGGATAGCATAATATAGATTATCTTGGATTTCTGTACAAATCTGGCATTAATAGGATTGAAGGTGCTCTAGGAGCTTCATCAACAGGAGTTTGATTAATATTTTAGGTTTTCTGTCAGGCTAATCCAACAAAGTGCAGCATTGGTTAGCCAGAATTTTTTTAGAAAATAGTAGTCTGCTGCAAGGTAGTTTTCATTTAGAAAATAGTTTTTATAAAAAGTAAGTTTATGAAAAATAAATTATTTTTTATGTTTGGCCGTGTTATGAGAAATAAGTTGAAAAATATTTTTTAGTATTTGGTTATACCATAAAAATTGAGTTGAAAAATAATATTTGAAATTAAATTTTATAAATTATTTTAAATAAAATAAATAGTAATAAAAAAACATGAAGACCAAATCTAATAGATAAAAAAAATTAAAATAAAATATATAGTAATTAAATAATTAAACCTCAAATTTATTTAATTAATCAACTTTTAAAAAGTGTATTTTGCTTAAAATAAAAAAAATCACTATTTCAGAAACCAAGGTAATAAAATAAATTTTTTTATTTAACAAGTTTTTAGTAAATAAATATATATATATATATATATATATATATATATATATATATATATATATATATATATAAATTTTAGAAAGTGATTTGGGTGCTTATTGAAAACAATTTCTCAACTTCAAAATTTACCTGCCAATACCATGACGAACTCCCCATCTCCTACGTTCTACTAATCACACACAATAATACTTGACAAGGATGGGTTCCAGATGTACATAGTTTTGCTTAGGAAGAGTGCAATTTTGGAGCGTTTATAGACGTTTGACTAACTGTGATTCGGTGGTGGTTGCCCCCAAATAAATTCTTGAATGATCGTTGCTAAATTCAACCGAACATATAATGACCATTGTTTTTCTGATCCTCAACTTTCCAGCCACTTCCTTTTCTTTTTCTTTTTCTTTTCCTTTTCTTTTTCTTAAATAGCGTCGTGCTGCTCCGAACATTGGTAGAAACGGGGCCTATATTTATTTATTATTTTCGAAGAAAATACATAAAATTTACGAAAGATGACCGGTGTCATTAAGTTTAAATGCACACTTCGATAAGCTTTCTCGCTGGGCTACGCTCTGAAATCACAAAATCAGGGCTCGGGGCCTTATATGCAGTTTCGGCTAATCTTTGGCAGCCTGTGAAGCTAACCAACCTTCAAGCTCCAAAGACAAAACTCAATAACGTATAAACGAAAGGAAATACCACAGTTAACGTGTCATAATCACAGTATAATCATTGAGTTAGTGTTCATTGATGCTAATCTTCGGAAAATTACAATCACTGTAGAAATGTTTAAGTCAATGAAAACGTGGCAGCTATGTATGTAAAAGCTACTGTTTTTTGGTCCATTTTTAACTTTAGTGATGACGAGGAGTAAGTGAACTGAAAGGCTTAACACCAACAAATTTTCACATCATAGTTATCTAGTTTCTGGTTTGCTCGTAATTTGGATGTCCGATCTCTACCTTTTTTGAGCTTTAAGATATTCCTTGCAAAGTAAAAAAACTAGTCGAGAAGTGAAAAGGAAATGAAGAGGTGGCCTGATTAAATGACAGAAAAAGAATGTGGCTTTAAAAGGCGAAACAGATGCGGGATTTGGAAATTGATAGGCAGGTTGAACTGTAAACCCCATATCTAAAGCGTACTTTAAACATTTTGATTCTTGAAAGCCATTTCTCAGCTATAAAATATGTATTTTTATTAACATCTTCATTCTTTCCATGGACCATTACCCACCACCACAATTGTCGTCTCCTGTGCTTTTATACTCTTCTGGAAGAGTACGTAGTGCAAGCAGGTGAAAGAGCTCCCGCAATTGGTACAAGCATCACTAATTACTTGTCATAATTAAACATCTCTTGGTTTCAATGTATTTGACAAGGGAGGACGCCTACATTAATGGCTTTACATGCAAGGTATATCTTCCCGAGAGAGATAGTTCAGTTGAGCTATATGTTTCAAAACACATAGGGTTTCAGTCACTTGACATCAATGGCAACAAGGTCTTGCTAGCTTACTTCCAAATGTGTGGGCCAGCATTGTGTAACATGCAAGAAAACCTGAAAAAATTCAGACGGGCTTTTTTCATTCACCTAACTAAGGTAGAAAGACATTGCATCAAAGATTTGTTCACTTGTTATAAAACTTAAGGTGGTCAGTCGTACCTTAGCGTTTCAAAACAAGTCACAATTCATAGACAAGATAGAAAGAGAGTGAGTGAGAGAGGATGGAGTACTATCAGGCTCGGACAATGCTGCTAGTGATTTTCATTTTTCCGGCATTGGTCGAGTGCAAGGTCCGTCTTTATAATTTCAGGGTAAGTTTCCTTTCTCTGCTACATTTTTGCAGGAGTTCACCTCTAGCGATGGGCGAGGGCTGCCATTTCTTATTTTGATTGTTAAAATTAAAAGAGAGGGTCATGCTTAATGTTTCATTAGCTGTGACGACAAATTAAAAGATAATTTTGTTTTTTTTTAATTGTTTTTATGCAAAAGGGCCAAGTGCCTCAGAAAAATCAAGCATTAACCCGAACAAAACAAACTTTGCTATATACCAGCATGCATGATCAAATGTGAGAATTTATGTATGAAATTTAATCAAAGGAGACTCTTGCGGCCCGACACAAGTTTATCTCTACCTGTTGGTGTCATTATGCAATCATAAAAAAATATTAAATAAATTAGATTTACGTACGCAGAAGAAAACTTTCTATTGATTGGTGTAATAAGCTTTCGCATACATTATTATTGGTTGTTAAAACGAATTCTTGTAATGTGATTAGTTTGGTTCATATATACGAATTAAATCAATGTAGGAATTTTTCACACATGCACACACCA
The DNA here is from genome assembly GCF_005239225.2 of Populus alba. Lineage (NCBI taxonomy): Eukaryota > Viridiplantae > Streptophyta > Magnoliopsida > Malpighiales > Salicaceae > Populus > Populus alba. Next base: position 18,208,072 of record NC_133293.1, on the reverse strand, counting down.
ATCTAAATTTAAAAATCATTCTCTAGCAAGTAATTTTGACATGGTCGAAATACAAGTTCTTAGGGTAGTATGCCCCTTTCCTTGTCTCTTCTATCCCCTTCAATGAAAAGTTTGCAAACTTCCTTAGAACAGGAAATCGAGAACTTGACTGTGAAAACCACTGTTTAATTATATTGGCTGCTCGGCGATCGAGCAGGTAGTCCTGACGAACACAACAAAGCTTTGTTCAACTAAGTCCATCCCCACCATCAATGGAAAGTTTCCGGGACCCACCATTTATGCAAGGGAAGGTGATAATGTCAATATAAGGCTCACTAACCAGGTCCAATACAATGTTACCGTCCACTGGTGAGAATCATTAAGTGCATCTTAAGCCTGTTTTTTGAAAACAATAGGTTCTTGTTGATTTATGGAGCTTGTTTTTGTTTTGGCAGGCATGGAGTGAGGCAGTTGCGTACGGGCTGGGCCGATGGGCCAGCATACATTACACAGTGTCCAATACTGCCTGGGCAAAGTTATCTCTACAATTTCACTCTTACAGGCCAGAGAGGCACTCTTCTCTGGCATGCACATATTTCATGGTTAAGGGCAACGATACACGGTGCCATTGTCATCTTTCCTAAGAAAGGCGTTCCTTACCCATTTCCAAAACCTGACAAGGAAAAGATCATCATATTGAGTGAGTCCCGATCTGAGTTTTTTTTTTTCCTTTCAATTTCACTGCAATTATAATGATTTTATTGGCTCATTCTGTGGTTGTCCTATAAAGCCCATAGATCGATGATTAAGCTAGTGGTGGTGATTGGTTTTGTTAATTATGTAGGTGAATGGTGGAAAGCTGATGTTGAAGCTGTGATCAACCAAGCAACAATGACTGGCTTGCCTCCAAATATATCAGATGCGCACACCGTTAATGGCCAGACGGGGGCAGTTCCTGGCTGCATTTCTCCGGGTAATGACCCCTTTTTAATGATTCTGATAACAAATTCATATTGTGAATGGATTTTCAACTTTAAAGCAAAAAATAAAGTCTCTTTTACTTACTAAATTCTTTTATTGCCACTTTAATGAAAATTTATGACTGACATAGATCCTTGACATTCTATTTTGTGCGCAGGTTTCACGTTACATGTTGAAAGTGGCAAGACCTATTTGCTACGCATTATCAATGCAGCATTAAATGATGAACTCTTCTTCAAGATTGCAGGGCATAATATTACCGTTGTTGAGGTGGATGCTACTTACACTAAGCCCTTTAGCACCGACACGATATTTATCGGTCCAGGCCAAACCACAAATGCCCTGCTTACTGCAGATAAAAGCATTGGCAAGTATTTAATAGCTGTCTCTCCCTTCATGGATACTGTAGTTGCTGTTGATAATGTGACTGCAATCGCTTTCTTGCGCTATAAGGGAACCCTTGCATTCTCCCCACCTGTCCTAACCACCACTCCTGCTATAAACGCAACTCCGGCAACTTCAACTTTCATGGACAAACTTCGAAGCCTGAATTCAAAGAAGTACCCAGCCAATGTCCCATTAACAGTAGACCATGATCTATACTTCACGATCGGTGTCGGGATTGACCCTTGTGCAACATGTACTAATGGTAGCAAGGCTGTGGCAGATATAAATAATGTTTCTTTTATAATGCCAACTACAGCTTTACTTCAAGCACACTACTATAACATAAGCGGGGTCTTCACAGATGATTTCCCAGCAAAACCACCGATTGCTTTTAATTATACGGGAAATAATACGGCAATGAATCTAAAGACCACAAATGGGACTAAAGCTTATAGGCTGGCTTTTAATTCAGCAGTTCAAGTGGTGTTGCAAGGAACCACTATAATAGCACCTGAGAGTCATCCATTCCATCTTCATGGATTTAATTTCTTTGTTGTTGGCAAGGGACTGGGAAATTTTGATCCAGATAATGATCCAAAGAAATTTAATCTGGCCGATCCTGTTGAAAGGAACACAGTCAGTGTACCTACTGCCGGATGGATTGCAATCAGATTCAAGGCAGATAATCCAGGTAATTAAATCTAGAATCCTTTTTCTTTTTTCTTCTTCTTTTTCTGTCGTAGTACTTTTCAAATTAATCAGGTTAAAGGTAGCTGTCTAAAATGCGGATGTGAGATTTTTGTCATGGTAGTAACTTTCCCGACAATGATTTTGTACCTCAATCTGTCCATGTTGCCTTGGCATGAAGTTATAGTATTTGACAAGATTAATTCTCTCTCTCCTTTGAAAATAAAAGTGGGAAGATCCTTCCCTAAACAGTACTTACTATTTGAACTTTGAATGGCTTCTTCCTTCTCCTTTTAAATTTCTTTTCAGTTTTGTGAGGCAGAAAAAGGAATGGACTACATATAAAGCATAAATCATCTGATGGGAATGGTTATCTCTTCGAATTGTTTGTGACCACAGTTTCATGCTTGATTTGATTGACGAAGTGTGTTCCATTTTTCTGATAAGCTGGTGGTGTCATGCAGGTGTTTGGTTTTTGCATTGCCATTTGGAAGTACACACGACATGGGGACTCAAGATGGCATTTGTGGTGGACAATGGTAAGGGCCCAAACGAGTCAATACTACCCCCTCCTAGTGACCTTCCAACGTGCTAGAAACTTGATGAGGATGCTTTGAAACCACATATTTGAGACTAGGGATGCGGGAGGGAGGAGTATTGTATAGTTCACAATTGGGGGGTGAAGTGCTCAGGAAAAAAAGAAAAAAGGAAAAAGAGATTTGATCACAAAAGCTAATAAACAGGAGAGAAATGGGTTGCGTTTTATTTTTTGCATATATGTAGCAAAATGAAGTTGCTCGGAAAGAGTGAATAAAGCTGTAAAAGTTAGTCATGTTTATCATTTTTATTCTGATTCTCAGGTGGAATTTGTTAAACACACTTTGATTCCACTTGAAGTTGTATGAATGCTTGTGGCTGTTTTAACAATTGGGAGAGAATTCAAAGCGGGCAATCCCAACTTGGGGGTGTTAATTTAAACTTTAATTTGTATATTTTCTTTGTAAAGATTGTCATATCATTAATAATTAGCTTTTACTCGGAAAAGAGAAGTCTTCTTTTTTCTTTCTTTTTTTTGGCCATGGATATGTAAGAGAGAAAGACATGTTGGGTAAATCAAATGGATTTCACAAGTACAATAACCTAAATGAGCTTTTGGAACTCAAAATCGTCACCTTAAAATGAGCAGAAAGAAATATATAATTGTATATGCGAATGCTGCAATTATCATCAATATTTTTAATATAAAAAATATATATAGATGTTGCTAATGTTTTTTCAAATAAAAAAAGAAATTGTGTAAGAATTATTTTTTATATTGACTTAATCATCTTAAAAAATTTAAAGACAATTTAAATAAGTATTAAAAATATAATTTGAGTCAAAACAAATATTTAAGATGAACTTTATTTAATAAACACCGAGACAACAACATATTGAATTAACTCAGGTCAACTCAGGTTTACCTGTCAATTTGCATACCAAGTCATGAGATCATGATAATCATATAAAAAAAAATCAAAATAATATTATGAAAATCATTTTCCAATAAACTCATTAATGTTAAAAGATGAAACTAGAAAAAAATCAATTAAAAAAATACAAAAAAAAAATAACTCGAGTTAACTCAGGTTAATATTTTTAAACTCATGACCTGAATCATGAAATCAAGATAACCCAATAAAAACTAAATTAAAATAAATTATAAAACTCAATTTTCAATCAACCAAGTATTGAAAGATAAATTAAAAAAAAAAACACAAAAAAATAACTCGAGTTGATTAGGGTTAACACACCAAACCTGTGACTTAGGTTATGAGATAAAAATAACCTTATAAAAAGCAGATCAAAACAAATCATGAAACTTAATTTTAAATTAATCTAATATTGAAAGATAAAATTAAAAAAAAAATTAAATATAAAAGAAAAACTTAAACTCATGGTCGAGGTCATGAGTATGAGATAATTTCATAAAAAATTAATTAAAAAATTATAAATTATAATCCCTAACAAACCTAATATTAAAGTATGAATTTGAAATTAAAAAAAAATAACATAGACTAAAAAAAATACTATTTAAATGAATAATGTTATATAAAAAGAATTGCAATGAAAAAAATACTCGATATGATAAAGTGTGTGGGTGCTTTTCTTTTTCACATTCTAATACTAATAGTATATAAAAAAAAATCCATAAAGGAGAAGTATAATAGCATCAAGGTTATCCTTTTGTCCAAAAAAAAAAAAAAAAAACCCTATAATTGCAGCACCAAAAATCATAATTAGAAAAAGAAAAAAAAAACGAGTATCCAAAATCTTTCAATTTACAACGAAAAAGTTTTATTTTCATAAGCTAGACACCCTTGGAGATCATACTAGAGCTCTAATTTTGCCCAAAAAAAAGCCGAAATCTTTTATCATCTTCCCTGTATATAATTATTAAGAGGAACTGCTGTCACTGGTCCAAATGCCACACTCCAATACCGGACTGCCACTTTCCATGTCTCCTTCTCGCATCAACAATCAGGCAAAAATATCTGAAATTTGTTTTGATAATTTGATTCCTCACTTATGATTATCTCTTGCTCAACCAGCCGCCTTTGTGCAATCTACTCTTACTATAAATACATACATAAACTTTCCCTTTCCTTTTCTTCTCTTCAAGGAAATTTAGAAAGAAAATAATTTTCCCGCTTTTTCTCTCTTGCAGATTCCTTGGCTTCTTTCTTACTCTCTTGCTTACTCGGTCGACTTGATCATCATTTTCTTACCTTTACTTATTCGATAATCGTTCACTTAGATTCTTCCTTTTTGGTCTCAACGTTTCTTTCACTTTAATTATGTGCTAATAATAGCAATACGTGTGGTATGAAATCAATCTTTTGAGATTCACTTCTTCAAAATTTCTGTCAACTTCTCTGTTTCAAATTCAATTTTCCATCGGGGCTTTTGCTTTTCTCTCTAGGGGCCAATACCTGGGTAAAAGATTTAAGTTTTTTTCGTCTTTTCAGGATTCTCTTCGATTCTTGAAAGATGGGTCTTTTTTAGATTCTTCAGTGTATGCTGTTAAGGAAAGCAGATTCCTGATTCCCTCTATATGATTCTTTGTAAATGCTTTCTAGACTTGCTTAAAACCCTTAATCTTCCATATACTATCTGTTTCCTTCTTCTTCTCTTCCCTGCTGTTTATTTCTTGATTTCAATCATTTTCACTTTTCAATTCAATATGAAACTGTAAGCAATCGCTGCATATTAAGTGCTGATAGGTATGGAAACTCTGAATCCATCTTCATACATGTCGAATTCGAATTGGTTTACCCAAACCACAGAGTGGACTAGAGAGGAGAACAAGGAGTTTGAGATAGCTTTGGCGATATTTGATGAGCATGAGCCTGATAGGTGGCTAAAGGTGGCAGCTATGATACCCGGAAAGACAGTTTATGATGTGATCAAGCAATACAAGGAGCTGGAAGACGATGTTAGTGATATAGAAGCAGGGAGGGTTCCGGTTCCGGGTTACCTTAGCTCGTCTTTCACTTTCCAGTTGGTTGGCAATAGCAATTTTGATGCGTATAGGAAGAGGTCTTTGACTGCCAAGAGTGCTGATCAGCAGAGAAAGAAAGGCGTGCCATGGACAGAAGATGAGCACAGGTGAATCCCCTTCCATTTTTTGTTATGACTTCCCTCTTGTAAGATTTCTTATGTAAAACAGTAGATTTTGAAGTGACAAGGCATCTAGTCATTAGTTTACAACAAAAATAAATCATTAATTAAACACAGTGAAATGATTTGTAAGGGATTCAGTAGAGTTGTTATTTCATTGATCATGCACTTTTCAATTCAACTGGTTAATTTATCAGCAGAAATGGGTTTTCAGATGATGGAACATTTTCTCTCAAGCCATGGTTCAAATTCGTTACTTGTTATTTACAGGATTGGAACTTTTATATTTTAAATCCATTTCTCTTGTCATTGTAAATTTTTGGAAATAGGCCTAAGATTATCTAGCTGAGAGATTAGAAGTTGGAAATGTCAAGATTGGAACTCTTTTTATAGTTGTCAGGGGCTGCTTTTCTTCTTATTCTTTTTTCTGTTTTGCAATGAAGGTGACAGAAACAATTTCCTTACGAGTTGTGTTTATTTCTCCTTGAACTTGTTCTTGCTTTTGATGATGATCAATAGGCGGTTCCTTATGGGGCTTCTAAAGCATGGAAAAGGGGACTGGAGGAACATCTCTCGCAATTTTGTAGTTTCAAAGACTCCAACTCAAGTGGCGAGCCATGCACAGAAGTACTTCATACGGCAGCAGCTTTCCGGAGTGAAGGATAAGAGAAGACCTAGCATCCATGACATTACAACTGTCAATCTCGCAGATGCTACTACTCCGTCAGATGGTGACGAGCCCTCCTCGCTAGATCAATCTGATTTGCTTTCATCGCAGCAAAAGCCAGCAGGGATGCAGAAAGTGTTGATTGACTGGGACGAAGCAAAGGATGGATCGATTATGGTCTTTGATTCAACTCATGAAGACTTGTTTAAGTCATCTCCATATGAGATACCTTCGAACGGTCTAAAATTTCAGGGGCAAAATCTGTGTGTCGGTGCTCATCACGGGGCTCGTATCAACCCCCATAACATGGTTTTTAAATTGCCACCCCCAAGATTTCAAATTCAATATTAGGGCACCTTTCTTTGTTGTATAGGCGGATGGAAAAGCGAATTTGGTTTAGGTTCAATCGAATCTGGATGGCAGTGCTTCCTTCTGCCCTAGTCATGTGTGTGATCGGTTTAATCAGTGACTGTTCCAGTACATTTTCTTTAATTTCTTGCTTTGTTTCTTTTCCTTTTTCTTCCCTGAACAGTTGTGGTAATTTGTTCTTGAACATAAAAGAAAAATGGACTCTATATAATGCCTGAAATCCCAACTTCTAGCTGGTGAAAATGAAAGGCAGGGCTCAAGAAGGGAAAGCTAGATTCAGGGGGCTTTCTTCTAGCAATGGAAACCTTCTTCCCAAGTCTCCCCTTCAGTGCAGACTAAATCTCGATGATTGTAAAATCCGTACTTGGATTTATGTTGGCGATGTGCTGAACTCAAGATCAGCAGTATAGTAATCTATCAATTAGGTACAAAATTTTGTCGTGCTTTCAAAGGGTGATGTGAAAGCACTTTATGCATTGCAATTTTTTGTAACTATGACATACGATCCGCCATGTCACTCGGTGATTTGGCGAAGCTATAGCTGACTCACTAGGCACTCTTTTTTGGAATTCCGCGGTGTCTGATTGCATGCTTTATTTTCTTTATTTATTTATTTATTTATTTCTCGTCGCAAAAGAACCTTTGAGCAATTCTTAGCTTTATGCGATCCAATATGGCCAAGTTGACCTAAGCTTGATCACCATGATCACTTTAGTCGCAGCTGAGTTTGCATTCCACTTAGCTGAGCATCACATGCTTCAATCTATCGTAGAATATGGAACGATCCACGCAAGAATGCCGATCTACAGTTTTTACATTTTGTTTAAGCATCTTTTATTCAACCTATATATATATATATATATATATAGATGCTTTTTCTATGATATTTGTCTTTCCGCCAACCCAATTGCCGATGGTGGCAGCACTGTTTCATCAGCATACTTCTTCTTTTACTGCAGTGGTTGGTTGACAGCATCTACTTGCTGACTTAAAGTGTGTTTGACATTGCGGTAGCTGTTGTGGTTGTTTAATTTATAAAAAGTATTTTTAATTGAGGTTGGTTTGAAAAAAATAAGTGTTTGGGTTAAAAAACTGTGGTTGAAATTGAGGTTGAATAAAAAGTAATTTAATGTGTTTGGTTAAGAATGTTTTTGAAATATATATATTAATATTAATGGTTTTTAATTTAAATGTTGTAGATTTAACTATTGCTATTACTTCATGAAATAAATAATATTTTATATAAAAAAATTAGATAAAATATTATCAGGAATAAAATTGATTTGATATTACATAGCAAGTGAATTTAATTCACTCTACACTAGTTTTTTGAGAAAAAAAAATATTGTTTACGACAATGCGAGTAAATTTAATTCACTCTAAACTAGTTTTTTTTTATATATAAAAATATATATACAAAAAATAAAAAAATAAAAACAAAAAAAAACAAAACTGTTCACACGAACAGTGCAAGTGAATTGCACTGTTCACGTGAACAGTGCGAACAGTGCAAGTGAATTGCACTGTGCACGCAAATGTTAAATTTCAAAAAACAGCTAGGAACTGCTGCGTGAAATTCGCTTGCAGAACATGAATTTATATGGTACCCTACCGAAATTAAATTGCGTTTCTAACTTAACCAAACGTTATGTTTGATGTGTTGCTTCAAACGCAGAAAGCAACCACGCAAATAAACGAACTCTTAGCAGGATAATTTGAAGTGTGTGTTTGTATGAGAGGTGAAGTTTGAGTTTGGATGTGAAACCCATTAAAAAAAACTATAAAAAATAATAAAAAAAATAATTTTATAGTTAAGTTTTATGCATAATTAAATTATATTTAACCACAACCTTAATTATATAAACTAAAACAAACACTCGTGTGCTCTTCTTGCCGATTCAATTAAGCGCGTGAGAGAATTTGAAAGTACATGTAATAAAGCAAACACTTAAATTATTTCGAAAGCTAAATCATTAGCCTCACTGAGTCAATTCATCAACCTAAATTAGTTGAGCTAATCCAAGCTCAAGCTCTATTTATTTATTTACAAAATAAGCTTTAAAGTTAGTTCAGATGGCTTCTTAGCCACTAATAAATTATCTGAAACTTAAAAAATATCAACTGAATTCATTTGCTCTATATTCGAAGAATAAACTAATAAATTATTTTTATCCCAGGACAATACACAATCAACATCATGGAGTTAATTTATGGAGAAATTTCCCCCTCCCCCTCCCCCTCTTAAAAAATATATATATTTGTCTATTTGACATAATAGATCATGGTAAATTACATGTCAAGGTATTGTGAAATTATAAAAATTTAAATTATCTAAATTATACCCTTTCTATTTTAATTATTTTGATAGTTTGATTATAATATTAATAGACTGGTTTGAGCTAGGGCTCAGGAAAAGATTGAGAGCCTATGTTTTCTTTTACCGTGTGTTGGATGGATGCAGGGACGAACTCATGACAGAAATGGGAGTAAAGTGTTGGTTTTAATACAAAAACAAGTAAGAGGTTCAAATTAGGTCAAATCAAAAGTGAAGGGATGGATATAGACTTTAAATATAAGCCTTTGGATTTAAGTAAGCCTTGTCAGAATCATACCCCCCCACCTTTATTTCCCCAGTAACGCGTGGTTTGCACCGTCTCCTCAGGTTGAATTCTTATTGGCTTGCCACGTCTTGCTGTCAGCAGTATTTATAAACATGTTGTCCTTTTTTATATATAAAAAAAAAAGACAGAGGCTGTGTAGGCATAGTGCCTTTTTGCGATTCTTTATTTAACTTGACAACGCGTGAAAGAATAGTGAGTGGGTCTAGCTAGATTTTGTGCACAGTTTTAACCGGGTTTCTGTGGGAATACAGAATCTAGCATTATAATAAGGCTGGTTGGACGTTAACCTGTTCCTCGACTCTTTAGGGGTAAGATATTGGTTTTTCCTGATATTCTTCAGGAATTCCTCTTCCAGAATCAGGAGCTGTGATCTCTAAAACTTTGCTGTCCTCAGCGTTTCTCCGGAGAACATCTCTTTCAATGATCCAGTTATATATATATTGCTGAATTGGCTTTTTATATACGAGGAGCTTGTTTCTTTTAATCTTTAAAATGCAAAAAATTATCCTGGATTGAGCCAGGAAGATGGGTCGTATATATGATGATTAAGGGCCTGTTCTGACGTGCCTGTCCTCCTGATTACGAACAAAGAAGATGCGATGTTCCTGTAACAGCAGCTGGCTGTGTAGAAGTCGAACTCTTTATGTAACATACAAAGAAAAAGGAAACAGTATTATGGAATGGATAATGGTAGCGGTCTGATATGGAAAAGAGTTCAGATCATTGATCTTTTTCATATCATTGCAGCTCCACCTCCCTCCCCCCAGCTTCTTACTGGGTCCTTCAGAAAAGGTTACTGCTTGATAAACATTATCCCACAAAGCTTGTCTAATCCAAGGTTATATAATATTCTGTCACTGTGCTTGTTTTGTATATGTTGCCATTGTGGGTTCTGCTACCATTGTGCTGCTGAAACAATCATTAGAGAAGCCTAGTGCAAGCCCACCTGTGTATGTTTATCGATTTCTTAATTAACCACATCATGGGTATTAAAAGCTCCAAAGCAACACGAGCAGTACGGTCATTTCTATTAACCTTTCTCAGTAAATGACAAAGCAATCAACTTTCATAATAATCTTCTCTGCAAGTTGCATAAGAAAGCACTCTAGCCCCTCAATTCTATCTTCAACAGGGTTAAAAATAAAAACCGTAAGGCAAAAACCATTTATAAAAGCTAATAAATTGTTAATATGGTTTTTTTGAATGATATAGATATGATTTTTTTATAAAATAATTTACTTTTATTTTAATATATTTAATATTAATATTTTTAAGTAAAGCTATATACTGGGAAACATTTAATTGATGAAAGAAAGAATTTTTAAATTATAAATTTTAATGTTTTATGTAGAAATGGATTTTCTTTGACAGGAAATCATTTTGTCTCTTCATCTAACTCTTCCATTTAAATTACAAAATCAGAATAGAGAAAAGCCGAAATTTTTTTTGTTGTTTTGTTTTTTATTCTTCGTTTAGATCCCCAAGTCACCTTTCCTTTTTTTTTTTAATAAAGATAGAAACAATTTTAATAATTTGTCGGTCACTCTTTCTTCGAATAAATTTTGAAATAGCTACGCATAGGTCATGTTTGTATTCAGTTTGTCGTGACATGCATCTAGCAAAAGGCATGGTTTAGGTTCCACCACAATATTGGCCTGAAATATTTTAATGGTGATTCTCTCTAAAAACCTTGGTCTAAGATCTTCCAAACGGGATAAACAAGGGTAAAGATAATGTTACTGGTCAGTACAAGCTGTAAACACAGAGGGCAATATTTTTTTTTCCTCTCCGGTTGAGCTCATATCGTGGAGTTGGTCATTTGATGGGATCAGCACAAGAGATAAAATAAATGGAAGTATGGTATGAAGACTGAAGTGACCCGACAAGTTTTGTTGGTGTTGATCAATTCTGACTTCATCTCCATGAAAGTCACCCACTAGTGTAACTTCAACTTTCCATGGAAAAGGAAAGTCCAATGATGATATGCCGTTACTTTAGTTATAGTAACTCATTTCACTAGTTATAGCAACACTTGTAGTTTCACACATGACTTGTCTTGGATCTCTTCTAAAACCAATCTTCTTCGTGATTGACAAAGGTTTCCAACAGTTGCTCCTTGAATGTCAACACTTGTCACTTCGTCTTCTTCGTTAATTTTTCGCCTTTATTTTTCCTGCAATATTAACCGCACAATGATCTCTTTGATTATGAGCAGTCCCTTTCTCCTAACTACAGTTCGGCCTTGCCTTGGACCAGAGTCCACAGTGCTCGAGTCCAATAATGATCTTTCGGTGTTTCTGGAACTCATTGAACTTTCTAGTTAAAATACCAGCACATGGCTTCTCATTATTTTTCCAGATAGCACACACGGTTCCATCATTAAATCTTCCAAAATATCACATTCGAAAGGGCCAAGACAGAACATAAAGGTAAAGGTATTGTGACGGGGCTTATGAAAAATCTCACACCTATCAAACAAGTCATTTGTTTAGTTTAAAGAACTTTTCAGTGCTTAAGTTAGCATTGTAATGGAAGATAAGATTTTTAAAAATTGTAGTGTACGTGTGTTTATGCGAAGACGTCGGGAAAAAGATGATTAAATGTTGAAGGAGAAGAGAAGTGGGCTAGGAAGTTTGAATTTTTTACGTATGGTTCATAGACATTAATATAGGCACGAGTCACACCAATTTGAATGGAAACATGGGGGAGAAAACACTGCAATACTTATTTCAGAGACCGTCGTTTGGGATAATAATTATTAATAGCTTGTAATCTACTGTTGAGTATAAATGATGATGTCACAAGGATCATTCACCTGAACATATCATAACACTGTTTTATAAACTCAGTTACAACCTAAGAACATGTGAGATGCTCGATGTCAATTATATGGAGAGTAGGTGGAATAGTTCAGGTATTATTCAGGATGAATGATAGGCGTTAAGGCGTGTTTGTCAATTTAGGCTTGAGCTTTCCCAAAAATCATGGTTAGTTTTATACATAGCGTTTTATCTTTTTTGTTTTTCTGATAATAATAAATGTTTGAGCTAGTGATTAATTTTTTAAAAATTGAAAATTAACAATCATATAAATCTTTAACTAATACTTAAACTAATAAATTTTAAAAACAAATTCTACCCAATTAAGCTATATACTCATGTTATACAGCGTGTGTGAAAGCTCTAAGCACTGTCTAAAAACAAATCGTTAGGTTAACTAGGGTTTTTAGAGAAATGGGCCGTCCTTCTCATATCCAAAAAGAAGCCACTTAATATGAACAGTGCCAGAAAAAAGGTGATTTGTACTTGGATCCTGGATGATCAGAAAAGCTTGTCGACCTATTAGGATTCTGAACTTGTATCTATCATGAACATTGGCTTGTGTTCAGTGAGATGGGCCAGCTGATCTGGGGTATAAATCCCGAGCCCATCATATTGAAAATGAGAAGAGGGTTCACTGATTGATTGGGAGAGATTGGAGAAGCATCTCCCCTAAAACCACGATGGATGGACAGATAGATAATCTTACTACATCCTATAATCTTATTTGTCATAAAAGGATCCAAATCCTAATGGAGGAGCTTTTGTTACTCCGAAATTATTCGTTTCGGCCCATCATGTCTCATATTTTTGCCCAAAAGGAACATTGCCAAATTGGCCCAGCAATTTCCCCCAAAACACAAAAACAAAAACACCCTCCAAGTCTCCAACCATAAGCCTTGGTTCTAGTTACTACAACCTTTTAAGTTTGAATTAACTCCATAGTAATTAGCAAAGTGGACCGCTACAGCCCTTTATTACCATTTTGCCCTTCACCGCTCCATAGTAATTACACACTTGAGCCGGGTGGGTTAGATCTTGATCCCCAAGATTTAATGATTGTGTGATTAGATCCCAAATCAACCAAAAATAAACTCGCCCTTTATTACCATTTTGCCCTTCGAGCTTTAAAATATGAAAGATGTCACATGTTGCGTTAGTGAATCTAAAAATTATCCACATGAAGCTCATGAATGCATGTATAATTTCGTTGTTCATCTTTTCATAGACATTAAAAAAATTAATTAATCTGACGAAAAAAAAAAAAGATAAGCCCAATGGATAAAACAACAAGAACCAAATTCTTAGATCAAAATATAAAGATTTAAAAATCTTTTTTAACAAAAGAAAGCAAAAGGAGTGGAAAACTCGAAATCTGCAATTAGAGAAACCAGGAAATCTTTTGATGGTTTCATTAGGAGGAAAATAGTAGCAGATTGAGAGAAAAATAATCTTATTACTATAGTGAGAATAAAGATCGTTATCCTTAATAATTTTATATTTAAAAATGAATTTCTCAAATAAGATGAAATGGATCATTTGTCCACTCATTGATCACTTGGATAAAAACCACAGCAGACAAGGCAAGATGGGTGGCTATTATAACTTGATTCAATATTTTTAGGGTATTTTGTGTATATATTTATTTTATACGAACAACAAATTTATATAGGTTGATACCCTTAAAGAAAGAAAGAAGGTTGGAAAGGTTATCAATTAAAAAAAACAGCTTGGAATTTCACGGCGAAAGTGTAGGGAATTCCGATCGGTGATGTACTGATAATTGCTCATCGGAGGGCAAGCACACTGACACAATATTTAACGTGGTTCGGCAAATTGCCTACATCCACGGGAGAAGTCATTTGATTATATAGGGAAAGAACAAGATTTACAACAATAGAGTAGGAGGAATCATCCCCTCTTTGGCAACTCTCAACCTCACTCTATTTCTCTCTTCTCAGTGCTGCAATGGCAGCTGCCCACTCTCTCCTACATTTCTCACATCTTTCTTTCTCTCAACTCTCTCATTTTGCTCTCTACACTTAGTGCCTATTTATAGCAGGAATGGTGGCTTCTCTTCTTCATTTTCCAGCAGCTGCATATGGGAGTAGGTGGTTGCCATCTTCTTCAACAAAGGCTGCTGATTAGAGTCAATGTTAGGCACATTAAATGGCAACACACTTAACAATCACCCCCTTTGACATTTATATGGCCAATTGTCCTCTTGCTTCTTCAGCACAATCTTGCATCCTGCAGCTCTTCCAAGCTTACCATTCCGAGAGCGTCCGTGACCAAGTTTACAGGTACTCGCCAAACCTTTCAATCATCAGAGTCAACCAAGCACCCCTTTGCTCACTCCAAAGGATCACTTCAACCAGATGGTTTGTTACATCTCATCTGAAGAGTGTTTAACACTTATCTCTGGAACAACATTCCCCTTCAAGCATATCAACCATGCTTGGCTCGGAATGATTTATCAAGCCTTACATTAAGGCTTACAACATCCCTTCAAACTGATATTCCCAAGTGCGACAGTCATTGAGTATTTTAATGTGATCACGAGCTCCCCACTCTTCCAAGAGTCTACTCATCCAGGAGTTGCGTCTGCCCTCTGTTTCACCTTAGGAACCACGCCTTACTTCTCCATGAGTCTCTCACTCTTAGTCTCAAGAGTTCGGGTAGTTATCCACCTTTACTTATGGGGGCAGCCCATTACAGGTTGATCCATATCAATCTTCATACTCTGAGTATTACAATGTCATCTCCGAGCTCACCACCTTGACAAGAGTCAACTTGTTTCTGGAACCTGTGCATGCCCTCTGCTCATTCATAGCAGTCGCGTCTTAATGCTCCACAAGTCACCCACTTATTGTTCAAGGCAAATGTCTTCTAGCTCATTGATCTTTAGCATGAGGGCAATATCCATGAAAGTCAATCTTGCATTTGTCTTCATACTCATCATAGCCACTTCATTGGCTATACATTTGTCCACTCATATCTAGCCATCACATCGGCTCTGGGGCGTTCTGAATTGGGGCTCATATTGCGGCCCTCACACCTTCTCCTGAGGTGTCTCCGCTCGTCGTCATGCAACAGTCTAAATTTGGGCTCCTATCATGGCCATCACACCTTCTTCTGAGGTGTCTCCGCTCGTCGTCATGCGGCGGTTTGAATTTGGGCTCACATAGTGGCCCACACCTTCCTCTGAGGTGTCTTCGCCCGTTGTCATGCGGCGGTCTGAAATGGGGCTCCTATCACGGCCCTCACACCTTCTATCCGAGGTGTTTCTGCTCGTCATCATGCGGCAGTCTGAAATGGACACATATCATGGTCCTCACACCTTCTATCTGAGGTGTCTCCACCTGTCGTCATGAGATGGCCTGATCTTGGACTCATATCATGGTCCTCACACCTTCCGTCTGAGGTGTCTCCGCCTGTCATCATGAGACGACCTGAACATGGACTCATATCAAGGTCCTCACACCTCTTGTCTGAGGTGTCTCCGCCTGTCGTCATGAGACGGCCTAATCTTGGACTCATATCATGGTCCTCACACCTTTTGTCTGAGGTGTCTCCGTCTGTCGTCATGAGACGGTCTGAATATGGACTCATATCATGGTCCTCGCACCTTCTGTCTGAGGTGTCTCCATCTGTCGTCATGAGACGGTCTGAATATGGACTCATAACATGGTCCTCACACCTTCCGTCTGAGGTGTCTTTGTCTGTCGTCATGAGACGGTCTGAATATGGACTCATATCATGGTCCTCACACCTTCTGTCTGAGGTGTCTTCGTCTGTCGTCATGAGACGGTCTGAATATGGACTCATAACATGGTCCTCACACCTTCCGTCTGAGGTGTCTCCGCTCGTCGTGGAGCGGTCTCATCCTCCTTCATCTGGGATGACTCTAGTGGCTCCAAGATTCTCTACCACCATGTGGACTTGGGAGAGATCACTACCACTGATCACATAGAAAGAGAGAGTTGCGGTGCACTCTACGCAATCTTCCATCTCATTTTCTATGTTTGGAGCTTCTATGCCTTTTTGTTTGATAGCTCCACCCACACCAACTCTCTTTGGTGTCTTCGCCTTTCATCACAGGCGGTCGCCTTTTGTCACAGGCGTTTGCACCCCCTCAATTAGGTGCCTTTGCAACAACTCATCTTTTCATCCTTGCATGCATTGGAAAGGTCCTCACTTGTTGCCTTTATCAAGAGCACAAGAGACTTCCTGTTGTACAACTTTTTCTCATAGTCTCTACTCTGAGCTTCATCTGGGAACTCTTCTTCTCCTTGCACCTATTGTCTCATAACAGTACCTCGTTGGATCCTCCGGGTACTTCTGCACAATCTCCGTGTGCTCTCGTGCAATTTCAGTTCTCCAGATTTCTCTCTATTCTTTGCTTTTATGTTTGACAGCAGCTCATCCCGTCACAACATCTGTCCAAGTCAAAATAGGGTGTCAATCTTTATCCCCTTGCTGTATTTCTCTTCCATTATCAGGGTCTTAATCAATTCTCCCTTCAAGAAATCACAGTCACCAAATCTAACTTCTTTGGAGAAATCACCACTCCATCAGATCCTTGATCATACGGAACCCAATTGTTCCCCTTGTGCCGTCATCCTGCTAGTCTTCAACAGTTTCATAACAAACTGTCACATATACAAAAATAGTACTGTGTGGATGATCCTTCAACTAAGCAAGTTCCCAGGAAAGATTTGGAGGGGTCACACTGGTCCCGCTTAAAACCCAATCTCCTAGACAGAACTTCTTAGAACGTATATATCCACCGTACTGCCTTTTTGTATATACAACCATTTGCTAGCTTTGTTGCGGCTTTCCTTTACAAGTGATCTGGGGTATCCTAGTTTTATACCTGATTTCTCAACATCTGGCGAGACTACCAGTGCTTAGATTCGTCAAGATTGGTCTTCATCAGTTTTCACTCTCCACCTCTAATTGTCCACATAACCAGGTGTCCAGAGTGTCCCAATTTTGCCTTCCATCAAGGCAATTAAATTTTCCCACTTAATAGTTCAGCACACATAATTGGGCAAATGTGTGTACCTTCTTCTTCTTCATCTCCATTGACCACAATGATGACCTTCAGATGCCTCCTAATCGGGCAATCTCTCTTTAATAATTCATCACCGCCATTTTGGTCTCAAATCTCAACGATCGGACCATACCATTGCATCCGGAATGATCAAATTAGCTGGAAACATGTCTTGAATCGTCCAAATCGCACATCCGACGACTACGATTTGATCAAAACAATTCTGGCCTAATTAACGGCTCAGATTCAATCTTAGATCCGGTTGCACGTAGGATCAGCTACACTGGATCCTATCCCTCGGCTCACGGCTCGGCTCAGCTCCAACTCAACTCGGTTCGACGTGGCTCGGCTCGCAGCTGATGACGTGGCAGGTGGGTCCCTCATATGCTGACATGGATGTTGACTATTCAATCGCTTGCTGACTGTGTATGTTGATGTCATTCTTTGCATGGCACTGTTCATGATACCGTCACTGTTCATGTCTACTGTTCACATGGGTCGGGTCAACTCATCTGGGTGAAGAAGACGCGTGGGGCGCGTCTGCGCGCGTGGCCCGCCACCTCACCGGAGAGTGATGGAGAGTGCGGCCATGTCCGACGTCCGATTTTGACACCGTTTTCACCAGTGGCTTTGTCTCGACCTCCTCTACACAGTGGTATGGTCAAAACATAATTTTGACAACTTTCATTTTTGAGCAAAAAATCAAACACCACTTAAACCATTAGCTCTGATACCAATTGTAGGGAATTCCAATCGGTGATGTACTGATAATTGCTCATCGGAGGGCAAGCACACTGACACAATATTTAACGTGGTTCGGGAAATCGCCTACATCCACGGGAGAAGTCATTTGATTATATAGGGAAAGAACAAGATTTACAACAATAGAGTAGGAGGAATCATCCCCTCTTTGGCAACTCTCAACCTCACTCTATTTCTCTCTTCTCAGTGCTGCAATGGCAGCTGCCCACTCTCTCCTACATTTCTCACATCTTTCTTTCTCTCAACTCTCTCATTTTGCTCTCTACACTTAGTGCCTATTTATAGCAGGAATGGTGGCTTCTCTTCTTCATTTTCCAGCAGCTGCACATGGGAGTAGGTGGCTGCCATCTTCTTCAACAAAGGTTGCTGATTAAAGTCAATGTTAGGCACATTAAATGGCAACACACCTAACAGAAAGAACTAGATAAAGCTAAGCAAGAAAATAATTATAAAGAGTTATTGACGAGAGAGCACTTGTATGAAAAAGTCTTGAAAGTTTAATTATAAACACGCGGCATCATCTTCAACGACACAGAGAAATTTAATTAGACCCGAGGGAAATTATTGGTTTTATGATAATTAATTTCTAGGTTTGATTTTTGGATTACATTGAGAAACTGAGAGATTTACGGACTCATCTGTGTTATGGTATCTAGTCCAAGAACGAAAGTGAAATTACCGGATAAAAAGCATAATAATATTTTAACGGTTGCTAGTCGGAAGAGGGTGTTATTGTGTCACGGCAGATGCGTGGCACGAGGAAATATATAAATAGACTTCCGATGGGTGTTGGCACGGTGAAAGAGACTTAGAGAGCGGAGATTCCCCTCCGTCGTGCAAGGAAATCCTTAAGCCTTAGGGGTAGAAAACAAAACACCTAATCAGATCAATAACGATAAATTTGTTTAAGCACATCGCACAGCATAAAAGCACAAGTTGTATGACAAGAAGCCTTGGCTAGTCAATCAGCTACCGCATTGGCAGACCTCCAGATTTGATAACTTTGTATATATCCATGGTGTAGACTCAACGGCCTGTCCCGCTTTCCGGCTATTGCTAACCTCACGGCTTCCCTTGACGCCAAAGCTTACTCAACAACCAAAAAAACCAAAGGCCAAAGTTTCACCTTGGAGAACACTATATTCATATTGCATCTGCATTTCAATAGACGAGTCTCTCATCTCTGAAGATAGCCCCGATACCAGCATTTGTCATGCGATTTTTGCAGGCTGCATCCGTGTTGATCTTCAGGGTTGGAGACACAAGGGCTGTCCAGACAGCTGGACTATTTTGGAATAACGGTCGTTAAATCATGTTTTAATTGAATGTTTTTTGTAAAATTTTTTATAAATATTTAATGTTTAAAAGATTAGATTTAAAATCCAAGAAAAAAAATGTGACACATAAAAGAGAAATAGAAAAAGAAAAAGAAAAAAAATTGAAAGAATAGGTCGCTGAGGCATACCGAGGATTCCTTTTTGATACAATTATTATTGTTGATAAGATTTTAACCAACTATATATTGAAAGACTATCAAACAATGTTGTAATTAACCCTAAATTAACTTGAACGAAACCCTTAATCAATTATAATTTTTTTTGATGATCTTTTAATATATGGTTATAATTGTCTTATCAAGAATAATAATATTAAGTGTGATGAAAACAAAGTCACGATATGTTGCTGGTGACTTTTTTGTTTTTTCTTCTCTCTTCCTCATTCATACCACATCAACTTCTCAATCATGTTATTAAATCTTAAATTACATCTTGTTGTAATTGAATCTTTATATTAATTTTGAGTTAAATAACTGTTATTTTCTCAAAAAATTTATTAATCTGTGTTAGAAGCCCTAAAATTTGTTGAAGGTGTGACCTGCTGTTTCCCGGAGACGTATCTAGCTCCGCTCCCTGCCACTCGCTATAGATTCCGACTCTTCTGGAAAGAGAAGACAACTGTTCGTTTTGGATTAATTTGAGTTCATTCTGTCACACAGGCGTCTAGCTTCCGTATTTGCCAGTGTATCATTGCTGTCTGAGATACCCCATCTCAAGCCACCAATCTTTGAAGCTGCCAAAATTTGTGGAGTACACATCCCAAAGCACCAGCTAACCATGTTGCCCGTGCATGGTCACGAACGAACAGCAAATGCCCACTCATTCTTCTTTTATACAACACACCTGACAAACCTGTGTGGGTGTGGTGATTCTTTTACAGGGATTAGCTCAAGGAGAGCATTTCTCAAAGCACGCCAAGCAGAAATTTGAAACAATAATACAAGTGAAAATCTCCGTGTATTTGTCAACAGAAAACATCCCAAAATTCTACCCGGTAACAGCAATATTTCCAACATTGAAGCAGGTGAAATACAAAGTCACCAAAAGGTAAAACCTTGAGCTAATTGCCCCAGGCGGCAGAAAAAAGACGAGTGGAAGTGCTAAATTACAGATGGGAAAGCAACTTATTACAGGACAAGGGTCCGGATAAAATAGAAATTTAAAATTAAACTCGAACACTCTTTACCCAAATGGCAAACGGAAGGATAAATCTATGAACAGCACGTGGCAGTAAAATGACAAGGAGATCGACTTCATATACAGCTCTACGCAGAACCTACCCTCGCTGGATCCAGTGGTATCACAGTATCTGGAAAGTCTGTTCTTGGTCCAGCAAGGGAGTAATATGCAAGTATGTGGGCTGGATTCTCAGACACAATATTTTCTCCTGCGTTATTAACCGTCGCGACCCTTCTAGAAGGAATCAATTCAATGTTCCAAAATGGGCGAACCATTGTTAAAAGATCACGATGACCATTAGGGGTTTCTCTATAACCTTGCACCCACAAGTACCTCAGAGAAGTCAGTTGCAAGGCAGCTCTAGCCAGTGCACGCTCGGTGAAGCAACATGCCCTCATTTCAAGTTTTTGCAGACTAGGACAGCCCATAGAAAATGCCAAAAGCCCCTCATCAGATTCCCCAACGCTACCCAGAATCATCCATCTCACATGTCTGCTGTACTGTCCAATATATCCAAGACCTACATCAGTCAAACCCCCTGATCGGAGATACAGACCGAACCTTTGGAGCTTTTCACAGCCCCTCAATAGAGCTCGGACTCCATTGTCAAGTGGCAGATCTGTAATCCTATCTTCTTGCTCAAGTAAGACCAGGCGAAAATCATTGAGGTTCTTTGAGTATGCACCCACATGTTCCAGAGCTGCATTGCTAATATCAGAAACATAAACAGCTATGTACTCAAGTTCTAGGCAGCCCTGAGCTAAGGCGATTAGTCCTCTTTGTGATACCCGGCCATCCACATCCTCCATTTCCTGCTCATCAGCACCACGCTCTATTCTAAGCCTCTTTAGTCGCTTACAACTCCGGGCAAGAGCTTCCAGCCCTCTATCTCCAATAACATTTCTTGTCTGCCAATTTAAAACGCAAGGTTAAGTGTATAAACTTAAAATACATGCACAAATCCCAAATAAAGTTCAGCATGGAACAGAGTATACGAATCCCCTTTTTTCAGTAATAAATCTAGTATATTCTCATCATTCAAAAGAACTTCAAATCTCTTTCTTGCACAATTAACACAGGATTCCTTCAAACCAAAGAGAAGTTCAAAATTATGCAAGAAGCACAAAGGGAAAATTCTGGCATTAGATGTTCTTCAGGAAAAAAAAAATCCACATTAAAAATGTCAATAAGAAAATATAGAATCGAGTTAAGATCTACTTTATGTTACAGATAACATGACATGTCAAGTTAGCTTCTTTCAACCTACAATTTTATCATGGGCAATTATGATATAATATTGCTAAACAAATCAAAATTCCTTAAGTTATTTTCTCCTCGTACTTATGAATTGAAGAGTGGTAGTTTGATTAGACTAAGATAAGGTGGTCATGTTATTTCTAGAATGCGACCAGCCTAATCCACACATTTATTTGATGAATAAATAAGAAACAACAGATTCTGGAGGATCAAGAATACAAACAACAGGAAACAGAAGGCTAATTGAGAAAGCTGTTTTCTAAGGGACAAAGCCATTGCAGAAAGGGGATGGTAAAATGAAGACACGATTCCAGACAAATTATGAATGAAGACAGCAATTAAAGGTAACAAAGAGTTGAAACACATCTATGACTGTACCTCAAGAACTTCTAGGTTGGGGCACCTTTGGACTAAAACACAATGATCTTCCGTGCCAAGCAACACATAGAGGAGATCCAACTTTTTGAGCAGGGATGCAAAAGGGAACACTATTGACATTACATTCTTCTCCATATAGCTGAGACCCAGACGGCATAATTTTGGAGGGAATACGACAGCAGAGTACTTCCCTGGTTGATCTGGCTCATTGAAGGAACCTCCACAAAATTCTTCTATAGCAGATGCAGCACGAAAGAAACCAACAAGTTCCAAGATTTCACAGTCACTAATCTTCACAGATACTAATGAACGACAGTTCTTGGCAAGAAGCTCAAGATCTTCCAATCTGACTTTGGTAAGATCCGTCATGTAAAAATTTAGGGTCTCAAGAACTGTATTGTTTGTAGCGAGCTCATGGAGCCAGTCACCATCTTTCTCATAAGCTATTGCACTCTCTTCCAAAAATAATGTTCTCAATTGCCTGAAGAAACACGTGATAACAATAAATTAAATGCATCATAATCGATATGTTAAGATCCCTGAACCCAAAGGCAATGGAAAAGGGAGGGGGAGGCGGGTTGGAATTATGATTAATAATGCCTCAAATAACAAGAATACAAGCAGAGTATGCTCCTGGAGGACTTAAAGCATTAGTGTCACTAGAACAGGATCCAGACCATGTAGGAAACATTAAAAGATCCTCCAGCTCTTACTCCATTGCTCTGGTATTTTATTTTATTTTTATCACGAAATGTAGGCAATAGCCACAGCCAACCCCATAGTATTACAACTTGTACAAATCAGAAAGTCCATTATAAACAATTGACTTGTTGATTCTACTTCGTTGACAATCCTGAGAAAACAAAGCCATGCAAGTTGGAATAGGGGCATGAGGATATTGAATCTGGAACAAACTCACTCTGGCCAATGTTATATGGATTGCAGTTATCAGGTAAACATTCAACGTGTTCAAAAACAAAACTACCCAGATAGTCATGTTTACAAGCATGATGAATTTCGTTATATAAACCTTCAATTCTCCACATCACGCAAATAACCAATTCATATAAGCATTTTATAAATTTCCTTAAAATCACGCATTCATGGTTTGTTAAACAGAGCATAGCTGTTCAATGTTCCAACCAAACCAAAGGGCAAAAAAACCACAACTCTTGAAAAACAGTCACAGCTTGTTCATTAACAGTAACATTAAATATAATTGCAGTATTAGGCGCACATAAAATCTTAATACCATCAATAATTAATGAACCCGATACTGAAAAGGCCCAAAATAGAATTACCTGCAAGAGCGACCGATGTGCGAAAGGCCATCAGTGGAAAACCCAGAGCACTTGTCAAGCTTCAAAACCTGCAAAACTTTCCCTCTAGAACTAGCAAGCAGCTCTAGATCCGAATCTTTAACAATCATCCTCCTAAAATGAAGCGATTTCAAGCAATTAAAACTCTCCGCTATTTCATTAACCCATGGAGTCACAAACCCTCCCCAATCGTCCGGTATCAGATTAAAAAACATAGCAGCCCGTGGCTTCCCTTTCATCTTTAATGATTCGAGGTGCTTAAAACGACGTTGTAATCGATCTGGACTTGTACTGTAACATAAAGCTATTGTCACGTGCTTTCGTGTTAGCGCATCTAGCTCGTACCATCTCCGGCAAACTAACGAAACGGCGTCACGGTCCCGCGGGTCGTGTATGTATGGCATCACGCACTCTAGTACGACGTCGGACATCCCTCCTCCAACCCCGCCTCCGCTACAATTCAAGTTATTCATTTTTCTGTTCTGAATTTCTTCCATTGAAATTAAAAAAAGAAGAAGAAGAAAGAAGAAAAAAACAGAACGCCAAAAAGATAGGAGACTTGATTTGTTAAAGGGAATTCGTAATTTACAGATTTTAAGCTTATACTATATAAAATAAACTGAGTAATCAAAAATGGTATTAAGAAAACAAATCTGAAGTTACTATAGAGTACCGCATAGATTTGAGAATTTTCTATTAAAACTCATTGATTAACACTTTTACTATCCGATCTAAAACCAAAAAAAAATAATTCAAATCCTGCAATTTTGAACTCAAGAAAGAAGAACTAAGCATGACTGAAACCTTACATAAAAATCAAAACCGCTGAGCTCACTTAACTTTAAAAAAAAAAAAAAACAGAGAGACATGGAGGACAAAGTTACTAAAATCGATCGGCGGTGATATTAGCGGGATGCAGAGCAAAGTAGCTGGTGATTTAAGCGATTTTGGGACGGGAATCGAGCCAATCGGATCATGACAGTTGCGTCAGATCGATAGAGCACCGAGACTGATGGTAAGTGAGTGAGGTGGAGTTAGAGGTAGCAAGAGCAAAGAAAAGGGGAACGAAAGCTAAAAAGGAGAAAAAGAGATCGAGGAAAGAATAGACGGTGGTGATCGACAGAGAGAGGAAATCACACGGCGACAGTTGAGACGGTTTTTTAATGGAAAAACTGAAATCTGTGCGTTTATAGATCAGATACAGCTTATTAAGGGGCTCTGTGCTTCTATGTCTATTGGTATTGATTATTAGGATTGTACGCCTCTCGAAAAAACAAACAAAAGGAGAAAGGGTGCGCATGCATGCGTGTAATAGAGTGAAAGGGATGGATGGATGGATGGAGGGATGGATGGAAAAGATTAAAGAGGAGAAGACAAAACAAATACTGCTGCAGTGGTGTTATAAGCAATCAGATAGTCTTTTTATTTTAGTTTTTCAAATTAATTTTTTATATATATTTTTAAATTATTTTGATATATTGATGATAGAATTGATTTTTAAAAATTAAAAAAAAATATTATTTTAATATATTTTAGAATAAAAAATATTTTAAAAAAATAATTATAACTATATTTTCAGAGAGGTTTAAATATCAAAAAATGAAAAAAACATGGTGGCAGTGATTAGGGAAAGAATGGTGATTATTATTTAATTTACTCCATTGAGAAACTATGGAAAGAGGAAGGCGAAGACATAGTGGTAGTAATTTTTTTTTTGATAGATTATTAAAATTATCCCGTGTATTTTGAACGGTAGAGCATTTATATAACAAATTCCTATTTATTAAAGGTTGCATCCTCGCTTCACACGAGATTAACCAATTATACCCTTATAAATATAAATCATACTCAATTAGAATCCTTAAATTGATAGTTAGATGGTGATCCAAGGGTTAATTTAATTCCATCTTCAGTAGTGACTTTTTTTATTTTAGATTTTTCTTTGAAGTTTATGGGTTCTTTTATCTTATTTTGGTTAAAATAAAAATTGAGGATGACCTTGTTCATGATTTTTGGCGATAGCTAGTGATTTTAGCAAGGTTGGTCTTGGAATTGTGAGCAGTGGCTGTGGAGGTGTTAAGTTAGACTTGTGAAGACTATGGGTTATGGTGGTGATCATGGTTGTTGAAATATATATATGTGCGCGCGCGCGCGCGTGAGAGAGAAAGAATATAATATAAACTTGAATTGTAGAATTATAAGTAAAATATAATTTATGTTTTCTATTTAGTGTTCAGTTGATGGACACACACAGACATTACAATGAAATTAAGCAATCATATACTGTCAAACTTTAGCAAATATTATTCTATATCATTTTATTGTTTTTTATTCGAAGAAATCTCGCCTCTTGAAAAGTGCACTTTACAAGCCTAAATGAGCAAGTAAAACCTCGATTGTTCGAGGCTCTTACAAGAGATGCATGTCCTGACTCGAACTCGAGACCTGCTATTTAAATTTTAAGCCCTTTACCATTACGCTACACCAATTGGGGACTATTTTATATCATTGCTATTAGGGGCGGGACCAAGGGAGGCAGGCAGGGCCTTGAGTCCCTGCAAAATATTTTATTTTATTTTTAATATTTAAATATAAAATAATATGATATTTTTATTTTACATAAATAAAGTTTTTAATAATATATCTTGTTATATTAATTTTCATTTTTTCTATCAAATACTACTAGCTTCGTTCATGATTGTTATTGATCAACACGAAAATATTGATATGATAGAAACAAGAACAAAAAGGGAAAGAAACAGGAACAAAAGGGAAAGGAAAGGAAAGCAACATGACAATAATTGAGAATAATTAGAATCATTATGAATTATTAGTGACTTTTAAAAAATTACATGATAACTAGTACTATATATGTATATGTATATGTATATGTATATAATGAAATTAGTACCCATACATGGGTTTTCAAATATGTGAATTATCGAATAATAAAGTGACTAATTATAATAAAGAAAAATAAATTAGGTGCACAATTATTCATATCATGTACCTTTCTTTCCACTCCCTTGAGCTGGTCAGGAGAGGGCGGGTTGCAACCAGTATTCAGGAGGGGAAAAAGGGTAATTACTTGTGGCTGAGAGTTAGTTTCGTTGTGATGTTGTGATTGTTGATTCACTTGGAAGTGCAATTTAACAACTATATATTCCAATAAGCAAGAAACAAGGAGGAACGTGAAGGAGAGAAAGTAAAGTAAATAATTAAAAAGGTGTTTTGAGAGAGAGATATTGTAGTGCTGGGTGATGTGAGAGAGAGAGCAGTGGGCTAGGGTTTTTTTGTTTTAATTTGGGAGAAAAATGAGTTGACTAGGGGAATATTTATGATTCAATTAAAATCGTTAAATTAGTAAAAAAATCATGATTTTGCATATATTGACCGATTTTATCAATTCTACATGAATTGAGTCTAATCTTGCTTGTTCTTGAATTTTTAATGTAATTTTTATATGTTAAATATATATTAACTTGTAAAATCATATAATTTAAAAGTTAACTTGATTTCTTTGATTATTAGATTTTTTTTATTTAAAGAGAGTTGTTATTCTATTTAATATTAATAGGGTTTTATAGTTTCATCTATATAAATAATTGCAATAGCATTTTGACAAGTGATATTTGGATTAATAAAAATTGAATATTCCTAGTCTCAACATGGTTATAATGTTCTTGATGTTTGAGGATTTTAATTCATAACAAATTTTATTATCTTTCACTCTCGTCTATATATATTGATATCAGAGCTCCATATTTTTTTATGGTTAGTTATTGTGTTGATAAATAATCATCACTATAAGAGATCATAAAACATGATATTCTTTCGCAGGAAGGGATGAAGAGATTCCATACTGTAAAAAAAAAAAATGTTTAAAAACTAGTGTGTTGCTGTTTTTTTAAAAGACCGGTGGTAAAACCTATGATGGGATGATCTGTGCAAAGATATTATATCTATATCAAGGATTTACGATGATATAACTCATACAAATATATTGCATTAGAGATCCACAGTAGGAAGGGTCACACAAAAATATTAGGAATTCATGATATGACTGTCCACATGTAAAAAGATTTTCACTGTAGATGATAATCTTTTACTGTGGTTTGAATTCAAAGACAAGTTACTTCAACCAAAATAAATATTATCATGCACTTGAGGTCTTGGCCCAGCGGTTGAAGGGACTTGTTCCCTTCCTCTGCATTCTGGGTTCAAATCTCACCGTGCACGTCTGTCATCCCCGCGGTGCCTTACATGCTTACTGGGTTTGCAGGATGTTCAATGAGTCGTGGGATTAGTCGTGGTGCGCGCAAGCTGGCCCGGACACCTACGTAAATCAAAAAATATATATATATATATATATTAATTATCATTGGGTTTTTTTTTTGGTGTGTGATCTAGGAATTTTATTTATTTTTATATTTATATATTTTTTAATTATGCATTGCTAGGCTTTTCTAGTTTTTTCTACTTGAAAGGAGTGGATTTTTTTTTTCTATTCAGTATTTATAGGTTTTTTGGGTTTTTTTTATATACATATATTAAGGGCTATACTAGCTCTTTGACATGGAAGACTTGGATGGGCAAAAATTAAATATTTTAAATATCTCCCTATAATCATAGTGTTTTTGGTCAGAGTCTTAATTTATAATAAACTTTGTTACCCCCGCTCTCGTCTTCGTCATATTACTATATAATTAATATTTAGTTTTGGAATGTGATATAGTTCTAATTTAGTTTTGCTCTGACAATAACAGGTCAATTCCTCTCGTTGTATCTGGATTTCTTATATATTTTCTGTTTTTTATTGCTTTTAAATTCATCTTCATGCCGTATATTCTTGTATCTGAAAAGAATACGACAATGATCTGTATGCCATTTGTTTCAATGGTATTAATTTTACTTTGTATTTATTATTTGTAGTTTTTTATTTCTTATATATCTCGTATAAAAATTGTGCTAGACAAGGCCGCGAGAGGTTCAATGTGGCTTTGACAATTCATTTATTACAAGCCTTAATATTTTCTTATTCCTCAATTGTAGTCCATTAGGCACTCTTTCTTGGCTAGGAAAGAGAAAATTTCCACTTTTTGTCGAGAAAAAATTGTATGAGGGTGTTTGAGAGTGTTTTTCTAAAATTATTTTTGAAAAAATTTGAAATTTTTTTTATTTTATTTTTTGCTTTGAATTAATATGTTTTTGATGTTTTTAAATTATTTTGATGTGCTAATCTCAAAAAATATTTTTTAAAAAATAAAAAAATATTATTAAAATATTTTTTAAATAAAAAATATTTTAAAAAAACAATAACAACTACACTTCCAAACAGTATTAGTCGTGCCCGGGTGAAAAACAAGAGTGAAAATCGAATAAAATATATTTGAACGATTGACGAATCTTTAGGTACTAGATTTATGTCCTGTAAATGAGGTGGCAGGGAAGTTTTTTTATTAAAAAAAAAATTCAAAATTTCCAACTCGTACGAGAAAAAACGGTGGACAAAAAGTGAAAATGCTCTTTCTTTCTTTTCATCTCAGTTCCCTCTCCTTCAACCAAATTGCAAGTATGGATTTTGATCAGATCCTTTTCTTGTCTCCTTTTTTTTCCCCTTTGATTTCTAAAAGACCAGAAAAAGGGTCTTGAATTAATTCTTCTAATTTCCTTTCATTTATTATCAAGAAAAGTATACATGTATAATCCACTCATAATCATGCACTCAATTAATTTGAAAAGAAATTATAATAAATTCGGAAGATTCAAATCTACGTTTTCTGCAACTTATCATACCAAAATCTCAACAGCTGCACGTATTAAAATGTAAAATTGGACCTATCAGATTTTTTTATTTATAAAAAATTCAAAGGTGAAAGTGTGTTTAGGAATATAGTTACTTTGTTTTTTTTACTCAAAAATATATTAAAATAAATTTTTTTAATTTTTTTTAAAATATTTTTTTTATATCAACACATCAAAATAATCTAAAAATATATAAAAAAAATTAATTTAAAGTAAAGAAAAAATTAAAAACTTTTAAATTTTTTAAAAAGTTTTTTAAAATATGAAAACAAAGAGTCACATAATGTCACGTATCACGTTAAACTATGGGCACGATGTGGTCACATTCGTGATGTAGCCCTGTTGTGTGTATTATTGCCGTAAGTTTCAATAATTTATTGAGCATGTCAGTTATTATTTTATCACAAAATTAGAACGGAAGCAACCCGCTCTCTAGATGCAAGTGTCCAGAGTGGTGGCGTTCATGTGTTCTTAGGGTCCTAGTTAAGGTGACGATGAAGAAAGACTCAGTCATACAAGGGATGTGGGTTGAATCCTGTTATTAATTAATTTAAAAAATCAATATATCCACCGTTTAATTAGTTTTATTTAGAAAAAAAATAATTTAAATTTTAATAGGAATTGGGAGACTTGAAATGCGCGTGGAAGTGAAAAGTTTTAACATTCCCTTCAAGAGCAGAGGCAGAGGCACCGCGAGCTACGTTATATTCTGAGGATGTTGCAGTCCTCCAAAATTATTTAAAGGTGAGATTTCATCCCTCCTTATATATAATAATATATATATATATATATTGAAATACCATCTAAAACTTTTTAGAATAAAATAATTCCTTAACGTTAATTTGTTACAGAAACTGATTTCACCTTACGAGTTACAACACAGCAACACCATCGCAGTATAGCACAGCAATGCTAAACATGCCCATAAATTAGCTTCAATCTATCTAAAACTAATTAACTTGATGGATATAAAAACTTTCTTCTCTTATAAGTTTGCCTTCGCAAGAATTAAATTTTGGGAGTTTTTTTTTTTAAAAAAAACAACCACGGCATGGCTTTGAAAAATGATGATGACGCAAGGGGGAAAAAAATAGAAGAGAAGAATATTAATTTAGATACCTGAATTGTATGTATATTTAGAAATGACAGATTTTTTTGGTTTACGAGAATTCTAAAAAACATATAATATTTCACAAGCAGAATTGGAATACTTATAAATTCAAAGCAGTAATAATCGCAAGTGGGGAATATATTTTCAGCCTACAAATACCTTCCTCGAACAATATTTTAGTCGAGAGTGCCTGATTTTCTAATCACATCTTCCTTTTGACATTAGCCAAATCCACTTCAGTGTTCAATAATGCATATAAAGAAAACATCCCGCTTGGTTATTTTGCTCTTTTTTAGTGGCGTACTATACTTTCTAGTGGCCAATTGCCATGGTCTCGCCACCAAAACCCAAGGATTTTTCGTAGCTGATAAGACCATTTATGCAGCTGAGAGCAATCGTCTGAAGTCCAACTCCAATAATTAGACAAATTGCCATTTCTAAAGAATAATTGACTAAAGTCTCAATGTCTCTAATAAGATCGGAGAGGCCACCGATGATGCAATGATGAGCAAGTGTTCATATATATAATTTAAAGTATTAAAATAACTAAATTACCTTAAATAAAAAAAATTGAAGTTGTCAGTCATGGTTTTTTTGTCCTTTTGTTCTTTAAATAAAATAGAAGGATATATTTACCCCTATAATCAATAAAAAAATAAGTCATTGATCCAATGGTCTTTTCACACAAGTTTCTTTTTTTTACTCTAATTTTGTTTTTTATTTTAATTAATACCCTTTTTAATTTATTTTTAAAATAATTTTTTAATTCATGTTTCAATTAATATCCCTCCTTTATGATTTTTTTATCTTTCTTATTTAATTTTTAAAATATATATTTTAATTATTTTGTGTGTATTTATTTATTAAAGATATTTTTTTATGATTCATATATAATTTGATTCATGTTTTATACAAATAAAATGTATTTTAAAAATAAAAAATAATATTTCTAATATATGTGGTATTGTATAATATTTTTTTTTTATTTTACATAATTAGTCTACTATGTATATCTATATTTTATTGTCGTTTAGTTGAATAAAAAATTATTTTTAATAAATAAATTAAATACATATGACTGGATAAATGTCATACTTTATAAAATTAAATATCTTAATACATATTTAATTGTGATTTTTATAATGTTTTATTATTTATTGTTAATAATATTTTATTTATTTATTTTCATAAACAATTATTAATTTAAAAAGAATATTTGGAGTGTGATAATAGTTATTTTTAAAGTATTTTTGTTCAGAAATGTATTAAAATAATATATTTTTTATTTTTTAAAAATTATTTTTTTGATATTAATAAATTAAAATAAAACAAAAATATATTTAAAAAATAATTTTAAATTTTCATGAAATTCCAAACTGCGCCTAAACGAGATATCAGTCTTGCACCGTAACAGTTCCCACGCCCCGTCTATCAAATTTTACGTCATACGAATAACTTGACTGATTTGATGGATCACGTGAACCATATTTGTCCTTTCTATCGCTTGGATGAGAATAATACATCATTGCTCGTAACTGGAAACCTACAGCCTTGAATTTTTGCCTTGATTTTTTTTTTTTCTCATAGGATATTCTGCTTTTTCTTCTTCTTAATTTTCACTCGATCTTTATATTCAATGTGATTAGTGATTACCTTCTTCTAATCTAAACCATATTTAATTTTAGATTCAAAATTAATAAGAATATGGTTTTGCACCGCGTTTCCAAACGAGCTCTAAGAAACTTTCTTTCCATTTTTATCGTTTAAGTTTTTAATCAAGAGACTAGAAAAGGAGATCTTGTGCATGGTGTAAATATCATGATGTCTATTTAAGATTTAATCTGAAAAAAAAAAAAAAACTTAATTTCAAAATGCCAGTTACTGACTGGAGAACATTGGTGATCTTTTGTTCAACCCTGGTGCTCAATTATGGATCGGATAAAACATATTCAGAAAAAATAAATCTCAACATATTAACTGGTTAACCATATCAAAATTCTAAAAGTTGATTTTTAACAATTCATAGGCTTGGTGGGTGTTTCAGGAGACAGCAATTTCAAATCTTAAAGGGAGGATGGAGATCTTATCAATGCAATTTTCGGCCCCTTCCGTTAACCAGAAAACAACAAACCCCTAGTAAATTAGGATTTTTCACAACTTACTTGCGTCAGGGTTCCAGGGAGGTGAATGAGTTTTTTTTAATGTTTTTAAAATTATTTTTATTTAAAAGTAAATTAAAATAATATATTTTTTACATCAATATAATTTAAAAATATCAAAAAAAATAACTTATAATAAAAAATTCAAAATTTAACAAAAATATTGGTTCCACCTCTGCGCCAAAGAGGGATTTAAAATGCATGCACTGAATTGTTTTTGTTTTTGATAATGTCCGGGAATATGGTTGAAATTTTAAAATTTAAAATTTTTAATTTTTTTAAAATTATTTTGATTTGTTGATATTAAAAATATATTTTTTTTAAAAATATTATTTTAATATATTTTTAAAAATAAAATATTAATATAAAATATGAAAGAATAGTCAGCCTCGTGGAAAAAGAACTTCGAGATTGGGGTTACAACTTACAAGCAATCAGGAGCTCACATGGATAAAGGACGGCCCTCCATAAAGACAGCCCCATGGTTCCCTTCGAAACCATTTATTAACGACGGTTTTTTGCTCTCTTGATATTAATATTGGAGTTTTTTACAAAATTTGAAAGATTTTTTTTATTTTTTTATGTGTTGATAAAAAAATAAAAATAAAATATTATTTTAATGTATTTATAAATAAAAAAATAAAAAATAAATGTTATCACTCAAGATATATTTAACTTGTACTCTATTTTTTACTTGAATTGTTAATTGTTAATTATATTTAATCGCCCAGGATTGTCTTTGAAGTTGACGAGTCTCTTTTTCCTCTTTTAGCTCTGCTCAATTCCAGAAATGAATCATTTGCATGGAAAAATACAGTCAAAAGTAGGAAAAGAGTTGCTTTCCCCCCTCTTTTAGCTCTGTTTAATTACAGAAAGGAATCATTTGCATGGAAATATAAGAGTCAATCTTCTAGGAAAAAGAGTAACTCAGCCTAAAAATAAATGGATCCATATAGACGTTGTTTTGTCGGGGAAAGGTTTTCCAAGCCGTGAAGTTCTCAATCCACGTTTATTTGATGGTGTAGTTATAATTATTTTTAATAAATTTTTTTATATTAAAATATATATTAATTATATTTTTTTATTTTAAAAAAATATTTTTAATATTAATATATCAAAATTTTAAAAATAAAAATATATTAATTTAAAATTAATAAAAAAATTAAAATTTAAATATATATTTTTAAAATATAAAAAATACAACAGAATCTGACAGGAAAACCATTCTGATTCGTGGCTAATATATAAAGATTGAATGACCAATGTATGGTGAGTTAATTAACGAAGATTATCTATAGACAAATAAAAGCAGTGATTTGATCTTTGACCGCTAAATCTCAAGTAAAACAATAGTTTCACTCACGGTTGTAAATGAATCCTTGCTCTATGTATACTTCCGATTTGAATGAAAAAAAATCTTGAATGAATTGGTGTAACTATGATAATTTAATAAATAAAATAAAAAAATTATAAATTATAATCCCAAATCAACAAAATATTAAATGAATTAAATTAAATAAAAATAATCTAAGTTAATCCAGCCGGGTTAATATATTAAATTCAGGTCACAAGACTATGAAAATCTTATAAAATAATTATAAAATTTAATTCTTAATCAATTTAATATTAAAGATATAAAGTTGATAAAAAAATAATTAGAAAAAAAGGACAAGAAAAACAACCTTAAATTAACATTTTCAATTTACAAAATTTGTGCGAGTTCAATGAGATTTAAAAAACTTTCTAAAAAAAGCAAATAAAAATAAATTTTTAAAATTCAATGCCTAATAAAAATCAGTAGTTAAAAAAATAATTTTAAAAAAAAATTATAGAAAATTTGGAATCGTCAAAATGAAAAATAGCTTTGCCTTTTCATAATTCACTGTACAGTGAAAAGCTAAACTTTTTAGTGAATGTTAATAATTAAATCAATAATATTTAAGTTTTCATTATAGATTTCCTCGGTGAACATCGAAGCAACGTGTTCGACTGTTTTGGCAGAATTTCTTGGGATTTCTATGCAAGCGGTCCGCATTGATAGTAAACAATCCAGTGTGAATTCTAAGAATTTTGGCTGGGCATTTAAGTTCTTGGTTTAACGGTTGAAGGGATTTGTTCCCTTCCTTTGTATTTTAGGTTCAAATCTCACTGTGCACGTCTGTCATCTTTGCGGTGCCTTACATGTTCACTGGGTTTGCAGGATATTCACGTGAATCGTGGATTAGTCGTGGTGCACGGCAAGCTGACCCAGACACCCATGTAAATCAAGAAAAAAAATAAATTGGTTCACTGCTCTCGACTCGAGCTCAATGCCAACAAAAAATGACCTCAAAAAAGTTTCATAAAATGATATCTCCACCATTCGATACCAAAAAACCATAAACACCCCCCAAACACTATTATATGTCACAATCCCGGCCTTTCCAGTTCCATCACATAAACAAAAAATCTACGAACATAACCGACTACTTTCATCTTACTAAAAAAAATATCTAATATTGAAAATCGTTTGTTTTGTATACCGTCAAAAAAAATATCTAGGAAAAGCCCATCAAAGAAACAGTGGCATGTCTCTGCTTGTATAACCTTCCAAGGTTTCTTGGACTCCTTAGGCATCTGGAAAGGCGTGCTAGAATTAATATGGTTATGTTAATAAATATTAAAATTAATAATTATATAAATTTTTAATAATTTTAAAATTTGTGGAATATAAATAAATAATTTCTCTAGAAAATAAATCTAAAATATAATTAATTAAACTATACCTCAAATTATATCAATAAATATTCTTTAAAGGTAAGGATAGTTGCTCTTTTTTTTCATTTTATTTGTAAAATGTTTTAGTTATAAGTTTTTTGAAAGGTGAAAAGTAAGCTTTAATTAAATTAGATTAATATTAAAAGCATTTAGGCTTTTTTTTAACCTTTCTTATTCATCTATTACTAAAAAAAGTAGAGTAAAATAATTCTAATACTTGGAATAAAAAGAAAACTAACATATGAAATAAATACTTATTCAGGATTATTGTCATGCACTTATGAAAGTACTTAATTTTTTATTGTGAGATTTGATGGGAAACTTGACCCGACAAAACATAGAGATAATGTTTTTTTTTACATATTCAATGAAGAGCATATAGTTCTTTTTCTTACTGAAATTAATTTAACAAGGAAGAAGATACTTAATATTAATTAACATTTTTAGTCGCCCGGAATAAGTCTGGAAAATCTCGAACCTTAGATGTTGCCATTTTTTCCCTGTTTATAGTTAAATCAAGAAAAGCTAATTTTTTTTAATACTAATTAATTCAATTAAAGGTTATTTTTCACCATTCAAAAATGTAACTCAACATTTTAACAAGACCCATATATATTAAGGAAGAGCAACTTACCAAAGCTGTTAATTAATGTGTGCCCTAAGCACACACCTTAGAAAAACCCTTACTGTTTTTGCCGGCGAGGATTAAGTGCAAGGAATGTTTTCACTAACCAGATTAGGTGAAAGAACTACAAGCGCCATTAATTTTATTGTAGATTTACACATAAAAAAAAATATAATCCTGGTGACTTGGAATTTTTTTACGATACTATCCGAAGTGCTCAAAAAACAAAAACTCAAATAATTATCTGAACAACCTATTTTCAAAAAATATAAGAGATTTTATCGAATTGGTTAAGGTAAAAGGGTTTTTCTGAACAGTGCTCGCCTTGGATGGGTATAAATAGATACGGTGTCACCAAGTAGAATTGAGGATGTGACATTAGTGGCTGATCAAAAGGAGGAAAAAAATGACTTCAGTGCTTGCCCATCTCCAGCTTTCAATGGTCCGATGTACTGTTTCTTAGTATAAGCAAAACACTTCCCCACATTGAATGGTTTTGCAATGTTCTTAAGCAGCATCTTGCTGTTCTTTTAAAATTTTTTTTTTTTTTTTTGATTTCGTTGGGTGTCCGGGTCAGTTTGACGCGCCACCACGACTAATCCCACGGCCCACTGAAACCCTGCAAACCAGTAGGCATGTAAAGCACCGCGAGGGTGACAGGCATGCACATGAGGACTCGAACTCAGGAGCCGTGGAAAGAGACAAGCTCCTCCACCGGCCAAGCCAAGGCTCTCGGTGCCTGTTTCATAAAATTCTTGCTATTGCCCTAAGTTGTCAGTGTGATTCCTAGATTTGAGTTCTTCTGTAGCCAAGATGATGATGTTCTTATCCTTTGTGATATGGTTTTTACAATAGAAGAAAGAATGCCTTTGATCTCTGTTAATGATAAAAGACCCTATATAATAGTCTTCAACGGATAGAGACGAAGCAGTCTTCCTTATTGGTATTTATTATATATATTATTATATTTATATAATAATCTTTTGCAGGTTCAAAATAATTAACAGCATAGATTTCTTTAAAGGGACACCTCAATGGCTGAAAGCAAAGCTTCAACTTACCTAATTGTATGTAGCTGAATGGCGGCATGTTTCTTTCAATTCATTAATCTTAATGAGGATTGTGAAAAGATAGAGCTCGTCTGCGATGAATACGGCGATCATTTATCCTTTGAATGGTGTTTTCTTGATAAGACAGAATGGCCGTGGAGACTTTTTCTGCTGGGGTGCTTGTGAGGAGGTATTTTTGGATGGATGTTGAAGCCAAGACTTCATAAATTTATTACCTGATTTTAATTTACTGATGGTTAGCACTTAAACCTATTTATTATGCATTTTAGGACTTTTTTAAAAAACATATATTTTTTTGTTTTTTATTTAATTATTTTTTTTGTTATTTTTTATATTATACTAAAATTAAATTTAAAAGACATATCAACTAGGTTTTTTTAAATTAGCCTAAACTTTGTTACTTTTTCATTCAACTTTATACATGAGGATGTTAACACTGTTATAGACGTACTTCGGTTATAACAACGTTATTTGGCCGATACTTTTTAAAAAAATTTAGAATATGACTTACTTTTTTATATTAAAAAAAATAAAAAGATAAGAAATACAAAAAATATGTTTATTTTTAATAAGTCCGCCAATTTGCATTGCTTGATTTTATAATTACATTTAATGTTAATTATAAAAATAATAATTATAAATGAGGGAAAATAATTATTATATATATATAAATTTTATTTATTTTTAATTTTAGCGTTTTTCTCTTATTTTTATTATGTTAATTGGATTGTATTAATCGATTTATGTTTCTTGCAAGTTAAAAATTTTTTTAATGATTTTTAAAATTGATTGGTTTATAAGCACGAGGGACGGTTAGTGCTATAGAACTTAATTTATTAATTTTTAAATTTATTTTTTTATTATTTTTTTCTAATAATAAAAGAGCATATTTCAAACTTAAAAGCTATTAACACCGTTATTAATGGCTGGACGAGCATAGATTTACAATAAAAGTTTGGATTAAGAAGTTTCACAAGAAGGGATTCATTAAAACAAAGTCGATATAGTAAGGCTTCAAAGCTCATCGTCCCAGTACTTTGGCATTCATTTAACAAACAGACTCCGTTCTTCAGGTTATAAGGTCGTGAATCAGCCAATACTTAATGACCCTCTGAGCTCGAAGGTCACGTCATCAAGCATTACATTTACTCGTGCAGGCTGTGGTAGCTGAGGGAGATGAACGAAGACCATACGAAAGTGAGATACAGCTGTTTAGCTTGCTCGTGTTACCTGCTCCCAAATTACAAGAAACAAAACGGCCATTAAAGGTATGCCGTAAGCTAGATGCCACGCAAGGGCCACGAGTACACTATAACACAAAATACGCCACCTCCAAGGAAAAAAAAAAAACTAAAGATTCAAAACATGTGATCTTTCTGCGTCACAACCAAGGATTTAAGA
This sequence comes from Populus alba, assembly GCF_005239225.2. NCBI lineage: Eukaryota > Viridiplantae > Streptophyta > Magnoliopsida > Malpighiales > Salicaceae > Populus > Populus alba. Next base: position 18,169,686 of record NC_133293.1, on the reverse strand, counting down.
GCGCTTGTAATCCGGTAAGGGACTTATACTATGCTTAATCAAATTGCAAGAACTGCGGTTTTCGTTTACCAGTTCGAATCCAAAATATTTAGAAACTTGAGCATTTCTTCTTTCAATAAAAGTACTTCTGTTTTTTTGGGAGGGCTTGTGTTGTACGAAGAAAAACTCCATTCTAGACATTCTTCCCATAAAGGATTGAGAAAAGAGAGTAACCAAAGTTATCATCCTAATTAACTAGGACTCTCTTTAAGAAAACTTGTAAAGGTATGTTCGTCCGGATTTTGGAGTAAACTGTAAACAGAACCCATTCTGCAGTGGCGATGAATGGACATTAGTTACAGGAAAACATCTGATTGCTCTTGGGTCCGATCTTTGTTGTTCAATGCAGCATGTTGCATATCTGTCTACAAGATTCTTGTTGTTGCACCTAAGTCGTCAAGATGCGGATGCTTCCAATTCTGCTCGTTGCCGTAGTACCTTTTGTCCCTAGGATTTTGTTTTTAATGTATTACCATCATGATCAAAATGCTCTTTCATGGAACTCAATGTGATGCCACTCTGTTATTAATAGCTAGTCTCTCCTAGCAGGACAGGGAATGGAACGAAAAATGAAAGTGATGGAAAAGAAATTTAGTTTCCGTAGTACGGAATTTGGATCCTAAAATTAGGAATAGAGAAGAAAGTAACGGTAGGGAAAACGGGGAAGTTAAAAATCTCTAATTTCATTTCCTCTCTTTAATTTCCCTGGTTTTCCCTTCCATCTTGATTGCTATACGCCTCTGTACCATGGTTACAGTACATAATTAGACCACCAATAATACAAACAGGTTCAATCTGTTGTCTCTCTAATCTTTGCCTCTGTCATCGAAACTTTGGAGCCTAACTGAAGACCACAAATACATCGCAGATAGGGGGAAACCACGGTGCCTTCGTCTTAAATATTAAAAGGTAAATGAGTCCACACAAATCTTCATCTGTAATAAAATTATAGAAGCGAAATCCTTTGGGAATTCCTAAAACCTCTCACCCATTGTAAGCATTGCCAGGCAGCATTATCACCAAGCATGATTGAACTTCAGGGTTTCATTCGGCCCCACAACTTTTGACAAAAAGCGTCACAGCTTTAATGCCTTTTTATACTCTAGAACGAATCAATTCAAAAATGGTCGACTCAACAATGTTCATTACCAGTCACCGCCCGTACTACTTGCAAATGCAGAACTACATAATTTCAAGTTCACATGAATAAGCTTCCCTGTAGAAAAAAATTAAGGTGACTTTCCAGTCATATACAGCAAGCATAGAACACAAGAAATCAACTACTTTATCCACAGTGACATTATCTCCGTCACCGGAAGCTTAGACATGTTCAAAACTCACCGCATTAAAAAGGGAAAAGAAGAAAAAAAATAAAAAGGAGGGAATGGGAATGGCTACCAACTATTTTCACATACAATTGGCACAAAACAGATGAATCTGTTATTCATCACGCCTTTCCAGCGCGCAACCAAAAGCAATCAATAATTGTATCGAAGGCCTCTCAGTAGCCAATGCACCACGGAAAATACAGAAACAAAATAACATCTGACAAAAAAAACGCATTACAGTAGAGTTCTATTCTACCCAAACAGCTCAGGAAAAAGGCGAAACAAATGCCCAATGATCGGCAGGATTTGCAATAATTACAATTCAAAATCCCAGGGCTGCAGCCACATATCTACACATTGGAGAAGAACAGATTTACATTGGCAATGCAATACTGCCTTAATTGGTTCCTTTCCGAGCATTCGAAAACATTGTACCTTCGTCATCAGAATATGGCCCGCCCAAAACGCTAGATCCATCAGGCAGATTATCAGGCAAAGCGTTTGTACTATCACAGCCGCCACTTATCTCTGCAACACTGTTGCCTATAGAGGACTCGGACAACGAAACCAGGCCCATGGTGGCAATTCTATTTGCAATAGCATCCACATCTCTGGTTCCCGAGTAAAAGGCTCCAGCTTCCACTAGCAAAGTATACTCGTCTGATCAGTATTGGTTAGCATAACTGGTAGGACATTCATGAATTGAGAATTAGTTTGGCTCGAACTACTGATAAGTAGTCTCAGAGTCTCTCTAGCACCTTCTCACCAAGAGTCAGCAGTTTCAGGAATCAATGGGTTTACAAGTCTTGGGTGCAAAGGTGGAATAGCACTTGCAATGGTCGGTCCAGCACTGACTAGGTAGCCTTGACCCGAGGAACAAACATCAATGAGTGGAATGTGAACAATGGGGTCACGCATTAAGGGAGTGAAAGTTGGGATTTGCTGTGAACTTGGAATTGGCAACCGAAAGTAAAGGGTCTGGCAGAAAGCCAGGAAAATCCAGCGAGGGGAAGTCAGCCAAACTGAGAGGATGGTAGAGGGCTTAACAGGTTTGGATGGTCTGCTGGCGGATAATAACGGAGGAAGGGGTGGCAGTAAAGGTGATTCAACCGATGAGGTAGATATTTCTGAAGGTGTGGAAGGATATTGCAAACTCGATGTACCTTGGGGGCACCAACAATAGTATGGAGAGAAAATAGGTGGACTAGACAGAACATGAGATACAGGGAGCTGAATTGGTGGCAAGGACAATTTACCAAGAGATTCAAGAACACTAGAGGGTGCCAACGGGCAACTCTTAGCTTCCTGCAATTTTTCATTCCCAGATTGAATGCAAGTCACATCAATGCTGAGTGGCAATGCAGCCATTATGTTATCAACTGCTGAAGATTGGTTGTCCACACGACGCCTTACTTTTCCTGCGTGGCATTCCTTTGAAGAAGACAATTCTTGGGTAGGCCCTCTTTTGAAGGAACTTGATCTAGGGCTGAGACTTCCCTGATAAGCTGAATTCGTTTTAACTGCCAGACTGCCAGTATGTCTGGAACGCAGAGACTTTGTTGTGGAGGTTGAATCAGAGACGTCTGGAGTGGTAGAAGAAGTGGCAAGAGAACAAGCAGGTATTTCCCTGCCATTGCTTCCCACAAGGTAGGCACGAAGGTGAGTTGCAAAGCAATCAAGACGTGACTTGCTGATTCCGGTTAAATCAGCTATAGATGGTTTCCGCTTTAGTATATCTTTCATCTATTATTGAAACAGAAAATGCATTAGTAACCACTGAAAAATATTTCAAAGAACACACACAGACAGACTGACACGTTATTGATCATATGACAACTTCCTTGTATTTTCCCTCCTTCCAATCAATATATTCATGTTCCTGATTAATTGTGGAAAAAATTCAAGAGGGAGGAAGGAAGAAGGAAATCAACTCCTGCAGACCTGGCTATTATTGATTGCAAAGTTGAGTTAATCATCATTTCTATAAATAAGAAAATATGCATAAATATTATTTGCAGTATTTCAAAAACATCATATAAAAAATTCCAAAGCTTAAATTAGTTTTTCTAACCAAACAGTGCACAAGTATGTGCACGCAAATAATCATTCCCCCAAGAAGCTGTTGGCAATACCTTCGCAAGCAATTCAATTCCAAAAGTTTTTGATTTCTCGAGCACCAAAAGTAAAAAACTCTACCATCTGAGATCTTTAAGTTGAAAGATCGGCCAGAACTGTCTGCAGGGATCTCATGAACTTCAACAGCAGGACAATGGGTTTTACTACTTAGGGTGAAACAGCCTTTCTGTACTACCATCATCACCAATGAATGAGAGGCGCAGACCAGAAGCTGGCAATAGTGTAAGATTTAAATCCCCCCTGAAAGAAAAAGGAGAAATGGAAAATGATTTAGCAACACATACCAAAAACTGCAACAAGAAACTGTGCAACATCTTGAATAAAATCATAGTTAGCAGTGAATAATTAAATGCACTATGTCAGCACATAGGGCTTATACCGAGTTCATAATTTTGCATTAATGACATGAATTAGCAGATGACTTGTACGTGCTAGTGAACAAATCAATTAAGTTTTGTGAGGCTAGACAATATAATATCATTTTGGTGTTTGCTGGATCTGGCAGCCCCGTTGGATTGCATTATTCGATCAGTTGCAGGTTTCTTTTTACATGCACCCGAAGCTGGCATAATTGTAGCACATCTAGTAGATATCTGGATTACTTCCACTAAAAGCTTGTTCAATGGACCATGATAATTGCTCCTCCATGGCTTTAACATTTCCATACATCAACAATAATTTGACAAAAGTTCATTCTATATTCACTAATCTTTTTTCCTGAAAACCATCATTAAGTAGCATTGCTTGTGATATTATTAGCGAAAGTATCAAAAGTTAAGGAACATCCCAAGAATACCCTGAAACCATGCTCCAAATGGATTGTGATAAAAATCCTCCAAAACAAATTGTAATGTTCATAACAACAAACTAGAAGAACTAACAAATAGGAAAGGTAATACACATTCAAGAATGCAATGACAAGTTACAAAAGAGCGTCTTGCTGAACTCAAAACATTTTACACGCAACCAGATTGCAAAGGCAGTGTGCAGATTATATCATGAGGTTAGCATGAGGATGTTAAACTGGTATGAAACTACTAACGCTCAGATTCTGATTCAGTTCAAATGTTCTTCCTATATATCCAAAAAGCAGTAGCAAGTTACATTATCATATGTAGGAGATGAAACTACCTTTACTTCCTCATAATTCAGAGATCATAATAGAATACGCCCACTTTACCTACAAGTCAAAAGATATTTTTACTTGGAAGCATGAACATTATCACCACAAATAAGCTAAAACATTTAATCCTGCAAACTCTAAAATTCATCAACTACAAAATATACACACTTTCAAGATACAATTATGTTTAAAAATTAACTCGATGCTGATGGAAAAGCTTTAATGAAATGTCAATAAGAAAACATCTAAGTATGTGCCAGAGTAATTATAGGAAATACAAAGGTTAGAGAATTCTTTTATATCAATAACCAACTTGACAAGGAATGACTGCTAGACAAGTATTCACTTGGTCATACAGCATCATGAAGCAAAACCCAGTATGCAGAATGTCATTTCTAGTCTCTAGATGAAGCAGCCATAAAACAGCTGTAATCGACAGTCATTCCATAGGAGCCAAACATTCATCTGAATTATGTTATCAAACGATCCTTGTGACTTGAGTTCATTGAATTAATAAAGCAATAAATGCACAAATTGTCCTACTATCAGATGGTAATCCAAGAGGTTAAAGTACAAGATGAATAATGCGCTTAAAGTACAAGATGATACTATTGGAACATAGCAGAGGAATGCATAAAACATGTAAAAATTATTTCAAACATATGCGAAATGCACAAGGACAAGCTCGCAAAGAGATATGGTTGGCGTATACATGATATCTGAAAAATACATCTGAAAACTTACAGGTACAATTACATTGATGATATACTGCAAACAAACATGAAGTATAGTTTAATTCAGCTGCCTGCTTAGGATATTAATTGCATAACCGTGTGAATGATTGGATCAATTAACATTAGACAGTGAAAGAATCATCACATTGGTTATATCTTCACACACGAAGGGGTTGTTCATAAATCAATTTAGCATGCTCACACTTCACATAAATATAAACATAAAGCACCACACAAGTAGTCTCACAAGTCAGAATATCAAGCTCGCACAATTATATGAAACTATAAAATAACCCCAATTAAAGAAATCAGAGTACAATTTAAACAGATTAAAAAATAGAACCGCAGCTGCAGCATAACGCGGTAGAATTAAAGCATTGGAAACAAGATAAGAAACATGCAAACATTCAACTACCAGAGTCTGTCACTGTTTCCACACACAAACCTCAATCAATACAATAACTCAAAAAACACAGCACATGAATGCACAGACAAAATAAACAGTCCAGTATCCGTATAGAATTCAATTACCTTATGGTAGTCGGGCACAATAGAGTCCCTTGCTTGTTAATCTTCCCAACACGAATCGAAACCAGAGGTATGCAGAAACACCTAGCTAGCCTACCAACCTCTGACGGCTCAAAGTGCTATTCAACAGAACAAATCAAAACGAAATCAGACATCTTAATTACAAAAGATAAATGATAAAAACAAACATTAACCAAACTTAGTTACCTGGCTGAGATGTGCTAAGAGCCGGTCCTCAGCCACGCCACTGGAAGCATTCAGTTTCAACAACGGCTTTAACCTCTCGTCAGCTCTACAAGCTCCCATGACCTGCATGTCTAGAGCTTGCAGCCACTGCAAAACCCTATCTTCACGATCATTCCTTTGAAGCAACAAATCTCCGTCTCCTTGGTCCACTAGAATGTCCGTCAATCGCTCCGTTAACCCAGCCTCACTTGGCTCGCTCCGCTCTGCCGAAACCCTGCCAGATCCCGCGGTAGAGGTTCCACCGGCGCTCGATATCGACGATGAGTCGTCGAAATCGTTAACGTTTGATTGTTCACCGTGATCTTCGTTGAATTCTTGCTTTCTAGAATTAGCCATCAGACAATTTTTAAAAAATTAATAAAATCCAGACTCAAATTCGAAACCCTAAGCTTCAGTTTCTCCTTGAAATGGAATCCGATTAAGAAATTAAAAAAGGAAAAGAAAAAGAAGATCGAATTGTTATTGTAAAGCAGGTATTTAGAGAGAGAAAATTAGGAGATAGTCTTAGAGAGAGAAAAAATATCTGGCACAGAGGAAATGCTGGTGGCTTGGAAAAAACCAAGTGAAACGGAGGGAGATATAAATTACCTGCCCGGATTCGAAAGAGTTTTTCAAATTGCGATTTGTGTAGTTTATGTGTCCGGGCGTGGTTTCATAGGGGCCACGTCAGAACTTCGGACGTAGAGGCCCAGGGAAGGCGATGTATGTGTCGCTGCATCAATGTTTAAAGATTGTATTTTTTATTATTTTTTATTTTAAAATTTTATTTTATTTTTAATATTAATATATTAAAAAAAATTAATAAAACAACTATTCAACTACAATGCGTATGTAATCTTTTTAGGTCGAGAGACAGGGCCACGAGCCCAATAGGATGCATGCTAATTGCTGGTTGCTGCAGAAAGAGGAGGTTAAGCCTATATTTGGAAGTCCAGTTTAAAATGGAGGTTTGTTAAAATTTATTTTTTATATTTTTTATTTTTAAATTATTTTGATGTATTGATTTATAAACTACACTTCTTTCAACATCCATATATTAAGGTAACTTTTGAGATTGTAATTTTTAAAAAAAAATTTTTAGATGTAGTTTTAAAAAATATATATTTTAAAATTCACTGTGAGATAGATTTTTGTATGAAAAATAAATTTTTACAAGAAAAAACATGTAATTTAAGCTTATAAGAAACCAAGGTTTTAAAGGCAATGTACGGTCTGGTATAAAAAATAAAAATTATTTAGTTACTAAATGATTTTAAAATAGTAAGTTTAAAAAAAAAATGTGCTCAAAAATATTGTAAGATAAAATTTTACATGTAAAATAAAAAAATAAAAATTATTTTTAAAACTTTTACAAAATCAATATTTAAAATATAATTACATGCAAGACCAGTATAAAAAATAAAAACTATCTATCTATTTTTATATGATTTTTGAAAAAATAAAAACTATCACCATCCTAGGAGGGCGACAAAAGTGCAAAAATAAACGGTGATTTGTGCTTGATAAATAGAGGAGAGACCGATTATAAGCGGGATATTATTTTGCGTCTCATAATCCCGAAACTACTCAATTTATAAAGCTTGAAAGCGACAGATTCAACAGGAATGCAAAGTTAGTTTCGGGAGGCGGTTTTCCATGGACTGGGACGGGGACTGGTAGTTAACTACGTGACATCATATGTTACTGTGGGTCCCACGTAAATAATTTTGATTTATTGACTGTGGAGACTGGAGAGGAATGTACAATTGAGGGTGAAGAAATGGCATATTCTCAAATGCTGTTTTCAAAGCAAAAGGTCATCCAACCATTACTGTACTTGAAGCAGTCTCTTTCCATGGCCCACGAAAAGATCAAAGTAAAGCAGCATTGAGATGGACTGACTATGTGCACCATAAAAAAAAATATTTTAAGAAAAAAAATAGCATTGTTTAAGCAAATTGATAAAATAATACAGATTAAAAAAGTTTTAAGCGGGGGGCATAATATTGTGAGATGTCACTGGTATAAATAGAGTATTTTTAAAGAAATTGCTCAACGAGTTGGTGAAATTACAACGGGAAAAAGGACAGAAACAAATATAAAAATATTCCTGATATCATTAAAAAAAAATTGATAAAATAAATATAACAACTAAAAAATATCAACAATCTTTACCCATAATCAAATGAGAAATTACAATTAAAAAAAAGATAAAAGAAAAAAAATCCCAAAGATTAAGGGTGTTTAAACCTGTTCTAGTCTGGTTTATATTAAAAATCAAATCGAACATTTGTTTGCAATTAAAAAAACAAATTGAACATGGTTTTTTAATTTATGAAATTTTCTATCCAAATTAAATATAAAAATCAATCCATAGTATGGTCTGGGTTGATTTGTTTATAGACAACTACTTTTAAATGGGTTTGTTTTTTAATTATTTAAATGACCCCATACTAAATTAAGCTTTGATAATTTCTTTTTGGGCTTAGTTTTTGGGGGGGTTTTTTATATATTTTAGTTTTGAAATTTATGACCCAACCAGATGACTCATGCAACCAAAAAACATTTAATTTTTTCACATGGCATCAAATTTAATTATTCATACTTGAATTATCCAATATCAGACATTAATTTTTTCAATTGATAGCAATAACTGCAACCCAAAAATCTAAACCATGTTCAATGGTCTAGCACATGGGTTCGATTTAAACATATCTAAATCTCTTAACATAGATCACAAAACCAGCAACAAGAACCAAAAAATCAACAACGAGTACAGGATAGTAAGAGTGTGTTTCCTGCAAGTTCTTGGCTTGATTGCAGAATATGGGAACTTAAAGGCATCCGACTAATTAAAGGACAACAGATATGATCCAAGGAGCCTGCGTATGTATTTGTATTAAAAGTGAAGGTTGGGTATGGGGACTCACTAAAAAAATAAAAAAATAAAAAAAATTAATTTTTTATTGTTAAGTTTTGTATCACAAATAGATTATACCCAACCACAATCTCAACCATAAAAACTAAAATAAACACACTCATCAGCATGCACAAACCATGGGGACTTGAAGGCATTCGGCAAAGAATCATATGAAGCATGCATGGTATTTTAAAACTTAAAAACAGCTTGAAGTATCAAGTGTAAATATTCTTCATCGGATTTGTTTAAGACACTGGATTTATTTCACCGTATAAGCAGCATGTAATTATAATAATATGCTGATATTCAGAAAATTGAGAGATATGATAGGAGTGGGATGTAAAATTAGGGAGATTGATACTGCTTGTTTGATTACTGGTCGGCGTATACTTCTCAAAATTAGAAATTGTTGCAATTCTCCATGATTATAGTATTGAAATTAGAAATTGACGCAATTCTCAAAATTATAAATTGATACAATTCTCTACTTATGATTGATTTTGTCAAAACGAATTCCTTCATCAAAACCCAGTTTTAACCTTGAAAGTCTATAAATTTAGACAATTAAAACCAGCAATAAATTAAAATAAAATAAAAACATATCGAGAGGTAATAGAAAGAGACCTAAGAGGAGAGGTCACAACAATTGTCAAACAAATGAATCGACGGGCTGAGGGAGATCGGGGAGTGTCACGGGGTCAAACAGGAGAGAGGGGCCAGCGGAGGTGGGGAGTGGCTCTCGATAGTAATTTAGGGTTAGCTGAAAATTGTCTATTTATTAAATCTTAGGTGTACCGATCTGACTTGCCTGTTCAATTAATTTCAGTTTTTTTAAAAATTAAAACTAAATGTTTCTTCTTCTAAGTTGATTTTTTTTTTAGATTGTTTTTTTTTTTTCTCAATTTTTTTTTTTATTTTCTTTGCTGGTCTTTTTTTCCAACATCCCTATGAAGAAGTTATGCTAAAGCTTAGTTCTGTTTAATCAACGTTATTAAAAAGATCTTGATGAGGTAAGGATTAGCCTTCACTTTATATTAAAGATAATGAGCTACCTGCCACATGTAATCTACCTCGATCATTAGTTATTATATTTGACATTGTTAAATTTTATTTTCGTCAATATCTTTTTTATAGTATAATAAGGATGTAATTGGAGCTTCAATATACATTTAAGTTTTTTTTTTTTTTCTTTCTTCTCTTAATTGATCACTTATCTTTTAAAAAATAGTATATCCTATTCCGATTATTTTTTTTTTTGTGTTAAATTCATCTTATTTCATCCATATTTAAGATTTTTTTATGACATCAATAATGTCATAATTAGAGTTTTGACATGCCTCAATCGATTTTTTTTTTTCTTTTTTTCTCTCCTCTCTCCTCATGACTACTCATTTGACAATTTTTTTAAGACACCATGTTTCACATTAACATCTTAAAATGTCATGTTTTCTAACTATAATATGTATCAGATTGTGTTATTTATATATAAAAAAATTATTAGCTTTTTTTTTTTCAAATGAAATAAGCAAAAAAAAAGAAAAGAAGAATGGGGCGACTTTGCTCATTCACAGAACGAAACTCATTCCGGGCTACTGGATGAGGAAGCAATTTACCGCATCCGATTTTTGCAAAAGTTTAATCATGGGCCATGGTAGTGTCCGTGGGCATTAACATGAGGATTGAGGAGCATCCTTCAACACACTGCTTGCAAATGCCAAGGCAGCATTACAGTGAAGTATAAGGCGGCCGCATGTATACTTTAGAAACATAAGAAAAGCATAAAATACCAACACTTCAGCCGGCAATGACTTGTGATGTACTGGTCGTCTGAAGATGAAGCGAAGCAAACATCAGGATTTTTTTCCCTTAAAAAAATGATACAATTTGGTTAAAACTCCAGAAAAATATAACACATTTTCTGACGTTGATTAAAAAAATTTAAAAAAATAAAATAGCGTAAACATAACTGTATTTTTAAATATCAGTTTTGGTACAATCGACAACCTTATTTAACTTAAAAAAATTAACCTAAAAATTTTATAAAAAATTTAATGACCATAAAATAAAATTTAAAATCCAATAACCAAAAAAATAAAAAAAATTAAGATAATATAAACAAGAAATGAATGAGAAAAAATAATCACAAAAGAAACACACTAATAATCTATTTTTTTAACACTAAATGAACCTGTGTTAGAAAAACAGCTGAACTAACAGCTTACCACCAAATAAGATCGTAATTAACCTAAAATTAACTCTGAACAAAAACTCATAACCAAATTACAATATCATTTAATGATCTTTCAAGATATAATTAAAATCATCTCATCTATATTTGTTCTTACAGTACCAAGTAATTAAACAACAAAACATCAATATATTCCTGGTGATTTATTTTTTCTTACCTTTCTTTTCTCATGCCAAATCATATTCATCCATGTATCCCGGTTGCATGTTGTCCTCAAACTATATTGTTTGTCTAATATTTTTCTAATATGTGTTATGTTTTCAAAATTTATTAAAGGGTGTTAGATATAACAAAAGACCCCAAATTCAGTTGGTTTGCTCAAAATTTTCAAGACAACAACCATAATTTCAATGACCATCCATATCAAATCATAATATTGCCAGGCACTATCTGTATACCCATTAAACGGTCACATTCTGTCAAACTGGTACATCACTTGCTCTTCTTTGGTTCGGCTGCATAATCATTAATTAGAGCCTCAACATCTTTCCAGAACAGGCCCTCCACCAAAACTCCATCCTTGGTGAAGCTGTAGAAAAGAACTATGGTGAGATACCTAGTTCACTTAATTAAAATTTTGCGCGTGCACTTCATTAAAATTTTGTGGTGTGAGTGTGTGTGGGTGTCCGCGTGGCAGAGAGATACCACTGGGTGACGCTTTTGGTAAACTGAACTGGTTTCCCTGCAGAAATTGATTTAGGATCTGCACTAGCTATGGTAAGCGTGTACTCATCAGAAAATCTTGGCAATTTTGAAGAGACCACTAAACCTGTGCTGGTGAAAGATCCCTGTACAAAAACGTTGAGTATTGGGTTACGCAGCCCAAAAAGGAGGGATAATTTTAGGAGATAGATTGGCTGGCATTAGCAAAAAAATAATGAAATTTATGCTAATGAAAATTAAAACAAGTACGATTTTATGATAGAAAATGCACCTAAAGCATCTGGCAATATTCATAGACATGCATGAAAGCCAAAAACCCGTAGGCAGAATTCTTAGTCCATAAGAGAATCAAAAACAGATTAACATGATATATAAAATAAATCTATCTGGATATGTACATTTAAGAATAAAGCATGTTGTAGAATCTTGCAACTATTTCAGGTTAGGATTTATAAAGGGCAACTTCTGTAAAAGGTAATGAAACTTTCAGGCTGCGATTGAAAGTGTTTTTCAAAGTGAGCTTGGGCTGAAAAAATCATCAAACTAGACTTCACTGTCTTTGATGTTTTTTCAGCCCAAACATGCTTTTACAGTGAAGATCGATTGTGGAAACAGTGAAGTCTAGGACTATGGTATGGACAGAGGTTAGTCATGAGTTTATGCAACAAAATCTACAAGCATATCACCCCAGCTCGAATTCAACTTTACAAATACAGTGAGTGGTCAATAAGAAAGTCAAGAAAAAAAAGCTAACCCAATTCTATATTTTTATTCTAGGGGAAAAAATAGATTAAAGAAAAAGGTCATACTAACTTCAAATAGGAGGACACATATTTAGCTAGCACGTGGGAAGGAAAGGTTTAATCATAAAAGTCGAAATAGATTACTTGTTTTCAGAGCGAGGGGAGAACACAGAAAATTATGACAACTTTCCCCCTCCTTGACACCCTAAGTTTGAAAGTAAAAACTGCTATCCTGCACGAGACTGGAATTAAGAAACCCCCATCCCCCCAACCCAAAAAAAGAAATTCTCCCTTCTCAGACAACATTGAAGAGTTCATTCTCCTTCCTTCCCTCTCCTCAAAACATCACCCATCAAAACATATTGTAAAAGAGACAAAAGAGAAACAGAAATTACAAAGAGGAGTTGCAATATGAAAATACATGCTCTTCACAGTGACAGAAAAAGGGTGAGAACCCTCGAAAAATGCCTATCAACTAATCAAGATTGAGAAGTCAACAATAGACATCACTAGAAAACAATGGCTAATGTACCAAACCAAAAGGCAGAGATGACAAGCGTTGGAATGCTTAGCTATTGAATATTAATTAAACAATAAATGAAGAGTATGCAGAGATATAAACAAAGATAAGGAAAAAAGAAGCCATGTGCATATGCAGGAGAAATGCAGTAAAAATTATAATAGCTGCTTCTAAACCTAGCACACAGAAGAAGATTCAAAGTTGACCATTCGACACAAAAGCTAAAAAACACTAGTTTTTCAAACACAACTTGGTAAGAGGGGGATCCTTTAGCTTATCTCAAATTCCAAAGTCTAAAAAACAAGAATATTGAGATCACATTTGTACATCTAAAAATTATCCCGTGCTAATCGGTCATTACATGATATAAAATAGACATTAAAACACCAACAAAATATCTTAATAACAACCACATGCACAATTTTTATTTAATAGTTGCAGCTACTGTAACAAAATGCATACAAGTTAGAAGTTTACCTTGGGAGGATAAGTAACTAAGATAGCATTCTTCTCTTTTAAGTGGATGATCAGCTGCAACAATCCATTGAAGACTATATACTTGCCAGAGTCAAGGATTAAACAAATCTGAGTTTAAAATCTTCACATTACCAATCAGTACCTTTCAAACACAACCATGCATTTGTTTGCCAAGAAATAGAAAACAACAACTTTGAAACAATGTTTTTGTAGTGAGCAGTAAGAGACCGTACCCTACAGGCTTACAAAAGTAATGATTATTTCCATGAAAAGATAATCCTCGAAATCACTTCCCGAAAAATCCCATCCATTGAATGAGTGGATTCCACCGGGGTCACACAAATCCAATGGTTGAGATTTTTTTAAAAACCATTTTGGGAGGATCCACGTTAAGATTAGCACAATTCTCAGTTTCACAAACATTAAGAATATGTTACCCAATAATTCATCCCCTAATTGAGTTCTTTTAGTTTAAAAAACAAGCTTAAGATTCTAAATCTCAACCGGTTTCAAAAATTCAAAACTCAACCCAAGACAGGCCAGATAGTAGCACTGGAGAACATAAATTATTCATTGAAAAAAAAACCCTCCAATTTTTTCAACCTGTTTAAACCTGAGAAACATAAATTACTAAATTCTATAATTTCATTCCACGCAATTGCAACCCACCAAACACAAATAAGAATCAAACTAAGTTAAAATTAAATCACTGATTAAAAAGGATATAAAACGATGCATCCGATCAAAAAATCCCGATTCTGAGGGAACTTCTTGTTGTAGAACTGAGCAAAGAGAGCAATCACTATAATAATCGTCCCAAAAAACAACCTTATATTGCTCATCCTCACATCTTCTTCGTATCCACGACTCGTAACAATCTACAACTCAAAATATAAACATCACCGATTAGGAAATTGAAATCAACTATTCTATGGTGAGGAGGTTTAGGGTTTATGTTTTATGTGTTACCTCGGAGACGGATTCGTCCAGAATGTGCTTGATTGAGTGGTGATCTAAGAGATTTGCCTTCTTAGGTTTCTTGTTTGCCATTTCCGTTTTCTTTTCTTGCATTTTTTACAGGAAACGAGAGGGAAATCTGGGAGATTTTTTTTCAAGTCAGTTTTGTTTGTGTAGAGGATTATGAGGCGTAGAAGAGACTCAAGCAAGACAGTGGTCGTTTTTCTTTCTAGTCTTGGCTGTGCCCGGTGGGCAACTAATGCACGGTTGAAGGGTTTTGGGAAGTGAAACGGCGCCGTGTTGACGTGTTTGATTATAAAGTAAATTATTTATTTGGCCCTGTATTGTTAATCAAATAACTATTCAGTCCCTTTTCGAAACAAACTTGACATTAAATCCTTATTTTTTCATATCTGATGGCAACTCGATTTTTGTGTTGGTTTTTCATCACAATTAAATTATGTGTTTGCCTAAGCTATCCTTCATTGTAGTCTCCAATCTTACCTCCTATAAACAAAATTATAAGTGGTGATTTAGAAATTTTAAAAAAACAAAATATCAACTTTGCTCAAAAAACTAACTTACAAAACTACTAAAAACTAAATGGTGACTTTCTCTTGTGTTTTGTGAATTGGATGAACGTCTACTCGTGTTGACGGGTTTGATTATGAAGTAAAACGGCACCGTGTTCACGTTTGATAAGGGCCGTTTGGTAAGTGTATTGTTAGCGTTCCTCCATCTCACTACAATGGTGAAACTGTTATGTTACGACTAAAAAAACTGATCGTTAAAACTTAAAAAATTGCTATTAACAATTGATAAAGGCGCTACAGAGCAGAATCATTATAGTCATTCTCATAATTTTATTGTTTTATATGAATCTATATTATTATTATTTTTTAATTCACAACTAATAAAACTGTTTGTTAAAACCTAAGACATTATTATTAACAGTTACTAAAAACATTGAATGGCATGACTAGATTGTTGTCGCCACACCCGTAATTATTATTTTTTAATTTTATGGTGGTTTATTTTAGATTTTAGATTTTTTTTCAACTTATTTTTTTATTTGGTTGTATATATATATATATATATAAGAGGTTATCCTGATCTCATGTCCCGAGTTACAAGCTTAACAGGTTGACCTGTATTAACTTTGTTCATTTTTTAACTTGAACTTTTTAAACTAGGCAATATTTTTTATCATTTGATTTCCATTGTGTTTAATTTTATGATTGAGTCATTAGTTTGACAAGTTGACATGAGTTGAATTAATTTTATTCTTTTGGTTGTTTTTCAATTAAATATATATTCTTTTCAATTTTATATTTCAATACCATGTTGTTTATGAATTATTATTTTTTTCAATTTGCTTTTCGTAGAGTTATCACGGTCTCATATATTTATTTTCTTGATTTCAACATTCAACATGGAATCTGTTGGAAATAGAACTTTGTAGTTTTTTTATTTACTTTTTATGGAGTTATCTCGAACTCATGATTCAGATCATGTTTTAACATACTAGCCCACTATGATGAGGTTTTTTTTATGATTATGTTTTTAAGAAATTATTTCAGTTTACCTTTTAATATTAAATTAACTAGAAATTGAGTGAAGTTTTTTTTTTTCAAATTGTTTTTTTATAAAGTTATCTCAATCTCATGAACCAGGTTGTAAGTTTGGTGGTTTAACCAAAATTAATCAGATAATTTTTTTTTTAATTTTATCATTTAATATTAAATTGATTTAAAATTAACTTATAATTTATCTAGATTTTTTTTATAAAATAATCATGGTTTATGGTTTCAGACATGAGTTGTAAAATTTAATAAATTAACTCAATTAATCTAATATATAATTATCTTAATATATTTTAAAAAAATCCATGATACCAACATTTAAAAAAAAAATCATCACTTTTTAAGTCAACGATTCGAAAAAAAAAAATCATTAGAAAACATGCCAGCAAAATATTTTTTTACCCATAAAAAAAATTGATCGTGCGGCCGAATGATACAGTATTTCACTAAAAACAGTTGCCGACCAATAATTGCTCGACCCAACCTTTATGCACAGCATACAGCGCCTCCGCACAACTCAATGGGGGTGTTGGATCAAAACCACGCAAGTTAACCCAGTAAAATACGATGCACCAAAAGAGCCCAGTTATTCAACTCATGCCAACTTTTTTTAAGACTTGGTGGACTGTCACCCTGCCGGTAGCCTCCTCAATCTTATAGTTCTCGATCCCGGGCTCCCTCAAGTCTCGACCATTAGTTAGTAAACTTGTCAAGATTTTTTATTATTTTTTAAAGCGCAACTGTCACATGTTTTTGTATGAAAAACGTATCTGTATAGGATTATTCTTTTCAATGATTCTGGGTAAAGCAAGCAGCATTAAGCTTCGCCGCTTGTGGTATAAATTACCTGAATTGAATTTGAAGAAGTTTCCAAATAATCAACTGAGTACCTTGGCACTATTACTCCGTAAATCTTTCTTATTTCGAAGTCAGAGCCTAATAATGCTAGCGGAGATGCAATGACAAAGCTCCAATTAGGCAAGCCTTGTTCTCCCTGTACCAGTGCCACCCTTAGTGAGCAACATTCGAGCACCCCTGACAAGTTCTTCCTTGATCATGAACAGAACAGCAGCTGCAAGAACACTTTGTACAATTTTCGTGCTCATGCCTTTATAAAACCCATGGAGCCCTTCATAGCGAATCATCTTGAGGATCGCATCCAATGTACCTGGAGCAAAGGAAATGAACCGAAAAAACATCATCCAGATGAATTCAAGGAAATTTTAAATTAACGGATATGTAGTAGAGTTCTCAAGCATAGATGGTAAAGGAACTAGGGGCGCAGTGTTTTTTCACTGTCCACTACCTGTTGGCCACAGCATCCCAGCCAAAATCGCTAAAGATGCAACGATTTTGAGGTTGCATGGTTTATCATATGTGTCCACCATGCAAAAGGCTATGCCGAAAGGTAACTTTATTACACAATTAAAATTCACCAAAATAGTTCAAACCTTCATAATGATGTCTTTTGTCTCCAGTTGTAGTTTGCTTTGCTTGAAGCCTTGACTGCAAAAGCAAAGGGATCAATAAGGAATCAGAGCAGTCACCCTAAGAAAGTCGGAAACAAACCTACATGGAAACATCAATCTACTTGACGAGTGCAAGATTTTCAGAAAAAAAGGTAAGGACATTTGGAATTTTGCTGACCAAATATTTGATTTATCATTCACTTTTTTGTCTTCATATTTATTTTTCTTCTCTCCCTAAGACAATTGAATTCTGAGTCAAGGACCGTGTTAAAAATTATTTGCAGAAAAGACTTTTCTGCTTTCAGCTTTCTGATGACCTAAACTGCATGGCACAGCCTGATGTCTTTGAGCAATTGATAAGGCTACACTAAACTTTTAGTTGCTGTAAGCCTATGTCATGCAGTAGTTATTAGTTTTGGCGAGGGAATAATTTTGTGATTTCACTGGAAAACCCTTAAGGCAAATCAGTTTCCAAGTCTGTGTAGCAGTAGCTGTAGCAATAGCAATAGCAATAGCAAAATCATTTCATCTACCTTTACCACTAGAAGAGGATATGTTACAACAGTAGCTCCAAGCTTTGCTAAAGCTCCAAGAAGAAATATCTGGCAAAAAATCAGGCAATTTATTCAGCTATTAAAACAAGCCACTGAAATAGAATGGATGGCAAACAGGTATGTGACTGCTGAAATAAAAGCTTAGAGAATAGCAAACATTAAGAAGTGTGAACATTGAGAACTAAAGAAACTGAAATGAAAGCTAACCTCCAAAGCAGTGACTCCGGTGTCACCCTGCTTAACCAAGGCACGCTTTCTCTTCAGCTTCTTCAACATGGTTTCATACAACATGAATTGCATTGAAGGGTTGCTGACCTGCAAGTAAATAGCAGGGAAATCAGTGATAATCCTTAACAGATTTAAGAATCAATTGTTACATACCATGATTAATGTTGGGAATACACCTTTCCAAAAGCCCTGAATTCCAGCTTCATCATAGAGTTCTTGAATCTGTAAACATTATCTTCATTAAAGAAAACACGAAGGCAAAACTCTTGCATTATGCCTCCCATCAACAAGGTAGAACATATTTAAACCATAAACAAATATATGTAATGAAGCAATATGACAAAGCTGTCCATATATAGGTAAATAAAATAAAATTGCAGCTAACAATCTGATTCTATAAACTATTTCTTGATGGGAGATTTTTTCTTTTTATTTCCTTATTCACCCCTAGCCCAATAAGCACTGCTTTTAAAGCTTGGGGAGGAAAGCACATGTATAGTTTCTCTTGTTAGACCAATTATTCAATAACTTTGCATGAGGTTGAAATCCTCAAGACTTGAACCTATGCTCTTATAGTTAAACTCTTAAGACTATTAACAATTCAACAACCAATAGCCCTGGCCCTTCATTATTCTTTTGCATTGCTTCCATTTCAGAATCACAGCACATGTTTATTTAGTTATGCACACATGCAATAGGGTAATATACATCTAGGAGAAAGAGTTTCCAGCTAAATTCTTAACATCAACCACGCTTTCCTAGCATAAGTATAATAATAGTAACTTCTTCGAGTTTCAGATGAGTAAGTGAATAAGAGCTGTAAATTGACATTTAACTGCACCTACCGCATGGCCAGTTCCATAAGGAGGACACTCTATTGGATCTAATGCTTTTTCATCTGGGGCAATGGATGAGTGACCTGGCTGAGACTTATTTGAGTTCTTCGTATGAGTCTGCAACATGAAAGCAGTTTCAACTTCAAATAGCAAGCTAGTAGAGCAACAAACTTGTGTATCATTGAGTTCTATATTTGTATAGCTGTTTTATAAACAGTCACAATTACATATAAAAAATACGGGCACTAAACATATAAAAAAGTGTGAATGATTTAAGAACAAAGACTTGGCTTAGCAGCAGAGTAAATTTTGCGTTATTTCCATGCTTTAATGCATATTTAGACAATCATTGTTGAGATTAGGACAATGTGTTCACTAGAACATCTAAGATAAAAACTTGATATGGCAACTAGCTCTTTACCTGCATACGTGTAACAACTACCCATATGGGGTTCGTCAACAGCACATTTGTGCACCTATACAAAGAAAGCATCAAGCATGAAACCATAAGAGTCACAAAGAGCAAAGAGAATCAATAAAAACATGGATCAAAGTGCAACTGAAGTTTGAGCCAACTTGTTTTGATTTTGCAGTTCAGTGATAAAGCCAATGCCATAACTGTTCTATGCAGTGAATTAGAATTGAAGAAAACCTTACAAAATTTTACCTAAGCATGTAAACAATACTTGTTAGACACAGATATGATCTGCATGATTGAAAATTATTGTCCCCCCTGTGATTGCGGGAGCTGGACATGACTCATTGTTGCAACTGATAACAACCTTGTGGCCATTCACAGTAACAATGAAATGCAATAACTATTATAGGCAGTGTAATAGGATTGAAGAAACGCTATGTACAAAAAACTTAACAGACACGGATATAGCCCCCTGCCTCTTCAATGCTCTGACAGTTCACAGATACAACGAAATGAATTCATACATACTCTATAAACAAAGTAAATTACCCAGCTAAGGCAGCCACCACAAGCGATGATAACATCCCAACTGATCCATCACCAATTCCATTCCTCTTATTTTCACGAGCTATAGCTTCAGCTCTATCCCTGAATATTTGATAGAAATAATAGTAAACACCCTGTATCATAAAAATAAAAGATAATAAGAAATCACAAAACTATGTAAGAAAAGTAAGAAAAATTATGCAAGCCAAAATTACTAAGAAAATTCATCCTTGAAAAGCAAAGAAGAGAAGAAAAATATACATAACAAGTATCTCAGAACAGTATTATTGCACCCTGACAAACACATATGCATTAACAGGACTTTGATTTCAAGTCTTATAACAATTTTAAAAATATATATATTATTCACTAAAGTTTTTGTGTGTACATGCAATCAGTCCTGCGAAAATATCTAAATTCTTTGCGTGAATCATCCTTTTACGGATTAACAGTGATTTAAGGTTTTGCGTTTAAGAAGATAACCTGATAGTGGAAATTAAAAAAATATTAGAACCCCGAAGGATGGTTAGTGGTATTTACCCTCAGCATTAGAAGAGCTATAACTTGGAGTAACAAAGAGACATGCACAGTATGTCACGGACTCACAGCATTGAAAGCACATTTTTCACCGTCCAAGGGAGCACACACCATTTTCATTGAGAATCACATTCTCTAACTGAACTATTCTTGGATAGACTGGAAAATAACTTACCAATAGATACACAAACTTGCAAATATCTGCGTATCCTGCCAAACTTTATTTCAATTTCCAGATCACCCAAATTATAGCGTTACCCTCCAAATGAGCATGAAATGAATTGGTAACTAAACTAAATTAATATCTAACCTGTATGGGGCTTTAAATTATTATTGTTGCTGCATAGGTTCTAGTTTCTATTGCACCACATATAGACAGCCAAACAACACGTTAACATCTCATTCAACCAAAAGGCAAATTAAGTTAATTAACATCTTTTTTTGTTCCTTTCAACCAAAAAAAATTGAAGCTGTTTAAATCAATTAAACAATGCTAGCAAGAAAGAAAAGAGTTGAAAAGAAAGTTAAGATGCTAAAATTGCTTCACCTGAGAACAAGCTGTACCTACAATCGATGGCGCTAATCCGCTATACAATCGTCCCCATCCTTCATTCTTAACTACCTACATATCATCCAATCAAAAAACTAAAATTTAAAACTAGAGCCTTAAAGATCTAAAAATAACTTTATCAAAATTTGAAGACAGCAACGGCTTAATAATAAACCACATAAATGAAAAGAAAAGGAAGAAAATCGAGAGCAAAACCTGACACATTTGCGCAAGGGTTCCATGCTTCCTCTTCGCCTTTTTCACATCACGCTCCGTTTGTTGCCGGGTATTTACCTATACAGATCAAATAATTAACAACAGATAGAAACAGAAACGATTCTCTTAAAGAAAAAACAAAAGCAAAAGAACTCCAAAAACAGCATAAGAGATCGCGAGATGTACAGTTTGAAGAGGATAAGTAATAAGCTGAGCTATGATCCCACCGCCAGCTCCGGCGAGTCCATTGATCAAGGCGTCCGACATGTCAACTTTCCCTAGTTCCCCGGGAGAGAGTAGAGGAAGGAAAGGGAAAGACAGAAAGAGAGATCTGAATTTAAAGAGATAGAGAGCGCGTAAGAGAGAGATATTTGTTAAAAACAACCCAGTAATCTTTGACCTTGGCTGTAGCGGAGGAGCACCTCACACATTACTTGACGGGGTGCCCCTCGCTATCAAAAACTACACATGTTTTATACTTTTATTAATTCGACTGTTCCGTTTTGGAAAAGCATGTCTCAGCTCAGTAACGGACAGTTTTTGGTTGTTGAGACTATGCCATTTTACCCTTTTGTCCTCTCTTGGTGGTTGCGGATTTTATTTTTATTTTTTGGAGAATTTATCCTTTTCAAATAATTGAATATTGATTGTCTCGATAAACTTGGAAGAAAAACTATTGCGGTGATACTGTTTGTGAAAATATTAGGAGATTCACGTGTCTTGTATTATGAAACTTTATCTGTTACATCGGGCGTTGTTAGGAGACAGGTGTTTTTTCTTTCTTTCTTTTCTACTAGTCAGGGGTATTTTTGGGTCAATATAACTCAACAGGATCTCTGCCTCCAAGGTTGTACAAAAACAAACATTGAAGACAACTAATCTTTGCCCAAAACTCGAACACAAATTCCAATTCCTGCAAATCTCATTGTGTCTGGATTTTGGAGAAAAAAAAAGCTACTGCAGAAATTACTAGAACAGCCAAAGCCAGGAATGGTTTAACTATTCATGAGATATGGCGGGGTCAATTTAATTATTTATATAAACAATAAACTTAATTAAAATATTATTTTAATTGTTGTATTATTAGTTTTATGTTGTGTCTCGGTGATTAATGCATTGAGTCATTTGGAGGTTGCGGATTTAAGTCTTCATGGGAGCAAAATTGTTCGCCTCCAATAGACAATAGACGACCTCTTGACTCTTTAATCTCTATTTTTCTTCAAAAAAAACAGAGAGAAGGGACGGCCATGTGCCTCCCTCGGACCACGTGTTTGGATTTTTTTACACACACGTGCCATTTAGTTTTTTTACTTTTATTTTTTTATCCTTTGAAGTTTTATTTTTCAATTTAATTTTTTAATGTGTGTTTTTTTTTTAGGTTTTTTTTTGGCTTCTTTTTTATCTTTTGATTTTTTGATATAGAGTTATTTATATAGTTTTATTATTTGATATTGGGTTGATTGTAAATTTTTTTTTATTTTATAGTAAAAAAAATTTACCCTTTTTTATCTTTTGTTTTTTTAATTGTTTTTTTTAATATAAGGTTTTTAATTTCTTGATGGTTTTTTTTTTAATTTTATTTTTTTAATATAAAATTTTTATTTAGTTTTATCATTAGGTATTGGATTGATTTTTTTTTTTTGATCGAACAAGGTTATGTTAGGATAATTTCTATACAACTTAATTTAAAACTGAAGCTATGACTTGAGTTTTGATTTTTAAAATATATATTGTTGTATAAATTTTATGATAGTTATAAAAAAGTTTTTAAATTATCCTCGCAGTCGCCTGTGTAATTTCATTTCAATTGTGTCACTTATTCTCTCTTAGCAACTGTAAAATTGATATGTTAGATAAAGGTTGTCAATTCTGTTTTTATTTTATTTGGAGTAATCAAAATATTTCATATTAATTTAAAAAATAAAATAAAATAGAATAATTTTCATCTTAATTTTGGTTTGTTTTGAATTTTTCAGCTAAATTCCGTCCGGAATATTCCTATTTCATTTCACATGTTTCGTTCCGATCTTAAAAAGCCATTAAAACAAATTGAACCTGATTCAATTTAATTAATTAAATCACCCAAGTATAAAAACTATTTTTTCATTACCATTCTCAATAATAATGATATTAAAAATAATATTAAAAATTATTATTACTATTTTAATTACTAATGATATTAATTTTTTAAATTGGATTTATCACTAATATATATTGTTTATATTCATGTTGTTTTTTTTAATATTATACTTTGTAAGAATTTAAGCAAAATAATAAATTTTTTATATCTCATTAGCATTGATAACATTGACCTAGCTTTATATTTAAAATATTTGTATTAAAACATTTTAATTTCATAGTATTTTGATATTTTATTTAAGTTGAGTTACTTTAAATTAAAAATTTATATGTGTGTGTGAGAACAATATAACCCAAAAACAACATACTAAAACATTTTAAAATTAAAATATTTTATTTTAATTAAAAAAAACAAAATACCTACTATAACTAAAACCTTATGCTAAATAAACAACATACCATTTACAAGCGACTTTTAAGAACGCGAACTAATATCTGTTAGGTTGCAGACCTAATCTATAAGGTCCCGGTAAGTTGTTTGTGCATGCACGTTAGCTATGAGTAAACGATTTGAGAGGATTTTATGGTAGGTCAATTTCAAATTAAATTCAGTCTTTAATTTCAACTGTATTGCGCTTTGGGATTGTATATATTAAAGAACTCTAAAACGCATGGGGAAAGTACTGTAGCTTTCCCCACGGTTTTCCCTGCCAACACATATCATTTTTGCCACTAAATATATTATAATTGTGTAAGTTTTCCTCTTCTTTTTTCGTCTGTCAACGATATCATGATGGGGTTTCTGAAATGCTTTCAAAAATTAGGTTGTTGTTGTTTTCTTTCCGTGTAATTAGGTCTTCTTTTCCTTCTATCAAGGGAACTAACATCTTATCACCTTTAAAATAATAAAAAGGCGTTGAGAATGTCAGTCTTTCAGGCTCCGTTTAGATAAAATAAAGCTAGCCAATCTTTTGCATCATCTCCGTTTTCATTGTTTCCTTTTCCATTTCGGTTGGCATTTCTGTTTTTGATCACATTGTCACCTCTTCTTTTCCCCAGCCAAAACCCATACTAGCAATCAACATCCACTACACTAGCAATCAACATCCACCGTTGTTTGTCTGCCTTCTCCAGTGGCTGAAGTGGATCACCAGCAGCTCCACCGTCGACCACCAGCAGCTCCACCGTGGACCACCATCCTGGCGACAGTCCAGCAACAGCAGCAAGTACCTCCCCCAGACCAGGTTGCTTCTTCTCTTCTTGCTTTTCCACGCAAATCATGCATGAATACTGTAAAAAAAAAACCAACGAACCCTGTAGAATACATGAGTAATTAATTACCTGTTGCTTGCAATCTGCTTTGCCAAAGTAAATAGCCATTTCGTTAATTATTAATTTGTAATAATGATTAACAATTGGTTACATATATTTGGTGTGTGTTTTTTTTTAAAAAAAACCCTTTTGAATCCGGCTCAATCTAAGTCTCTAAGGTCATGTTCTCCAAAAGAGGGGCAACGAAGCAAAGTCCTCTACAACAATCAACTTTTAAGAATACGTTCTCAAACTCGGTTCCTTCTCCTCCTTCGCAGATCGTCGCCTTCGTCAGAACGCAGACCACTGGATCGAAGCCGCACGGTCCCTTCTTTGCTTCTGCATCGGCGGTGACCTCCACCGCTTCTCAAGGAATGAGATCTAGCTGCCGTAAAGTTCGGCCTTCTCTTTCCTTCAAATCTTCTCCGCCAGTGGAGATCTACCTTCACCTAAAACAAAAGAAAAGGGCAAACCCAAACAACAGTTGGTTTTAATTAATTTGTTTACAAGTCTGTTCTTGGTTCTTTCTTAGAGCTGGCGGCGTTGAGAGATGAAGAACGGGCGGCTACGGTTGAAGGACACCGTGGGTCTGTCGTCGGCTAAGAGCTGTTGCTGGAGGCAGTTGTGCAGGGGAGCCGGCCTGTTTGGTTGAGAGTGAGAGGGAAAATGGAAGCTGCCAGTCGTGAGGCAGATCAGAGGAAGAGCGGTAGTTTTGATCGGTTTTGTAAGGGAGAGGGTGTTGTGAGCGGGTTAAGGGAACCGAAAAAATCAACAAGTTGGGCGAAAATAAAAAATTTAGGGGGGCTGCATATTGAAAGAAGAAAACGAAACGGTAGGGAATCATTACAGGATTAGATAATTAATTAGAACAGAGTTTAAAGACACTGAACCTGGGCCTCGTGGTAGCTGCCCAACAGTTAGAGGATCCTATCCATTTTGTTGTAACTTAATGTTTCAAGAGTGTACCTCTGCCTTAGAAGATGGGTCTTACGTTGTAAAAACAACTATTACGATTGCTTTAATCATTATTTAGTCCCGAAAGCTAGCTTAAACAATGCAGGATTTTGCATTCAATGTATTGAAAGCAGTAGAAAAAGTAGATTCAACTGAACTAGGATTAGTCATGGAGCAATAAAATATTATTTATTTTCCTTTACACATGGAGCAGTAAAAATATATATTTCAATTTAACGTGTTACAGGGTTTTTTTTTTTTTTAATAAATTAACTTTAAGCTCTTAATCCTATTTTATAAAGGTTTGTCCACTGGAAAGATTATTTTTTTGAATTTTTTGTAATTATATTAAAATAATATTTCTTATTTTATAACATTTATTTTTAGTATAATACATCAACATAAAATAAAAATATTTAAAAAATAATAAAATTATTATTCGACCACTATAAAATATAATCTCTAGATCAAGAAGGGATCTTACTTAAATTAAATTTGCATACATCACTTTTGTAACTAACTCTGTGAATATACTATCTATTTTCATATAACATGTACAAAAAAAAATATTACACAATTTGACACCCGCGGCATCGCGCGGGTATCAAGACTAGTATATATATATATATATGCGCGCATAATAATGACAAGGATGGATGACGTGGGATTTTTTCCCAGCCGTGTAGTGATGATGAATCAATCATTGATTGTTAACCAGTACAGTTGATTTAAGAGCATGTGTTCTTCTTCTTGTTTATATATATATTGGAATATCACAAGTGTCGCACCCAAAAAAAAAAAAATCCTGGCGCGCGGCAATCGGCTGGCGATTTTTTCATCGTTGTTGCGTTTGCTTTGAATTCGTTCGTGGGAGTCGCCACCTAGTAATTTATTGAGGGCTACTAGGAAACCTGATATACTGGTCTTGTCAGAGATCATGGGTAAGGGACTGATTGTGGTTAGGGAAGGTATTAGCACCCCTAACACGCCCTACCTGAGGTAAGCTGCTTCGTGTTCTGATGTGATTTGAAAATTTAAAATATTAATTAAATTCTTAGGCTTGAATAAATCAGTTATTAAATCCCCGAATATATGTAGAAACTTGTCCTCATATTTTCATGGAAAATACAACTTGATTTTATTTGTCCTTGAGATATTTAACCATATTTAAATTAACAAATAACTCTTTTTGTCCTTTTTTGATTTTTAATTCAATAACATAAATAAATAAATAAAACAAACATACAAGCACACACAAACATTTCTTTTTTTTGTTTGTTTTTATTATCACTTTCTCTTTTTCTTTTCTTTTCTTTTCTTTTATTTCCATCCACATTTACATAAAGTACAAACTAAAAAAAAACTAAAAATTACACAAATATTACATTAAACAATCTGAAAATTACAAAATAATCCAAAACTATTCAGAACAATGGCAAACGGATTTCTGGAGTTGCGGAACAGTGTTCAGTAGATTTCCTCGGCTCGGGAACACTAGCGGCGCGTCTCCCCACGCGCCGCCGCCACTGGCGGCGCGTGGGTTCACGCGCCGCCTAAAAAAAATAGCAACAAGGGGTAGCCTAGATCGACTCCTTCCCTTCGCCCTTTCCTTGCCGGTGTTGGCCTGAAAAAAACAATAAAAAACGCAACCAGCAAGTCTGTTTTAGTCCAGATCCATTCTCGGATTTTTTCTTTTTTAGATCTGTGAACCGCTGTCTTCTTTCTTCTTCTCGGCTGGCTGTCGATCTGGTGGTTGCAAAGGTGGTCGCGGCTGTGGTCGCTGCTGCTGTCGTCCGTAGATCGGGCGGCGCTGTTGGCGTCGCTGGGTTCTTCAGTTGTGGGGAGATCGGTGGCGGTGCTGAGGAGATCGAGTGCTGCTGTGGAAGGCTGGCCGACGAGAGCTACTGTGAGGCGAAGGAGCAGCGGACTGATCTGGGTGTGCAACAGATGCTCAGTTGGAACTGAGGCCGTCGGGTCTGTTCGGTGAAGGAGGAAACGCCGTGAGTGAGAGTTGAGGGGTGCTGGATCGTGGTTGTTGTGAGGCAGATCGGAGGAAGAGAGGGATGAAGGAGCGGCGGGAAAAAATGAGAAGAAGAGAAGGGGAAAGGGGCTGGTTCCGAAGAAAGAAAATCAAGACCGGGTAGGGAGCAGCTGTTTTGGCTTGTGTTTTGTGGCCGACGGCTGTAGGAAAAAAAATCAAATCAAACCAAAGGGGGGGGTTTTGGTTGAGAAGCAGCAGCGACTATTTCGGGAGAGCAAAGTCCCAACCGGGTTGGGAGCAATCAATCAGGGGGTCCTTGGCTCTCTTCTGAAAACAACAACTAAGGACCCCGGGGAACGGAGGCTATTTTTTTGGTCAGGAGCCGGCGGCTGGTTTGTGTGGGTAGAGAGTTAAGTTTATGTTTTTAGGGTTTTTTTTTTGTGTTTCTCTCCTCTTTACACAATTCCCCCCTTCTTTGTAAGTGTTGGAAACCAGTATTTATAGACAAAAAATATTGCCAAGTTTTCAAAATTGGTCCCTTAACTTTCTTTTTTTGTAAAATTTGATTTTTCTTGTTTTTTTGTATTTTTTGAAAACGAGCAATATCAATGTCGACTCGATGAGGAAAATCAATGATTTTAAAAAACGACGCGTGAAAAGTCAAAACGCGTTTGAAAATCTTTTGAAAAATTAAAATTCTTTTTTGGACAACGTTGAAAATGCTAAAATGATGAAAAATATATTAAAAAACATATTTTTTTGGATTTTCTTTGTTTTTCTCTATTTTTGGAATTTTTTGAAAATATATCAAAAACATGGGTCAAAAAATTGGGTAGCAACAACAAGTATAAAGAGACAATCAAAATATTTATTTTTATTTATCTACATCTCACAAAAAATATTATAACTTTATATATATATATATATATATATATATATAAAGTAGCATACCGTAATAATATTGAATCAAGAAAGATAAAATAAAAATATATATTTTTATATAGGAAAAAAGAAGCACGAATGTATGAAAATCTAATTTCCTAGAAAAACACTCATCCAAATATTTATCCGGGCTTGAAGGAACTCGTCTTCAGTATCAGCATCCAGTTAAAACAATCACAAAGCAAAACATTTTTTTATGCGTGAACCACTTTATTGTAGATCTTCAATATCTTTTTACGGACCACCATATCATGTCCCTTAACACGACATCTTCATGGAACTTGTCTTATCATAAATCTCACTACTAAAATTTTAAATGATAGCAATTGGTGCAAACAAAAATAATTCACTGGTTTCTACATGTTTTTTTCATGATGGAGAATCTCTTCATTTTCTTCTGCACAAGCATGTCATATTTGCAACCTCTATTATCCATGGTTGTTATGTAGCACATAACATGGCATGTATAACAATCAAAGATTGTTGGATTTTGATACCAATTAATATAAGCGGTAGTAAAAGATAAGAGATTTGTTTATAAGCTAAAACCCTTAAATACTAAAAAACATAATTGTTACAGTAAAAAAACTAAAACATTCAATTTTTATTTATCAACATACCTAATTTTTAAAAAGTTATTACAATACTTCACGTATAAAATAAAATGTAAAACCCAAATAATATTGAATAAAAAAAATATAAGAAATATCTCCTTCAAATAAAAAAAACTAGAAAAATATCATAATAAATAATATATATATATATATATATATTTTATTTCTTTTTTTTTTCAAAAAAACTCATCCATCGCAAACTTTCATAATTTTTTACAGCTTGAATATTTGGATTTTTTATTCATTTTTCAAACAAGTGTTTTGATCATTTAAATTATAACAGTAAACACTACGCTTGGTCAAACATGATGGACCATGTAATGGTTCATTACATTTTTATATTTGATCGTGCAGTCTTCAAAAAATGGAATGTAGTGGACTGTTACAACTGCGATGATTCGTTGCGGTACAAGTATTGCATAAAAAAAGCTACTCAATGCTTATTATTATTATTTTTTCATGGCAAGAGTGTTTTTGAGCCCATTAATGCATCATCGAGACTAAATTTCTTCATGGATGAGCTTGAAGGCACATTCTTAACAACAACCTCTTGCATCCAAGTGAATTTAATTGAGTTTTCTAGGAACTCTTACAAATATTTGAAGCCATAAAATCAAGGAAGGGCGCAAATTTCCTTGCCCACCAGGTCAACCCCGTATAATAAATCACTGGTAATCATACAAAAATTAATTGCAAAAAAGTTTTACCGTGAGAACTAGACTTTGATTTTTTTAAAATACAGGGACCATGAACTTTCAAAACAAGGACCAACTTGCTCAGGAAAAATACATGGACTGAAATAAATTGCCTGAAAGGATCAAGGATTAAGAGTAATGCGATGCATAACTAGTCTCACCACGCCACACAATTGATTATATTGTATTACATTATACAACGTATAAAACACGTCACACATATTTGACACGCAGCTGTTACTTAAAGTGTCACTTAGATTGCCACATGGTACAATCATACGACACGCAACATATTATTTAAGAATTTTATTTCCCTCACCGAGCAATTAAATTTCCTTTTGTTTTTCATTTTTTCTCCACACTTTGTAGACCCCACCCATGCACACACCTTGTCTCTTACCCCTCTCTTGATCCTCGGAGCACTGCCACCACTAGTCATATTTCTCATCGTGCTGCCTTCGTTTGTTAAAGAGATCGAAAATACATTTTAATTTATAAAAAATATAAAATTAATGGTTTTTTTAGCTGAATCACAGTTTCTCAACTGTTTTAAACAGATACATACTTGGTCTTAAAAATAAAAATAAAATCAAAATCAAAACACAAGTGGTTGACTTTGAAATCCCATATATCATGTAAAGATTGAAATTACAAAAATGGTTAATAAATCTATGTACATAGGAATTTTCAAATAATAAAGATGAATAAATCCGATTTAACATTGCACTGGATTATAGCAGATCCTTTATCCAAGCTCTGGTCGTGACAAAGAAATAAAATCAACCCAGTGTGCTGATCGAACCCAAACCATCAGAATACCTAGATTGTACCAGATCATCAACTACTAAACCACCTTGGCTGCTTGCCCGTCCCGCCTTCACCGTCTACCACTTCACAAACCCTTTTTCAAATTGTGATTTTGTGTGCTGGTTCAAGTAAATTTCAATAGCTTTTAGATTTTTTATTCAGATAAGTTCTGTTTTTTTTTTTTTTTGGAGAATCATTGACTTGATGGTGGCTGCGAGAAAAACTGAAGGAGTTGCCTTGTTTCGTGGGTTTAGACTTTAGAGGCATTTTGGTAGTGATGTAAATTTTGTTTTTTAAGTGTTTTTTTTTTAATATATTAAAATAATTTTTTAAAATTTTATTTTTAATATTAGTATATTAAAAAAATAATTTTTTTTTTAAAAGACAATTGATCACAATATTTAAAAACACCTTATTGGCTAATGAGATCGGAATCCTCGTTCTATTGATTTTGTCTTAATGAGATCTCTTGTTTTTCAATTTTTTCTTTCAACTCGTACGCTATTTCAACTTTGAAATATTATTTGATTTTGCTCTTATATATTTTAAAAAAATCATAAAATTAACAAATAGATAAATATTTTTAAAAAAACCTACGAAATTAAAAATACTCAAGTCCTATCGAATGATTATTTTGCCTCATGTATAATTAATTATTTTAAAAAATAACTAATAAAAACAAAAAACAAAGCTAACCTAACATTAATTAAAATAAAAACATGTCCAGATCTTCTCTTCATTTTTATTTTTTAAAACCAGATAATCACATACCACAATTCTAAATTTTTATGTGTTTGATTAAAAAATCCAATTTTCTTAAGTTTTTTTAACATTTTTTACTGTTTGAGTTTTTATAGAGATGGTAGACTAGTGACAGAGGGATTTAATATGATTACATTGGTGGTTGATTTGTTTTTATGTTTTTTTAAATAACAAATTTTTTATATCTTTTCATGGTGATGGCGTGACAGTGAGAGAGTAGCGGTGGAGAGGACTTTTGTTGGATTTAACGGGGCTTTTTGTTTCTTTTTATTTTCATTTCACAATATTTTATAATTTTTTTTTGTTTATAATTTTTTTAATTAACAAAACTGAAATTATAAATCATTGAAAGATAAATTCGGATAGACTTACTATTTCATTTTATTTTCTTATTTTATATTTACTGTTTAGAGTTTTTTTTTCTTAATTGTTAATCTATTTGTTAATTTTAATGACCTTTATCGAATATAAAAGAGCATTGTCCGAAGAATATCCTAAAGTCAATGGCCAGACAACACCGTTAGTCATGAAAGGACTCACGGTATTAACGGACTAGTGGGGTGTATAAAAAGACTAGCGGTATGAACAGACTAACGCTATAAAGATTGGATTAAAAAATTTCAAAGACGAGGGCTCTCGTTAAAAAAAAGTTATTAATAAAAGGACTTTTGAGGCCATTAACCTATCGTGTCGTGTCTATCAAAATTAAAGTGTGGAAAGTGTTTTTCCTAGTGTTGATAATTTATAGAAAGAACTTTCATGGCAAAAAAAAAAAAAAAAAAACGATGCTTATGTGATAGCGTTTTAAAAGTAGCAAAAAAAAAAAAAAAATCTGGATTCGGGTCATTAATTAAAATGTACAATAATATTACTTAGTTTAATAGCGTGATTAAAAAAAACTAATAACAATAAAAAAAAACCTAGAAAATGCTAATGACTAATTGAGAAAAAAAAAACATTTTCTGATATACTCTAAATATTATCAAGAAACCTCAACAATTTTATTTTGTAACAAAATAAAAACTAAATGAGAAATAAAATAAATTCACGATAAAAAAGAAAGAAACATGAAGCCCAATTAACAACAAAACAAACATTGAAGGATGAATTGAAAAAAAATATCAATTTTAAAAATAAATAAAAAATAAACTCAAATTAGCATTTCAAATTCACCTTCCAGTTGTAAAGCTAGAAAAACCCCACATATAAGAAATTGAATAAAATAATAAATGTAAATTCTCAAGCAAACTAAATAATGGAAGACAAACTAATAAATAAATAAAAACTCAGGTCAACCTGAGTTAACTTGACTAATCTGTGATCTAACCTCGTGAAAAGAAAAGCAAAAAAATCTTTAAGTTTATGGGGCGACAATTCAATGTTAAAACACGAAAATGAAAAAAAATAAAATCAACCTTCAAAAACAAAAAACTTAAAACAAGGACCAAAGTTAAATTGAATGGATGGGTATTGGGAATAAGATTACCCCATATATGAAAAAAATAAAAATAAAATCATAAAGTAAAATTCTTAATTATTCAACATTAAAAAATAAAACAAGTAGCAACTAACACAATAGTTATCAAATTTGGTATAAAAACAACATGAAAGAAAATAATGAGGGACTAAATTAAAAAATAAAATAAAATAAAGGCAAACAAAAGAATGAATACCAAACTGGATTAAAAAAAAATAAAATAAAATATTAAGGGATGAAATTGAAAAAACATTAATTTTTTTAAAAATAAAAAATAATAATTTAAAACAAAAGAATTAAGCTTGATACCAAAATTAAACGAAATAAAATGTTGATGGAAAAAAAAAAAAAAAACCTTAAAAAAACATTTGAAGTAAAATAAAATAGTAACAAAAAGAATAATTATTAAATTTGATATAAATACAAATTGTTATAATACATTTATTTTTTGAATGGTTGACATCAAATCCAGTGTGAGGTGAGAGAAAAGAGTGAGGAGAGGATATAGAACTTATTAGATCCCAGTCAATGCGTCGTTGTGCACATGTGCCCTGACAACTAGGAAGAGGACAATGCAGTGCATTCAATGTCACTGCAAAAGGTGGCTCTGGACCATCAAGAGACACTGCATGAGCAACTCAGAGATCGTGGTCGCCTTCCACTCATTGCTGCCAACCACCTTTAATGCACGACTCTACCAGTCCGTCGAGAGAGAGCTTCGAGGAAAGGCGGTGGTCATCGTGTAACCGCTCGAAAGGGCCACCAAGAATCATTGCAGAGCAAGAATCTGGTGGTGAAAGTTTCGTGCTAACCGTTGATTCTTCTACAGTTCTACTATCACCATTCTTGCAGTGAAGATAGAAAGAAACAAATGGTGGGAAAGGAAGATAAACGAAAGTGAACAAGCGAAATATGGATTTTGAAACCGCAAATGGAAACAAAACATGAATTTAAAAAGCAAGAAATCACTATTTTTTTTTTCTGTATTTTTAAGATGGAGATGACTGTGTAGGTACAATGAACATGGACGGGACTGTTTTGTTTCCCAAGCAGTAACTAACAATGCTAACAAATACAGATATGTTTGTTGATCCATGCGTAAGGTTTAATCCTCTTGAACAGGGACTCGGTCTTTGTCCATGTTGATCCATGTTGATCCATGCGTAAGGTTTAATCTTCTTGAACGGGGACTCGGTCTTTGTCCAAGTTGATCCATGCGTAAGGTTTGATAACTTGTAACTTCCACCACACAATTCGATTTGAATATAACCAAGATTTACAATATGGTAATATAAAAAAATAGATTGAAAGTATAAGATATTTTACAAGTGAGAGAAACTAGAGATTAAAAAAAAAATGTTATGAAAAGTTTTATTTAAATAACTAAAAAAAAAAGAGAAAAATCAACTAACTGTGTTTATTTTTTGCTATTATTTTTGTTTTTAATGATAAGACCACCGCTAAAATAAAAAAACACTACAACAAAAAACATGAATTTGTTGTATTTGCTTTTATATTTTTTAATCTAGCAAACACAAAACAAAAGTAAAATCAAACATGTTCTACGAGGAAAATATAAATGTCACTGATAAAAACATTTTTTTTTTAGAAGTTAAATTATATAAAAAAGCTTATTCATCTTAAAAAGATTAGCATGGAACTTATTAGTGATTTGGATTTAAAGAGTGAATTTAAATGTATTTTCTCTTGTTTTATTCCAAGTAAAAAGCTATATGTAATTTTGATATGTGCAATGTGTTATGACTATTACGTGTAGCAATTTTCAAATCAACCACTCCAATCATAAATTTTCATCATGTTTCTTTGATTGAACCATACCCGTAAATCAACTTTATACTCCGCACTCCAATTAATATTTTAAATATGCAATACAGTAATTTTGCTGGAGAAGTCATCAATTATAATTTTTTCAAGAATATCATGTACGAGAACACGCTAAATAATAATAAAAAAAAAAACCAAGGCATAAAATAAAGCGTAACCGGAAAACATAAGATTAAATAAAATAAAAAATACAGAGATTTTCCGGGGGGGGGGGGGGGAAGTGACACAGGGAAGGAGATAGATTAAATGACCCAGCAGAAATTATTTATGGAAATCTGAAGAATGATTGGAGAAAAAAGTACCACTAGGATAAACTTATTCAAAGGGAATATAAATTTTACATTCACCAAGGCAACTTGGCTGTAATTAACATAAATAAAAATTCAGAGTCGAACTGACCTCTCTATAGTCTATACAATACAAGGGCCTCAAGAGTGTTTTCCTTGGTAATCCAGTAAGGATAAACCCCCAAACCTCTCGGTGGCACTCTCCGGGTTGCATTAAAAGACTTACCCGACCCTGATGACTCAACCCGGATCCGGTCTTTCGAACTAACACGACCCTCTGGTCGCCCTCAGGGGAAAATCAGAATCAAATTAGGTGTGCGTGAAAGACCGTTTTCTCCTCCTCCACCACCGCAGCCCGTTTACCGAATTACTACTCCACAGAGCTATTATTACAGTGGTGTCACTCTGCCACCACCACCTGATTACAGTTACCCGACTATCCCGCTTCCACCGTCATCTTCTCTGCCCGCCATCCGTACCGCATTATTGTTCCTACCACGACGCCTACTCTCCTTTTCTGTATTATTCAGGATATTACTCCTCTGCACCGCCGCCATCCATGCCACCAAGGCCCTTTTTTGATCGGACAATGGATAGTTATGGCAGTGGGCCCTCCGCACCGGTTGATAACGGTACTCAGAGGCATAAAGGAGGGAAGATAATGGGGTTTGGGACGGGACTGGCTGTGGGTGCTGTTGCTGGGGCTCTAGCTTGCGTTGGAAGAAGGATTGAAATACGAGGAGGAGAAAATTGCAGAGAAAGTGGAGAATGATCTCGCTGTGCGTGATGATTACAGCGATTATCGCTTTGATTACTGATGGTAAATTGTGGTTTGGTGAGGCTGTGCTTAGTTTCACTGCACGGTTTCATATGTATATAATCTATGGTGAATTTGGATGATTCTGCTCCATGTTTCAATATTTATTGAAAGGAATAAATTCTGTTTTTTTTAGTTTTACTCTGTTGCATTTTTGTGATGGTTAATGTCAGTGGAATTATGATAGCTATTCTATATAATAATAGCACATTAGTTTTCAACTATAAGCAAGTCCTGTGATTTAAATCTGCCTTCTGGTTTTAGGTTTTCGGTTTGAGTTCAGTTGTTTTTATTTACTCTCCATCTGAATATTTTTGTTATTGCTTTGGATAATTTATTTAGCTGGGCACCTGGTGTTCTTGAGTGGTAGTGGCATCCTACAACCTTTCTCGTGAACTTGAACAACAAACAAGGTGGCTGCAATGCAAAAGCCGGAATGAATGCCTTAAATCATTCTCTAGGTCGAGGGTTTACCTCTTCATCTCTTCTATTCATGGAGGAATCGTAATGGAGGAGTTGGAGCTAAATTCCTTTTTCTTTCCACCTCTTTTTGAGACCTATGCTTGTTGAAAGGGGAAGGGAGAGGGAATTCAGTCATTCAATTTTGTGTCGAAGTTTGAACTTGACATGTGCTCAGGTGAGATTTCACCACTTGAGTAATCAATCAAATCAGCTGTTTCATAGATTATATAAGATTTCTGATATAACTTTCTTGTTCTTCCACCCCTCTTTACGAGGGCCCTTTCCCATATGAGCCTCTATTGTTCAACAAAGCAAGAAAGGTTAGTTCCTAATAGAAGTAAACTAGTAGCTGGTTCGCATGCTGCCTTGTGCTTGCACTCAAATGAATGCATCAATAGATGTTATAATGGCGCTGACAGGTAAAGCAATGTTGAGAAGATCCGAGAGAGCGTATTTGCTTTGTTTTCATTTTCCCATCCTGAGTGAATTATGCTGCTGTAGCGCTTATTTCCTGTTGCCTGCAAGTTTATTCAAGTATATGCTTTGCACAGTGACAGTTGTTTTTCTCTTCCTCTTACACCGCCACCTCTCTTTCTTCGGTGGGTTTGTGTTCTTCCTTTCCACATATCATCACATCACCGTTCTTTCACGAAGTAAGTTTTATCCCACTCCTCAAGTATATGTTCAGCTTTGAATAGTCTCTTTATTGGAAGATTCCTAAGTGCAGAAACTTTGTTGTTTATGTAAAGAGCAATGTGCTTATAGTATGTGTGTATCTGATATCTGGTAACCGACTAAATTCATGGCAACATTAAGTTCTTTGAAAAACAGCAGTTTGGTGATGGTAATGTGCATGTGCTAGCTGATTGCTATTTTTACAAAAACAGTAGTTTCTGAATCTCGCACACAAACACACGCGCACATGCACTCACACAAGAATACAAACATGCTAATATATTGCATTAGTTCTTGGAATATCAGATGGAGGCTAGAAAGTATGGATATCCCTATTTTCAATTGATGTGGACGAAAGGAGTTCAGGGTGAGAAATATAATTAACAGTGGCATCTCAAATTGAGAAAAAGTTGAGGCGTTGGCATTTTCTTGTCAACGGAGAAAGGCAGTGGTTTTTGCTGTTATCTTTGTGTTGCTACTTTATGAAGATTTTGATCTGGTGGAATACAAGTATCCTGGCAAATCTCAATAGCTTGTCAATTTGATTGTCAACAAGTCGGTGATCAGTCTCAGCTTGGCTAAGAGATTGATGGTCTCACTGCTTATGGTTCTGCAGGCCCTATCTTGCATAGCCAATGATGCTCTGAACTTCTCAGTTCTTCTTCTTCCACCGCTCGCTCCATGGTATGAT
The DNA here is from genome assembly GCF_005239225.2 of Populus alba. NCBI lineage: Eukaryota > Viridiplantae > Streptophyta > Magnoliopsida > Malpighiales > Salicaceae > Populus > Populus alba. The sequence continues at coordinate 18,131,709 of NC_133293.1, read as the reverse complement.
ATGGGCCGAGCTTTATTTATACACTTTTCATTTTTTTATTCATTCTTGTCTTCTTTTCTACCATCTTTTACTCATTTCTCTCTCTGTTTTTTTTCTTATTTATTTATTTTCCTTATCCTTTATCTCTTAAGTGCCTGGAGAGAGAGGCAATACTTACATTTATTTTGGTCTTTTTTCTTTAACTATCACGCCAGCTAATCTATTTATTTTATTATTGTTTTTTCTTTGATTGTTTTCAAGTAAAAAATTATGAAATGATGCCCACTGCTCGTCCTTCTGCTCCAGAGAGATTCAGAAAAGGGGAAAAATCAATGAGCTTTCATTATACATCACCGGACGCTAAATATAGCATGTAGCCTGTACTCTGCTCTGTAGAGCCAGTCCCAAATTGTAGATGGGCTCTGTTTTAACAAGCAACAGAGAGGATGGTTGCCAGACAACTGGCTAAAGCCTGAGCTATTGAATTGTGGGTCAATTTATTGGATTAGTGGGTTAACCCAATCTATGCATGTATGGGGATTTATGGGTTCAAATCTCACATGCCTTTTCTACATCTTTATCATTTTCTTTTGGTTAAAATAATACATGTGGTATTAAAATTAAAACATATAATGAGTTAGTGCAGTGACTTGACAAGGCATTTCTCTTTAAGAAAGGAAGCATGAAGGTCCTTTAAACACAGCATGCGCTTCGTTACCCCCACGCCTTGCCATTGTATATCTTATCAGATTGGACTACAAAGCGACCTGGGCCAGCTTGTAAAGTTCTTCCCCCCCCCCCCTTTAGAACAGTTTCGTTAAAGAGAGAAGAAAAGTCCATCTTTCATCTTCCATCTTTCATCAAGGGTTCTATGTCGTTAACTTACATCCACAGCTTTGTGTATCACATGGCATGCTTTTGTCATTTCATGCATAGAACGCAATCGCCACACATTGTGGAGAGATCACTTTTCCAATAATCTGGTCCTCCCAGATAATACTTTCATTTTTATCTTTTTAACTCCAGTACTAGACAGTACAGATATAAGATTTAGTTTATATTTGGTTTCGAAAGTGTTTCTCTTTAAAATATATATATATATATATATATATATATATATATATATATATATATATATATATAGTTCCAAATATTGATTTAATTTTTCTTCTTCAAATTAAACACACTTTTAAAAACACCCAATATAGTTCCAAATAAGAAAACAATGATAAGGACAAACTAGCCATCAAAATCAAAAGAAAAGCCCGCAAAAAATGACTAGAAGTGGTGCATCTCTTTACCGGTACACCAACAAGGTGGAGTTTCCTGGTTCTGCCTTGTGGCCCAAGACCGCACGATGGCCTTATAGTTCTTGATGCCAATGATGATACTGCAATGCTCTCAAATTTTCCACTTCGACACGGGATTAGTCTACTTCCATCCCTTCAGCAAATTTATTTTTTCTAATGATTGATTGTACATCTAGGAATAACTTTATCTTAATGCTAATTCTCATATACAGTGAGACTGATTGGAGTTTTCTATTTTTTTTCCTTGTAATGGAATCAATTCTATACACCTTTAAATAACCTTAAATGTGCATGCTCGTCATCTGAATTGAGTGACATTATCAAGAACAAAATAAACAATTCAATATTGTAATCTCTTCCTTTCTTAGTTGTCATAGGCTGGAATTACATTCAGAATAGGGGGAGCTTCCACTTGCTAAAGTCATTACTCAGTACAATAAAAAAAATGTTTTTATTTAAATAGTGAAATCTTACAAATATTGGACATTTCAAGTCATTGCTGTTACATTAAATTCTACTATAAACACGGAGATGTGATTTTTTACCCCTTAATAAAACCTCACGGTGTCTTATAAGACTTTTTACAAAAGTTAATCATAGATTTTTCTTTCTATCGGAGCGTTAAGACTGTTATATTCATTGCTAAATTTGTTGAAGATTCATTACTAAACTTGTTGAAGAGTTGAAATATAACCAAGATATATTTTTTGATCAAAGGTTGAATCGATTTTTTTTTTTTGAAAAATTAGATTAAAAATTAAGATAAATTCTGGAAAAATAAAATTTTTATTGAAGAAAAGTAAATGAAAGGCTTTAATAAAAATTCTCCTAAAATCAAGAACATGCTAGATTATGAATTAGTAATTTCATCTAATCTTAAAAAAAAAACTAGAAATAATAATATATAAATTTGGAGATCTTGTATCTTTGAAATCAATAGATAATAACAATGTTTCTTATGCTCAATAATCATGTTCTATGTTTAAAAAAGAGAGGAGCTTCCACTTGCTATGATATGGGCTAACCTTTTTTATTGTTTTATTTACTTAATAATATCCAAAATACCTTGTCCGTCAATGGCAACATAATTTATCAGATATCTACGTGGCTCTAGCACTAGCAAGCAGCATCATGACAATATTGCTAGCTCCAGCATATTCTCGTTTCATTTCCTTTTTTATTTCTTTTCTGGAATAAAAACCATTGAAAAGGGGACGATTTGGGTGTCGCACATTAATAATGAATTATTTTTGACTAATGCAAAATTAATTTATTCGTGTGAGGAGTGGGCTCAACAAAGCATTTCTCAATTTGACTTCTGTATTGTGCTCCACAACCAATACTTTGTGTTTTTTCTCTTCAATAATATAATACAAAGATCTTATGGAAGGGATGGTCATGTCCAATGTATTCACTATCGAGAAGGTGACCTCGTCCTCGTCTTGATAAGAACCCTACGCCTTGGATTTTAATATCTACTGGCCTCGATCTCCAAGCCTTATCTCGCCTCTCTCTCGGAGCTAGTGGTTGCGTGATGCTTGATGATTTTAATCAAGTTAGACAAGTCCACAATACATCAAAAACATAATTGCAAATTAAAAGTTGGCTTATCTGCTAAAGTGGGATGGGGAAGTATCTTTATCTCTTTCAATGTATCACAACCCATCTACCTTTGTTTGTCGTTTTTTAATTTTGACTAATGAAGTGTTTATTTTTATATTTCAAAAGCTTTTTTAATAATTTTTTTTATTTTTAATTAAATTTTTTAATCTTTTCATGTCATTTTTTTTATATATTAATATCAAAAATAATTTTTTATAAATAAAAATTAAATTATTTTAATATATTTCTAAATAAAAATTACTTTTAAAAAATAATTATTATCATAATTATAAACTTACCGCACAAATTAAGTGTTGAATTACCAAAAACAATGGCAGGATGACGTACTGTGGTGACTTAAAGATAGCGATGTCATTTGCTTGTTTCTTTAGTGTCGGATTAGTTTTTTCTTTTACTATTTTTGTGTACATATTTTACACGATGGAGGTTTTAATTGAAGTCAACAAGTAAATAATCTGGAGCCAAATCATCGCCTGTGAAGATTCAATTAATTAAAATAAATTTAAAAATTATTGAAAATTTATATAATTATTAATTTTAAAAATCATAAAATTAATTAAAATATATATAAACTGATGAAAACATCATATATATTTTTTAAAAAACATATATTTATAGCATGTTTTTTTTAAAAAATATATGATGTTTATTGAAATTATATGTTCCTGTCCACAAGCCAGCTGGTCGCTTGTAATGGAGTCACTATGCGACAATCATGTGAAATGTTATTGGAAACTAGCCATAGGAACCAATTGCAGAATTACTGTTTATGGTTCATGTACATGTCTTCTCAACTTTTGAAATAATTTCATATTCAAGTCGTGTTTGAATGGGGATTAAACATTGACGTAGAAAAAGCAATAGTTGAATGATAAGATGTTAAGAAAAAAAAATGATAAATGTATACAAATTATTTATAACGGTGATGTCTAATCAAAATCAAAATAAAAAAAATGATAATGTATGATATGTTACATACTATACCCCATATAAGAGTATAAGAAAATAAAATAATAAGAAATGATAATTTATCATGAAACTTAAGCATTTTGGATGAAATCAAATCTCTATTATTTAATTTGATATGGTGGGGTGGTTAAAGAATATATTTTATATTTTTAAGTGTAAGGAAACAAAGTAATATCAAAGATTGAGAAAGGACCACCAACAATAAGACTTAAATCTTTTCAATGAAGCATAATTTTATTTAATATATAATGGTTTGAATTTGAAAAAAAATAATCCTAGTCCTTAATTATACCCCTGCCAACCATGGTTTAAAATTCCATAACCTCTAATTATAGTTTTTAAACTTAATTTAGAATTAATCTAGAGTAAATTTCAGGTTCTGAGTTAGAAGAGTTAAACCCAAGTTAATATATATATATATATATATATATATATATATATATATATATTATTTAAAAAAAAAAGAATTAACGGGTTTTGACCAGTTTTAAAGGTAAAACAATTATTAAGCTAGAGTTAAAAGCTATTCTCTTCTCATTTTTGCTGAAATCCAGCTTGGTATAAATCTTAAATTATAAATTAACCAACTGAATCAGATAGAGTTATAAGATAATACCTTCAACAATATATATGACAGAATCCTCCTTTCCTTTTGTTTTTTGTGTGGCATTAAACGGATCCATAAATCCCGTTCCACCTGACAGTAGCATAAAACATAATCATTATGGACTGATTTGTTTTTAATACACACACACTATATGTATGATGAAACTTTAATATATAATTTATGTATAAATTCAAATTCACAACCGAAAATAATTAACTCCGGCAGAACCCGCTTCAAATTAAAAAGTACAACTGCTGCCTTTACTTAATAAATCAGCTTTAAATCCTTAATCTTGGATTCTAATTCAAGAGAAGATATCGGAAAGGGTCTTGATTGGTTTTGATATGGGAAAACTGATGATTATGATACCTTGACTGCAAAATGCGTTTCAAAGGTAAAAGCATCACAAGTTTTTGACGACCTTCTATTTTTCTTTTCATTCATGCATGGGTCTTCTATGTGTAACTTCGAAATGACACGAAACGGAGTTTAACCTAACTGGTTAGGGAGCAAGCATCCCATATATATATCACTATTTTTTTTTTAATTATGAGTGTTTAGATTAACTTAAACACATTTCAATTAATTTTTTTGAGATTTTTAAATAAAAAATTATATAAATTTTCAGTAATTCTGAAATTTATATTATGTTTATCATGAAACTGCTTGAAGCACTGTTCTAGCAGTACTGAAAGCATATATTTTTATTTTATTCCCCAGGTTCAAATTCAATAATGATGCTGCCACCTTCTCACAACCCGAAATGTGGCGTTTGACAATAGTCATGGTGGTTGTGATTATGTTCCCAGATATCTGTTAATTTAAAAAATAAAAAAAAACCCCCACAATGTTTCCAATGTTTCTGGTGGATGTGATACGATCTTTATCACTAAATGGGCTTTTTAAAGCATACCTTTGAGAGAAATCAGAAAGCATATGCTAAATGGGAGTGGAAACGCTTGGTTCTTGTTGAATTCTATCCTGTAATCAAGATTCTAAAGAAGAGGAGACCTCCCCATCCCAAACAGGTTATGTTAAAGAATCCACTTTCAAATTTCTTGCTGTTTTGAAAAGCATGCAGGTGTTAATCAATTGACTCCATCTTCTTAATTTGAAGAATCAAATATTGTTCCCACACTTCCCAGATCAGAATATATAAAGCTGTGTAGCTTTTTCGATGATATTATATGTAATTAACAACTTTCTAAAACGTCTCAGAAAATATCTTACATCAAACCAAGCTAGCTAGCTCTGATCCCTAACGTTGTTTACGATCTGGACAGGCAAATTAAATGACAAATCTGATCTAGCTACGTACATTGATCAGATGCATGCCCATTGGCGTTCCTTTCTCATAAACGAACCTTAGCGTCAAATTAATCTCTAAATTATCATTGGATACACAACCATTTGTCAAAAAGAAGAAGAAGAAGAAGCAACAGGAAGCTCAAATATTCAACCAAGCTGATTTTAGGTAGATGGCGATGCAAGCAGCTATTAGCTAGCTAGAACTAGAAAGATAGACCCCTTCAACGTTTTTGGGGATCGCCTGTCTGACACCAGATCAGTATTCCTTCAGTTCTCTGTAATGATCGGTTATCGATCACAATCAGTTTTTGAACATGTGCATGCATTTGGAATTTCTGTTCTGCAAAAATCATGTTCTCTGTCATTATGATTGAACATATAGCGACATCAAGCACTCAATCTTGCCCATTCTTAGTGGTCCCAGTAGAATATCGTCACTCTTTAACCTAAAATATCCTCGAGGGGCAAAAACAATAAGGAACTCCTCATGATCGATTCTCTGCTTTCCTTTCTCTGGTTGTTGTTTTTCTTTTTTATTCAAATCTTGGGGCCAGGGCCTATTGCAAAAGATATCTTTGATAAGATTTGTAAAAGAAATCAGCGTCATTACTTTTAATTTACTTTCGATGTGTAATGATGCATGTCTGCTTTTCAATTTCTTTGATATGCAGGGGATGTTGAACAGTGCATTTAACCTTAATATTAATTGTACATGCTCTTCCTACATTTTACTCATGGAATCTATTTTACTTCAATTTACTCCTGAAATCTTCACGTTCATTCATGATTAAGTAATTTAACATCTTGCTTATGTAATAACCATATATGTGACACCCCAAACATTCAACCTATAATTTGTCCACTAACTTTGACTTGTAAAATATTGAATGATTAATGTTGTCATGTTTTCTTTTCTTTTCTTTGAGAATTAGAAGATTGATTGTCTTCAAATTTTTGATGGGATGAAAATCTACTGTTATTGTTGTTTGTGTTCATTTCTCTTCCTTGTCCTCTCTTTGTGAGGTAGAAATCGATTACTAGATGAAAATCGTAAATCCTGCTATTCCTTGTCCTGTTGATTCAATTTTTACTCATGAATTAGCAAGTAACTTTACAATTCATTAATGGAATGTTCATTAATATCATTAGCCTTTTCTATTGAACACACAACACAATTAAATTTGGTTTCACTTATCGTAAAATCTTTTTAATGATGATTATGTCCTTTATTTTATCATTATAGGTATGTATTTTATTAATGATTATCACCGTTCTTGAAAAATAGTAGGTGACTGACTCTTTTATATTTATTTTAAACAATTCGAATTATGTTGGAAGCACTTGAATTTGTTGTCTCTTTACTTTGATTGTTTTTTTGTACTTTTTTCTCGTTGAATTCTAAATATGTTTAGAGGTATTTTTACAAAAAATAATTTTTAAAATTGATTGGTCAATTAAATGAAAAATATAATTATTTGCTTTGAAATCTTTCTATTGTTATGCTTTTATCTCCTTTATTTGTATATTTGATATTATTGATCCGGATGATTATTTATTGAAAAACTATTTGCCAATACTCCTTTAATTTTAAAAAACTATCCATTAATATAATTCAATAATTATAATGACCATCAAAGCAAGGAATGATCAGTTAAACAAAATTATTGGAAGCCATTAATTTGTTTTTTAAAAAATTCTTACTGCTTGAAACATTGTGAGGTTGCTGCTGCGAGGACTCTTGTACGTTTCTGCTTCGAGTACTAGTGCATGTCCAGCTGCTACGCTAAGGATAATCAAACACTGTCGGGTTGAAAAACAAATCAAAGCTGCAGCTTTAGAGGTTTTGTTGCCGCTGCAACTTTGTCTTCAAGGGAGAAAAAGAGCTTCTGGTTTGTTTATGATTTCCAAAATTAATGCTGCCTTGTTTTGGATTGTCAAAGAAAGAAAAAGGATGCTATGTTTTTCTATTGTAATTAACTAAGCTCTGATAACCATTACCATTGTTGAAAACAAAACATGTAAGTATTTTGATCAACCTCCCAAGCTTTTTTGATTAATCACTCTTATCAACACACAATTCAACATACTTATTTTAAATTCTGAATGCATTATCTCTTATAGGAGATTGCACCTCTAACTATCTTAATTTAACTAAAAATCTAATTATCTAATTAAATAAGGATTCTAATAAACTAGTCTAATATCACAAATCATTTTTTTTTAATCAGAATTTCTATATTAACTAGGATTTTATCTAACATACGTTACTACTGACCATTAAAAAAATACCCATCCATTCAGGTTATCATGTCAGTATTATTTATAATGTTCATATTAAATTATAATCCTTACAAAAAAAGAATAAGAGTCTAACTTCGAACAAACATTGAGTATCTTTTTAATCTTAAAGAATAATAAACAAATAATTATCAGGACCTCACCTAACAGCTTAAGCTATTGTGTTGAGAATATTATTTGATATGGTATTAAATTCTTGATGATCAAGCGGTCACTAGTTCGAATCTCACCATCACTATTTATTTGATAAAAATTAAACACAAAGTAATGTGGACTTGTGCAAGTTTCAAGCACAAAGAGCTTTTACTTGAGGGGGTGCGTTAGAGAATAATATAAATCATATATTGAGACCTCACTTAACATCTTAAGGTTTTGAATTGAATTGGTTTTTTAACATGGTATCAAAACCTTAATGACCAAATAGTTATAAGTTTAAATCTCACCATCCCTATTTATTTGATAAAAATTAAATATGATATAACCACTTATTTGATTATTTGATCATTTGACACTCAATAGGGTTTTTAAATGATCATTATAGCCACTCAACATCAACCAACCTCCTTCCATCAAGTTTTGGCAACTTGTGAGCCGTGACTACAACAAGAAAAATACTAAAAACGCATTTAACTGTAATTAGCCAGATCACAGTCTCTAATTAATAGTAGTCACGCCTCTCCTCCAAAGAGGAAACATGAAGTCTCAAATCCGGTTTTCATCCACTATAAATAAAGCTATGGATCCAATAATTAATAAATTGAATTTGCATTCTGAAGCATAATATTATTTCTGGGAAATGTGGGATGTATATATCTAAGATTCTAATGATCCAATAATCTTCCACATGCATGCAAACCACACATTGCTCAGACATACTCAGAGAGTTTTGTCATTTTCACTTCCTCCTTCCACTCGTTGTCTCTATAGAGGCTTGCGTCCCTCTGGCTACAGCCGCGCCGAAATGAGGATTGGGCCTGTTATTATATTGCGTTGTTTGATTCAAATGTGGTAGCTAGCTTAAGACAAATGTGCTTCCCGAAAGTTTTTTGGTAGTTGATACTTGACAAGAAACGGCCACATTCAGATCATCATTTTGGTTTTCTCTGCAGTAGAGACCGGCTGTGCTGGTTTCCTTGGCTGGAAATGTATTTAAAAAAAAATTTAATTTATTTTTTTTTAAAATATTTCTTGATTTATTTGATGTATTGATGTTAAGAATAAATTTAAAAATTTTAAAAAATATATTATTTTAATATATTTTTTAAATAAAAAATACATTAAAAATTAATTACAATCACAATTTCAAATACTACCTGACAAAAACTTGCCGAAGGTTATGGACAAGATTTATTCCTTAAATAATAATATGCGAATTAATTCTCATGGCAAATAATTCAACTGGAATTTATCAGTGGTTAGCACCTGAAATTCGTAACTACTACTGTAATTATGACTAAAATATATTGATACTTTAAAAAACAGTACAATACAAGAATTATTATAGTATTGAGAATACGTCATTTATCATAAAAATTAAACATTTTAGATAAAATAAAAATCTTAATTATTAAATTCA